>NC_138154.1:28941231-29116231 GCF_964199315.1 Orbicella franksi
GTAACCCTCCCCCCAAAAAAACGAATTGTAAAGAAATGGGGGGTCTTTGTTTTCAAGTTTTGGGGTCTGAGGGGGGTCTTAGGGATCTTAGGGGTCTTAGGGGTCTTTGTTTTCAAGACACCCCAGGTAAACGCAACACTTACAGCCCCGTTTTCGTACAATTTTACAATGCAAGCACATAACTTATGGTTCCTTTAAACTCAACCCATCACGATGTACAAAAACTGACAATAAGAAAGTTATCTACCTGAAAGCGATCGCTTAGCTCTCGCTATTGTCGCTTATTCGTCTAAACTACATTTTCGCGAGTCTGCAGCAGCCTTTCCAACGTTAGTCTTTTTCTCTTCTGAACGACTGCGATCATCTTCTGACTCACTAAAGCTGTCGTATTTTCGGTGCTTTTTTCGAGACTTCATCAAATGGCTCTTCTTGCAACTAGATTTGTTCTTTCGACGCTTCCTTTTTCTTTCAGGTGACGACTCCGACTCTTCACTAGATCCTGAGCTGGGACTTCTTGATTTTTTATTTCTCCGCTCTGCTCGCAGAGGTGAAACGGCAGAAACAACATTTGTTTGATTTCCATTTGCGTTTACATCTACTTGAACATAAACTTCATTGATGATGTTTTTTGTTTCTCCAGAAATGATGTAAATGGTTCGCGGTCGCTTGCATCTGCACGTGAAAGAATTTTATTAGAACAAGCTAATCTCAATGTTGCAATGTCTTTTTGCAATTCCAGTTGTCCTTGTGGCGTTTGTAACGAGTATTTCTCTGGGAAGGCTTTAGTCAGTCCATAGTTACGTCAGTGGCGAAGTAACTGCTGACGAGAATGCTGATATAGATTTAGACTGAAAAGAATCGAAGTTTTTCTTTTCCATTGTAACAGTGTCCATTTTCCTTATTTCCTCAGTATGTTCAGGGTGTTGCTTCTTAAGTCCACAACAAATAAATGATTGACAACGAGGAGTTTACACGAATAGAGGCGGTTTCCTTCAGCCGTGTGGCCACGAATGTGACAATCAGCCGCAAATCATCCTTGCGTATCTGCCAACGCGCGGCGGCTCAACTACATCAATTTCGAGTTCCCGAATGTGTGTTTCGACAGCCAGTTTGATGTCGCTAAGACTTTGAAGCTTCTACCATAGCTGATTTCCTTTAGAAGTTTTCCAGTCAAAAACGTGTGCCACTGACGATCTCTCAGAATTTACACTGCTCGCAAACGAGGAAAGAAGGCTCCTGTGTTACTTTGTTGACATGCTTTCCGCGCTTGCCTCTTTCGAATCAGAGCGTCTTTTCAATAAAAACGAAGAGTCACTCTCTTACCTTCAAATAGACGCGTCGGTAACTGCCTGATCCACAAGGCGAAGCGTTCCTAAAAGCTTCGGAGACATCTAAACTGTCGTTCCTGTCGATATTAATAAACGTTTGCAAAGAAAGATCTTTGTATATTACGATTTGCTGGTCGTCAACGCCTTGAAGAAACGGTACAGCTTTTTTCACGCGGTCGAGAAGATCTTGATGTGTGCTCAGTGGCTCATCCACGTAAAAACTCGCAAACCTGTCTTCAAAATATTGAAGTAATACTTGAAAAATTTTGGAAAATCTCAACGAGTTCTTGGCACGAGATACCAAATAAACTGAGCAACTTACTCGCGTAGGTTGCAACTTATTCGGCTCAAACTGTCAATCAAAATACCAATGTTTCGGCGGAAGTTTGCAAAGTCGGTTTGACTGTAATATTTGAACACCACACCTCACCATAAGTTATTTTCTCCTTTGTTATTGACATGTCAAAATATTGCATTCAAATTTAGACTGAACTGCACGAACGAAGACTGGGTCGAGCATGGCGAGAGTGTAGACTTGTTCTTGCTAGCTCCGTTACAAAAGTTTGTATATGACCTTGGTTACATGGCACAGAAGGTACAAAAGTTTAAACGAAAGACCCATATAGAAAGAACTGGACCGGCTTGGAGAAATGAGTCAATATCGTCTGAAGAAGATTCTCTTTCCCCGCTGGAAAAGAAAATCAAATCAAAAGACCAGATGGAGTCGGAGTCGGGAAGCGAAACCGATGATGTTGTCGCGACGCTTGAGGTGGTTAAAAAAGTAATGTCCAAGATTGAATTAGTTTTAGGATAACTTGATAAGATGGAGAAGAAACTGGACAATCTTGAAAGCTACGTGAAAGTTGTCGACGGAAAGGTTAATCGACTGCAAGAGAAGGTCGAACGCTTTGAATCGTTTAGCAAAGACGCCGCATCATCATTAAAGGTGCACGTGTTAGACGAAGGAATGTCTTTTGCGAACTCCGAAATTGAGAACATGAAGGAGAAAACGAAGTACTGGGAAAAATCTCTTCAAGAAAAAACGGCGCGGGTGGAGAGGAAGCTTCAGGGAGAGATCGAAACATTGAGGGATGAAAAGCTTTACATGGAAGTGTACCAACGACGAGAAAACCTTCGCTTTCATGGGATCAGAGAAGCATCTGGCACCACAGAGGAGAACGTGAAAGGGGTGTTAGTTGGATTTATGCAGAATGAGCTGGATATCAATAAGGCGGATACCATTGAGTTTCAAAGAATTCATCGCATCGGGAGGCGCAAACCCTCACAAGATAAGCCAAGACCGATCATGGCTCGGTTTCTGCGATATTCTGATAGAGAGTTGGTAATGTCAAGGGCAAAGAAGCTGAAAGGAAAGTGTCTTGGAATATCGGCAGACCTACCAAAAGAAATCATAAACCGCAGAAAAGAATTGATGCCAAAGTTTAAGAAAGAAAAAGTTTTTTTTTTTCTTCACGAACATGTAACGGCATACATTATTTTTCGTTTTATTTGCTAAAACGGAGCTGCATGTTTGGATTCTAAAATTAACATCATACGTGCAAGATTCAGTTCATTAGTAGCGCAATTTAAAACAGCCGGCTTCATCGCTGGCTACTGTTTTATTTGTATGTCTTATTGGTGTTGTAGGTGTTATGGTTGTAAAATAGTCTTTTTGTATATTTTTTCAATGTTATTTAGATTATGTTTTTTCCATATTTTGCACACGCAACATACAAATTATTTTTTTAAGTTTTCTGGCTGAAAGTTTTGGCGATTTGTTAATTATGATCAGGAGTATTTTTCTAACGATTTACGAAATTAATAATGTTCACAAAACTTAATCTAAATTTTGGATTTTTATCGTTAAATGTTCGAGGGATCAGGTCATTTGATAAGCGGGAGGCGCTTTTTCACTGGTGTATGAAAGACAAAGCTGATATAATTTTGCTACAAGAAACATGTAGCACACCCGAGCTGGAGAATGTGTGGAAGTCCCAGTGGAGGGGAGAGCTGTTTTTTAGCCACGGCTCGGAACACAGCAGAGGTGTTTTAACACTTGTCAAGGAAGGACTTAACTGCCAATTGAAGGTATGTAAACAAGATGAATTGGGTCGTTATGTTATTCTGAAGGGCATTGTGCAAAGTCAACCTTTTATTTTTGTAAATATCTATGCTCCGAATAAGGTCAACAAGCAATGTGTTTTTTATGATGAAATTCATAATGAGTTAGCTAAAGTGGAAACTGATGCAGACCATCGGATAATAATAGGTGGCGATTTCAATGTTATTTTGAATCCTGATTTAGATGGATCGGGAGGGAAACCAAAATTAAAAGAATCCTCTAAAAAAAATAGAAAATCTGTGCTCCTTATTTGATTTGACAGACATTTGGAGAATCAGAAATCCAGGTGCTAAACGTTTCTCTTGGAGACAGAAAAATCCAGCAATTCAACGCCGCCTAGATTACTGGCTAATAACCAATTGCATTCAAGAAGAGGTAGAGAAGGTCGACATTATTCCTGCCATTAGGTCTGATCACTCTGCCATTACGCTACATATCAATGGCATGGAAAACACGAGTTACGGACCTTCCTTTTGGAAATTTAATGCAAGTTTATTGGAAGACGAAGAATATGTGAATAAGATAAACGAAAAAAGTCGGGAGTGGATAGAGGAAAATAGAGAAATACAGGATCCGAGAGTTCTTTGGGACTTCCTTAAGTATAAAATACGCTATGAAACGATTGTTTATGGTAAAAAGAAAGCTAAAGAACGGAGTCAGTTTAGAAGAAAGACTTAAAGATTGTCAAGTAAAATGCGACGAGGGTCCAACACCTGAAAATCTTAATGCCTTGGAAATAATTCAAGCAGAATATGATCGCCATTATGACTATATTACCCAGGGAATAATTATAAGATCCAGAGTTAACTGGTGCGAACAGGGTGAGAAAAGTAATAAATATTTTTTAAACTTAGAAAACGCCAAAAAGAAAAAGAGTTCAATAAGGAAATTATCTATGGATAATGATAAAGAAACGACAGAGCCAAAGCAGATAATGACCGAGATTCATAATATTTATTCAAAACTTTATGATAAAGATTTGGGTGAGAACTCAATCACTCGATTCCTTGACAGAACGAATACTAAGAAACTATCCAATGACCAGAAAGAGGTTTTAGATAAAAAGCTCCCTAGATCCGAGCTTTACCAAGCATTAAAAACGTTTCAAAGAAACAAAGCACCGGGAAATGATGGGTTAACTGTGGAATTTTATTTGGCGTTCTGGCCCATTTTAGGGAAATACCTTGAAGATTCCCTAAATTTCGCTCACGAACACGGACAACTATCTTCCTCCCAAAAACAGGCAATGATTACTCTGTTAGAAAAGAAAGATAGAGATAGAAGATTCATTAAAAATTGGCGACCTATCTCTTTAATGAATGTGGACGTTAAAATTGCATCTAAGGCAATTGCTAGAAGATTAGAAACAATCCTTCCGGAATTTTTTCATCACAATCAAAATGGATTTATCAAAGGAAGATCAGTTTTTGACGCAGTTAAAACGATCGATGATCTCCTTGAATTGGCACAAATAACAAACAAATCTGGTATACTTGTAGCCATAGACTTTGAAAAAGCCTTTGATTCTCTAGATCACACGTATCTGTTAAAGGTGTTGTAGAAACTTAACTTTGGGACATGTTTTTTACAATGGATTAAGACCTTTTGTAGAAACATATCAAGCTGCGTTTTCAACAATGGATTTACCACCGATCTCTTTCAAGTGCGGCGTGGTGTATGGCAAGGTGACCCGTTATTGCCTTTATTATTTGTCTGAGCTATTGAAATATTAGCAACCCAAATCAGCCAAGATGATAACATTCATGGTGTGATGGTCAAAAACGAGGAAATCAAGTTAACATTATTTGCCGATGACATGACCTGTTTTCTAAAGGATATGAATTCGTATTTACAATTATGTGGATTGTTGGAAGATTTCTATAAATATTCTGGCCTCCGGATCAACAACGACAAAACTGAAATCTTCGCAATCGGTTCTTTTAAACTCGCGCAACGCGACTTTATCCATAACGTACGAACATCAATTAAGATATTAGGTACTTTTTTTGACTACCATAAACCGTCACGGAACAAAGGCAATTTTGAATCAATTTTCAAGTCCATTCAAAGGACCCTCAATATGTGGAAATGGAGAGGCCTTTATTTACTTGGAAAGATTCAGATAGTGAAAACTTTTATCATACCAAAGTTTTTGAGTAAAGCAGCATTAATATCGGTATCAAAGGATCTTATTAATAATGGTACTTGAACTGAGTGGAGTGCAATTTGGTCTGAAATCATACGCGTGATTTCAAAATCGAACGAGCGCGCAGCGCGAGTTCGATTAGAAATCACAACGTCTAATTTAGTATGCAAAACGATGTCATGTGACGAAAACTCATCCGAGCATGACAAAGAAACAAGCAATTCTGATCTGAAGTCGAAAATAGTCTACTTCAGGTATAAAAGTGCAATTCTCGTCGCCTGAATCAATTATGGAAGGCCTACCTTTCTTCTGTGGTTGAGGCTGCGATTTTCATTGTCTTTGGAGAAGAAATTTGAAGGTGCATATCCTGTGTAATTCTGCGATCGATTTCTTTTGAGTTGTGAAACTCCCTCGAGTGTACGATGCCAAGTGGATAGTACGTTTTTTTTCTTTTAAATGCCGTTCAGTGGTATAATTTTAAGGGGTCCAGCTCGTTATCATCTCCGTTTCTTTTTGTAACCTTGGCGTAGGACTCAATACTCAGGACCTTGTCAAGTTCTGGCAGCGCCATTTGTTTTCCAAGATGGCGGGACTGGCACCGGCTTCGTAAGACGTTCGTCCATTCACTATTTTGTGCGGTGTGGCGTATGTTGACTATGTTTATTCACAGCAAAAGAATTGAGCTGTTTTGTTGCTTCGTTTGAAACTACCGGAAACCTGGAAACATCTACCTTCTTGAGATGACTCTGAATTTGTTGTTGTGTGGTTTTCGTTTGTTTATGTTTTACTGGACTCAGTATCATACGGATCTTGAGCAGATGTTGAAGAAAAATCGCCAAAATATTCGTCAAAATGGACACTGAAAGTTGGGAACTTCCATTAAAGTAGGTCTTCAGCCTAAAGGAGCTCATAATCGTCATTCAGAAACTAATTAATGAAATTTGTCAATGTTTTTGGAAAAAAAGCTACAATAACAACAAAGTTTTGGCAATAGTATTTGCAAAATTCTCCACACAGTGGCTTTTTGCCTTTCATTTTCCTGAAATTTTATTGATTACTTTAAACTAATCTTGAAATCTGATGGGTTGTTATGTTTTACTGGCCCATTCTCATTGGCTGAGAAAAAGATGCGATTTAGAGCAAAAAATAGTGCGATTCGTGAATAAATCGCACCACCGAGAGCCAATCAGATTGCAAGGATAACCAGTGATTTCAAAATGGATTTAATAAAGGAGATAAATAAATTGATTTATGGTTTTATTTGGAAAGGTAATGATAAAATCAAAAGATCTGCACTTATCAACGACATTGAAAGTGGGTGACTTAAAATGCTTGACATCGAGTCCATGATCTCAGCACAAAGAGTCATGGCTTTAAAGAAATATTTCGCTGATGGTAATAGCACCTGGAAAGCTATTTTAGATGAATTTCTTTGCCACGTAGGAAGAAAATTCATTCTTTTTTGTGACTTCGACACTCGTAAACTTCCAGCTTATATTCCAGCTTTCTATAAAGAGTGTCTTGATGCATGGTCGGAATTGAAGACTTCAAATGTCGTTTCGTATGACGATGTTATCGACCAAATCATTTGGAATAACAAAAATATTGTTGTTGACAAACAATCGCTTTTCGAAGAACATCTGTTTTGTCAGGGAATTGTTAAAATTGGGGACCTGCTATCTAACATGGGAAAATTTCTTCAAAGTTCGAAGGTATTGGCAGCAAATGTATCCCCAACTCAATATTTTAAGCTAATAGGTGTTGTGGATGCTACTCCCATCGCGTGGAGACTTATTATAAAACAGTCACAAACAAATCAACAATTCTATCCATCAATCCTCGGAGATGAAGTATATATTGAATTGGATGACCCTGAAATCGATTTGTCCAAAGTAACATCAGAATTACTGTATGACCAATTTAAAACTAAAAAACAAACTCCTCCCTCTGTTCAAAAAAAGATGAAAAGCAAATATCCCCAACTTGTGGTTGATTGGAAAAAACCCATTCTTTACCGTTTACCGTCACAATAGAAACAAAAATCAGAGAGTTCCAATATAGAATACTGAACGATATCGTATACACCAATGATAAGTTGTTCCGTTTTAAAATGATTGAATCGCCTTTGTGCACGTTTTGTCAGAAAGAAGATGAATCCCTCGAGCATTTACTCTTTCATTGTAATATAACAAAAAACTTTTGGCTTGCATTCTCATCTTGGATTAGTAAACGAAACATATCTATGGAGACGTTAACACTAATTAATATTCTGTTTGGCGTATTTAATGACAATGAAAATTTTGCTATTTTGAATCACTTAATACTCATTGCTAAATATTTTATTTATACATGTAAACTGAACAAAACTAAACCAATATTAAGAATTTTCTTTGAAAAGATCAAATTAGTTCATCATATAGAGAGAAAAATTGCCAAAAGAAATGACAGGCTCCATAAACACTACAAAAAATGGGAAAAATTATTATCTCTTTCTTAACTGAACATCAATTTAAATTTTTGTCAGCATGTGTCTTGTACTTTATTCATTAATTTTATTTATTTTGTCCTTTTGTGTTTGGTATATTTATTTATTTATTGTAGTGTTTAACTATTACTGTATTTCTTATTTATTTATTTATTTATTCGTTTGTTTAGTGTTTTTTTTTTAGTGTTAGTGCGTCTAGTAAATATATTTGTAACCGTAATTGTCGATGCAAATAATAGAGAAATAATAAAAAAAAAATGATAAATTAAAAAAATTTTCAAGGTAGAAACATCAACTCGGAAAAAAAAAAACTGAGTTCCAGATGGGATTTGAACCCACGACCCTCCGTGATCTAGTCGGATGCTCTGACCACTGAGCTACTGGAGACTCTATGGTGAGCAAGGGTGAAATGTTTGCTGACCGTAGAGTCTCCAGTAGCTCAGTGGTTAGAGCATCCGACTAGATCACGGAGGGTCGTGGGTTCAAATCCCATCTGGTACTCAGATTTTTTTCCGAGTTGATGTTTCTACCTTGAAAAATTTCTACCTTGAAAAATTTCTACCTTGAAAATTTCCTTATAATACTCACTTTGGAGGGTGGTTGGTTGCATCTTTGATATGCCTTAATGTGACTGCGCGATGCAGTTAATGAGTTCATATGCGCCTAGACATCATTTGGCTGTGTGACCGCGCGATGCGGTTCCAGTCAAAGACCCACATATTTCACCTTTGCTCATCATAGAGTCTCCAGTAGCTCAGTGGTTAGAGCGTCCGACTAGATCACGGAGGGTCGTGGGTTCAAATCCCATCTGGAACTCGGGTTTTTTTTTCCGAGTTGATGTTTCTATTTTGAAAAATTTCTAAATTGAAAAAAAAAAGTAGAAACACGATTTTTGACCTATCAGTGCATGTATTTTCTTTGGGTTATTTTCTAAATCAACTTGTTACTCTTCCAGTATATCACAAACATCAGAAATATAACATGTTTCATTTATTTTTGTCACTGACAGTTACCTGAAGAGCCAAATGTAAAAGAGAAAGGCGTAAGCATTGTATGTCCTTGGCACTGATATGTGTAGCAAATGTTAATTTGTTTTTTATGATGAAATTAATTTTTTTTCCTTGTCAGGTCATAAACTGTCGCCCGTCGTTGTCCTGATGGAGCAGTTCAAAAGAGGCGATTTACTGTAGAGTCACAGATCAAGGTGCTTACTTTAACCTCTCTATTTATCTACTCCGTTTGTAGCTGGGGAATGCCCGTTTTTCATCAGATTTTTGATTTTTGTGAGCCCGCTGTTGTAGTGGTTAATTGCAGAACTCATCTTTCTCCTGTTTTGATTTTAAATGTAGAGGTCTCCTTAATTAATATACATTACCATAATAAATACACATACCGTAGAGTTTCGTTAGTAGCGACCCTCGTTACTTTCGGAATTAGCAGCCTTTGGGGGTCGTTACTTTCGGGGAACAGAAATCGTTTACAAATCGAGCTGGCGCGAGCCTTTTTTTTCCGAAATAAAAAATGAACAACATAAAATTAAAAAATATATACATATATTTTATTTGCATTCCATATGTATAGATTGTGTAAATATCGATGGTTTACCGGACTACCGCATGGGTGAATCAGCCGCTATAGAGGAGATCGAGTTCTTCACTGACTCAGAGGAGTAAAGCTAAACTGCTTCGATTGTACTGCGTGACGAGCCGCTGCGTTTTGCTCTGTACCCCGTGCCGGTATCTCAGTGTCATTTAATTGGAAGAAACACATTCATGTTAATCGACGAAAACAATATAGAGTTTTCAATTTCAATTTGAAGAAACGTTCCTGTTGTTAATACGAAATTATACCGGTTTAGTTCTCACATCGCTACATCAGTGAACTGATGTCAAGCACGAATGGTGGCATAAAGCTTCCCCTTGTAAATTAAAGTGCCTTATCGTGAACAATTTGTGACACTGCACGAACATATTATTGTACATTAAAATTTTGACTATTGATTCACAACTTGAAGGTATACAATTTAAAAAACTTGGTCTCGCTACTTTTTTTTTTTTTTTTTTTTTTGCCATTAACCGTTCTCAATTTTGTTTGTTGCCGCTTTCCTTTCTGTTTTTCCCTGCCCTTTCACGCTGGCTACCTTTTGCATTGTATGTTCTTTCTGGCTGCCGTGAAAAGTTGGATGTTAATTACGGGCGAAGCCTAGAACTGGACCTTGATCAATCATAGACGTAGTGGACCATTTTACCACCGTTTTTGCACCAAAACTGATAACGTTGTTTTTCGATTTGTGACGTCGGACTGTCGTCGATATCTAAACCTGACCATTGCGCGGAAAGGCCTAGCCTAGTATTACTATCTGCTTATCAAGAATATCTCATGACATTCAAATTGATGACGTCACAAGTGGTACAAAGAACACGACCATTAATTACGCATATATGCGTAGTTGGTATTCAAAGGGTTAGGTCTGCATTCGAGCCAAGTGGCCTATCAGGCGGGAGCTTATCCCGGTTTCAGTAACATGAAGCGAATAGGAGAATTTCTTCTCCCCCCTAGATGGGATGCTAGTCCATCGTAGGGTTACGCCCAGCATTAAGGTGGCCGGTACCCATTTATACACCTGGGTAGAGAGAGGCACTGTGAGAGTTAAATGTCTTACCCAAGAACACAACACAGTGTCCCTGGCCAAGGCTCTAACCCGGACCACTCGATCTGGGGACGAGCGCACTAACCATGAGGCCACCGCGCCTTCCTCACATGCGCGGCCTTAATTCGCTGACTTCAATTGTCTTTATTGACAGGTGCTGTTTACCTTTGCTGATTGGTTGGGTTACTCGCCGTCTCGTCACGTTATCGTGACAACGTATCTAAGGAAACAGCTATCTGAGGCAACACAAACTTTGCACGAGGCCGGATTAAGTCACGATACAGCGCTAGTGCTGGAAGAAATATAAAATAATATTTTATAATCAACAGGGTGTCTACAAAGATACAAAGACGAGACTTAACTCTTTGATATAGCCCGAAAAACAAATTCGCATTAAGTTTTCCCATAAGTTTCTGTTAATCTAAGTTATGAGAATGTAGTAGTCCATTAAGAGAGTAGGTTACTATCTCAGACGCCGGTTGCATTCCCTGGACCTATGTACAGTATTGAACTAGAGGTCCGTGTAGGGGAAATATTGTTTTTGTGGCCAATTTATAGGCTCAAAGGCAGGCGCAATACATGTGATTAGATTGCTGCAACAGCAAAAATTTCATGCACATCTTATGTAGGAATTAAAGAACTTAATTTCCGTAAATTTTAGCAAGAAGATTCCTCTTTAAGAGAACTGAAAGGCAAGCCTGCAAACTGTCATCGACTCGTAGTTTTGTTTACTGATTGTTGTATCCATGCAATAACCTACATGTCCGAGTCCGCGCGTTTTGGTAGAGATGTTTCCACGACATTTTGATTAGATCCGCGCAAGGGGCACCATTTTACTGTAAAGAAAAAAACTAGTTTTAGCCAAGAACTGAAAAAAACAGAAGACTTTCCCTCCGGTAATATGATAAATAATAAAGAAAGACCGGCTCAGAACAAAAGTTCGTGGAAATGAAATGTTTCGACGTTTTATCAGTTGTGGTTTTTATTAATCTCGTGACCTTCGGCCACGAGAGGATGTTTTTGCACTGTACACAACGGTGGTACATCCAGGCTCTCTCTCGTGTTCTCCAAATTCTCCGCGTTCATCATAACATTGCGTGTGTCATTGTAGGTAATAACTCAGCAAAGAGACAATGTGTGCCAGTATTGTTAGAAGACAATTTCCCACCATGAAAAAGAAAACAATTTGGTACAGCAGTATATTTTTATTATCTTATTCTTTTACGGCATTAAACATAATTAAAGATAAATGTACATAAAATCTATGATGACATAATTTAACTAAGGGCACTTTACGACCCTTTACCCTTCCAAAAATGGGAAGGACGGGAGAAGGCTCTTGAGTCGGTGAGTAAATTCTGCCATTCGTCCCTCGACTTGATGATTTATCATGGATAAAGCAATCTATGCGTGACATGCAGTTTGTCAGCTTTGCCGAAAAGTTCTTTGTTCTTCTCGTGTCTCCTTTCCAGTCTTTCCCATCTTCGAAGGGAAAATCGCTCTGGGACGAAATTGAAATCTTCTTATTCCGAACCGGAAACTCCCAGCTTGTTATTCCTCGTTTTGTAGACTTCTTATTCAGTTCGTGCTCAACAGAGAACTCCTCAAATGAGCAAGGTGGCTAATTACGAGATGCTCTGTCATCATTCAATCAAATCGTGGCAAACGTCAGTTTGTTCCGATATTAACCTGGCATCATTAAAATTGTTGAGTGCAGGAAACAGCGGACATAATCGCACTCAAGGTATTGTAACATGACCAGTTAACTGCAGTTAAGGCCTGGGCAAGGTAGAAACTGGTTATAATTAGTTGATGGAGTAAAACGCACTCACCAAATGCTTAATTGTTCATATCCACACTGGTTTGCTTGCGGGAAGCTTTTATTTGATGGTTGGGGCAACTCTATCAGTAATATTTAAGAGAGTGACGTTTTACAATTAAATATTACAGACATTTGGCGGATCAACCTGATAGTGTAGTAGTATAAGAGGAATGTTAGGAAACAGGGCTTCCGGGTTTGACACTGGGTGGTTACTTACAAATTTCCTTTTTTCTTTAATTTAGTAGAGAAAAATTCATTGATAGTTACAAAAAAATTTTAAGTGTTGCGAAAATGGCATCGACCGTTTACGAAACGGACAACTGCGCCGGCGGCGTTTGATCGAGAAAACACGGTAATTCAAAATTTATTTTTGTGAGATTATGCAATATTATGGCATAATCTGATAGAGTCACCGGTCAGGCGGTGCTGGACATGGTCCACGTGACAGTATTCGACCAATCATTTGTCGTCTCGGCTGGAGCGATGGAGGACACATTTTACCTTGCGAATGGAGAGTAAGTTGTCGTTTCTCGACCGATTTCCGCACTCATCCAGAGAATCAAACGAGCCTTTTCTAGGAGCTGCTAGTGTAATAACTAGACCAGTTATTTGCCAAGTCTCTAGTGCAGGTAAGCAATTTTTGCATCAGAATTAGTCAGTGGAAATCATGCTATGTGTAAAACGTTGGTTTACCACACGCGCTTGACATGGATATTCTTTTGGTCGTTTGCAGGGTAACAGAGATCAGTATTGTGGATTATTTTTTGCGTGAAACTTTAGTTCGAGAGTTGAACTTTAAGAAAAGTTCGGCGGGCCCAGTCGGGCCCCGCCGTTTTAAGGGTCAAAATCGGACTTGAAGTTTGGGGCATTTTCCTTGATTTGTCAGATTTTCGCGGTGTTTCGCGAGAGTGATTGTGTGATTTTTACCGTTGTTTTAAGAGTATAATTTTGTGGCTCGGCTTGTTCCCTATATCTTAATGTTTTCTTGTTGTTTTTTCTTTTGTAGTGCGTATGTCATCCGTTTGTTTGGCCGATGTTCAAAAGTTTTGGATCCTGCTTTGGATACTAGTCCATTAAAGATATGTCATTTACAGTGAAATTTTCACTATCATGATCACTGCCTGTCTTGAATTGTTATCTCAAACAGAATTTACTACTCTTAGATGTTATTGTTCAGTCATCTATGGCTGATTATTTTTGATCCCCCACTTCTTTATGCTTGTTTTCCTTTGAATGTTGGTAGTGGTGGGAGACTATACATTAATGAATAATAAGTGTCTCATGTGTATATTTACACATGATTGTCAACCTTACTGGAGCAGAACCAGCCAATGTGTTTGAAGTAAATGCTGAATTACCAACCGGTATTTAAAAAGACTATGGGCTGGGAATCAACTTTGCTATATTTCCTAAGAACTAAATTTATCCACTTACACTGTAATGATTAAACAAGGAAAGCTACAGCATGCTACTGTTTAGGACCTTAAATTTAGAATGGAATAGACCAAGACAGAATACAATGAACCTTAAACTTCAGCAGAGGTGTGATATGAGGACATGCAATGAAGACATGTCAGGATCATGAGCTATTCATTCATTGCTAATTGACCGTGCCTATCATTCACAATATTCCAGTTTACTAATTTATTAATGTTGGCCGCTGTTTCCAGAATGTGTTTTTTTTGGTCCTTGTCAGCACTTTGCAAATATTAGGTTTAAATAGCATAGTTTGGAATTGAAATATTATTTTCAAGTAAATGTAAGTCAGTTTTTTTTTCACATCTCCCATCTGCAATTTTAGTTGCAACCACTATAAATAGCATGAGGTATATTATTTGTCCAAAACATTCATCTCATGTAACTCAACCAAGCCTTCTTTCCATTGAGCCCGATTTCCCTTTTACATGGCCTCACGTACTGAGAACCAAGGAATGGACACTAGGAGAAAATACAAGTTACATCCAACACATAAGCACAAGATGAAGAAATCTCTCACTCATATCATCAGGTTGAACATTGATATTGCCAGTGGCAATGTCTGAGGCAAAGTCACATTCAAGCAAGTTGAGCAAGGCCAAAATCGTGGTTATCATATTGACTACAAAACGGATACACACAGTACATATTTAATTTTGGATTTGTGAGTTAAAGAAGAATTTGCTGAAAGTGTGACCTGGTATAGGGGACCAATACAATTATTTTTTACCACTTACAGTGAAACAAAACATACCCTACTTCTCCCATTAAGCTTCTAGTTTTTTAATTCCATTTATTGCAAATTATTTTTGTTATTTTGAAAGAGTCATCGCTAATTAGCAAATTAGCAAGCTGTTTATGATTCCTTTTGATTCATAAGAGTCGATAAGAAAATGCAGCGGCGTAAACTCGATTAATCAAGCTTTACACAAGTTTTCAAGGACAAAACATTGCTTTGATTTCGAATTATTCAACCCTTTTCTTCGTAGGTTTTACCTCTCAGCTCTCTTATCGTCGAACGAAAACACAATATCTCTCAACAACCATTTTGTTGGCCAGCGATACACTGATACACTTCATACACAAGTCGAGATATCTAAGAAGGAAAGTGCCGAAGGTAAGTTCAATTCCGGATGAAGATGAGGATGTCAGAAACGGAAATAATTTATCTTTTAACCGTAGAGATGACTAGAGATTCGACGAACCGCGAAGCTTCGACTCCTAAAATCAGCTGTTCCGCACCGAAAATGGTGGCTTTGTAAATCGAGCAGAAGTCATCTACAGCTATTACTTGGCCCGAGTAACATTTGATATGGATGTCATTCGAGATTTCTTTCAGCATCGGAAGCGAGCCAACCTCTTATAAGTCATATTTCCACATCACCTTCAGCGCGCTACTTTTTTAATGTTAAAATGAAGTGGGCTATATTTCGCCCGGCAAGCTTGAAACCGAGGGTTAAATTATTTTTTCCCTGTCGATTTAACTAAAAACCAAGGTCATCACGATTTAGTTTAGAGTCCCTGGGACTGGGAAATATCGTCCAAGTTCTTGGAAATCAAGCTTAAGTTGGTCAAAATCAAGCTGCGCGTAAGCCGGTCTGGGCTACTTTTTCAGTGTTGAAATTAAGTGGGGCTATATTTTCGGCCAGTAAGCTCGAAACCGAGCGTTCAATTATTTTTAAGGTTAATTGGAATAAAATGGCTTACCTTATGTTTGCTTTGCGTTATTTTGATGTGTCTGGGTTCCAGGAGGTGGCTTAGAGCCATTTAGGCGAGTTTCACTTTTCGGCGGTTTGCTTCCCCTAAAGAGAAACGAAACTTAGGCGTGCGAGCTACTGGCCAGACGGCCCGCGTTCAAAGCTCTCTAAATTCCACAAAAAATGTTCCAATCTACTCAAAATTACCTCATGGCAGCCGTCGATAACTCTTCTTCTCATTCGCTTTCTCCCAAAGTTCCAAAGTTTATCTTAATCACCCGAGAATCGCTGCTTTTCCAGCTCTTGCTTTCCATTTTTGCTCCGTCTCGATCCGTAACCGATTCTCTTGGCCACAGGATTTGAATTTCGTGACAAAGTCGCCTCCAACTGTTGAGAGGCAAGGGGGCATTTCTTGAGGCGGTTGGAGGCGACTTTGGCACGATGGCCCGGTCGCTTAGCTAGAAATTCAGAAAAGAAAAGAAAAAAAAAACACTAAAACTGTGGGCCCCAAAATTATATCACGCACAAAATATGTCACACCTTGCCGAAATTTACAGCCTGTTTCCTCGACGCATTACCGCGGAGTATGTCATTCCTATCTGTATATTCGTAGGTGTGTTCTTACGAAATGTAAACTCTTGTACGAGTTAGGTATATATACAGGCGCTTCGTGTTGTGTTGTTAAACTCCCTGACGAAGTGTACGTTAGTCACACGAAACGCGTAGGAGAAATAAAGAAGTTATACAACTACAGTTCGCAGAGTGCTGCTCACTAGTTAAGTTTTTATTAAATTGTTCTAGTCTTCGAGTCTTCATAACATGATGTACTAAACATATCTCTCGTCTGGTTTATTGGTTGACCGCTACGACACATACTATATAAGGTACAAGAACTGGCAAACCTCCACTACATGAGCTGCATTGCCCTGATGGATTTCCTCATTCTCGATGTTTGAGCCACTCTACCTTGTAAACTTCTCGTCGCCTTGCCCTACAAATTTTTCCTACTTGCCTGAAGACGAAAGCGTAGTCGGTTTAACGCGACTCAGCGCCGTTAGATCGAATGCGAATAGTTTCCGAATAAGATCCGAAACGACTCTGCTCGCAGGGTAGCTGCGAAAGATCTTCAGAGAAATCTAGTTTTTTTTTGTTATGAATTACAAACGCACAACATGCATGTAAGCCATCGGAGGAGGTCTTATAACCGGAATTTTCCGGCATTTCCTTAAGCTTCTTTCTTGCCCTCCCAATTTTGTTGTGTCCGGAAATGTACCAAGACAACAGACATTAACGCAACATGCTTTAATACCGTCGATTCCTACAGCTAGCACAATTCTCTCTTCTACCGCCGGTCAGCGGTCAGTTAGGACTTCATGTTACTACAAATTTCACGCGTACATCGATTATTCACAATAGAACATGATACCGTTGTGAAGAATTTTGTTCATTATGCGTTATCAACTTCCGGTGGATTCATATGTCATCTATAATAGTGTAAAGAGGTTTGAGTCACTAAAGGAGATGACTGCAGGGTTAAGGTGCGCGTATGAATTGCAATTGTTGTCAAAAAAAAAAAATCGGTTTCCTAATAATTTTTAAATAACAAATCCAAACAAAGAGAAAGTCAATTCGTAGCATCATTGATACTTTTATTTATCTTTATCATAATCTAATATGTTACATAGCACTAAGTATGCTTTTAAACATCTATCAAATTTTTATATTGTGCATTTAAAATGTATTATACCATCATTCAAGCTAGGACGCTTTTCCCTTCGAAAGTGGAAGGACAGACAAAGACCCTATGTTGGCTGGTACGTTGCGCTATTTCATTGGTGCCTTGATAATATAAACCAAATAAAGTAATTCAGTAAGAATAAATTTCGATGTAGAAAATGTCGGCGACGTATAACCCCCAAAAAGGTTCCTGCTCAAAATTCTTTGAGGAAATTGGATTTGTTTCAGTTTATTTCTTGTTTGTTTGTTTGTTTGCATTTCACTATTTTTTTGTCCATGGCTTTTCCCGCCCTTCCGAAACTTTAAAAGGAAAAGGCGGTCTCGGGACAAGTTTGGAGTGTTCTGTTTCCGAACGGGCACTCCCTTGAAATAAAGCGCCTGTTCACGTTCTAATATGGAGGAGCTTGTTATTTACATAAAGGTTAAAGGTTAATCCGAGTAACGGCATTGTGACTAATTATATATAGGTAGCACATGCAAGGAAAATTAGCGATATTACATTTCGGTATTATTCTATACCATCTTCAGACTCAATTATACAAGATTCATCGCCTGGTAGATTTACTAACTAATTGAACCAAATCGATCTCTACCGAGTCATGTAGACTATTAACTAACTGACACGTTGAGTGCTAGAAAATCGCAATACCATAATCGCACTCAAGATGGTATAACATGACTATAAATTAAATCGTCAATTAACTTAACATCAATTTTAGTCACCTACTCTGAAACTTAAGATATAGGCAATAAAACACCAGATATACTTTTGTTCCTGGAGCACAGCGTCTTGTTTATTTTCCTTTAAACTGCAATGAAATCGTGATTTCTCGAACCCCCATTTTCTGAAACCTCCCGATAACTGAAACCAAATTTGTTTCCCACTCCTCACCCGAACACTCTACCTTTACCTCCGATTTCTCCAACAGTACGATTTTTCGCTCTAATTTTTGTTTCCATTGGAGGTTCGAAAAATCGGAATTCCATTGTATGTTCATCTGCTGTAGGTTAGACTTTCTCACGACGATAATTCTTTTGTTTTTTTCATCGTGCTCGTTCATCTATAAAATGTGGGGTTAATGTAATGTTTAAAAACAACAAAGCTGATCACAGAAACTGGAATGGCTTTTTATAGTATCTGCATTACATGTCACGAAGGGGAACTGCAACTTGTCTTTGTTGCTGAGGTCGTCTGCGAAAGAGAGCAAGTAAAGCTGATCTGTATTCTGGCAAACGGATAGTGTATAATATAGGATTTACAAGAGAGTTTGCATAAAGTAAAGCCAACAATGCAGAGTCTACATGAAAAAGCACTGAAAAGGACAGAGACTGCAATATTTTAAATTTACTGATAAAAACGACATAATCCATTATAACTACTGGCAGGTACAACAGAAGAGATACAACAGTCACAATCAACAATGTCATGGTCAGTTTTCTTTCTCTACTGGTTGCACCATGGTGTTGAGGCTGCGCTCCACAACGGACTTTAATAACAATGGACGTGTAAGAAACACAAATGATCAAAAGGCAAATTGAAAAAAATATCAAATATAAGTAAGCAAAGTAATATGATTCATGAAACTGGTAGAGAAGTATTAAAGCTATTGTTAACAACCCAGATGTTACCCAAACAGCAGCAATTAGTAATCGGTATACCCATTTTTTAAGCGTTCGATGCCTGAACGGGTAAACCGTTGCGTGCACCCGTTCTAAAGCAATAATGGCCATGTTTGTTAATGAACCAAAGAGGAAGAACCACATCATAACAAGTAAAAATATCCAATCCTCAATTGAAACTGTCCACATCCATAAATTACACATTAGTCCAGGCCGATAGAACAGATTAAACACAGCATTCCCTGCTACAAACATATCTGTAACTGCTAGATTTATTACCAGGTACATGCTACGCTTGCGAAGATTGCGGTTTCTTATAAAAGTTATTATCGTGCAGAGGTTGAGTGTTACTATAGCAACAGACTCGGCTAGGCCTACAATCATCCAGGGTATGCACTCAGATAAGGACCACATCTCAAAGCTCTGTCCTTTTCGGATTGTTGTTAGAAGTAATTACTCGCCAGTCTATCTGTGGAAAGATCGAAGTGAATTGTTATTATTGTCAGGTTCTTTTACTGCCTGTAGTAAAGCATGCAATTAACTGCAGGGATGCAAAGCTCACACCAATGTGCAGATTTAATTTTTGAAAGCACGTCCTGACATTTATCGGATTTCGATGTGTTGAAAACCAGTTTTCGATATGTTGCTTTCAATAATCAGGTCTGTTGTAGTTTTTAATGTCTGTAAATATGTATGTTTTTAATAATTTGCTGTAAGCCCTAAATACCGAAAGCTTATGCTTAAATTTCGGAGTCCTAAAGGAAGGAAATTTGGTTTTTAAAAATCTTAAAGGAAATATTTACAATATTTCACTCCACAAAACTGTATAAATTTTATAAAGATTAAATCAAGTTTGTTTTTTCATTTAATCAAAAAAAAGGTTTCTTTTATTTTTGCAGGTTACAAAATTTATTGATAATAGCAGACAGAAATCTTTGCCATTGTAGCCCAAATAAAGCGGTTATTACACAGCTTAGAGAAGAGAAGCACGATATTCTGTCTTTTCTTTTCTTTGCAACGTAACGTCGTTTAACTTCTCGTCTTCGGAGCCATTTTTTACGCAAGATCAGCGTTGATGCCATCAGTGGTGCTATTTTTCGTCAAATGTTTTTATTAAATAGCCTCTTAACTCGAAGCAGAATCTGAATTAAAAATA
Organism: Orbicella franksi; assembly: GCF_964199315.1. NCBI lineage: Eukaryota > Metazoa > Cnidaria > Anthozoa > Scleractinia > Merulinidae > Orbicella > Orbicella franksi. The sequence continues at coordinate 28,961,471 of NC_138154.1, forward strand.
ACGATGCCGTTGTTTATCTTTTTCAAGCAAAAATGCGCTTGAGTTGTCATCCCCGATAAATTTATATCACTGAGAATATGATGCTAGCTGTATAACTTGACCTGAGAATTTAAACAAATTGCACCTCAAAACGTCTCGATACATTTAATCGCGCATTAAGAACAAAGTAACGCTTATCTTGGTATTAAAATGTTCAAATGGACTTAATTACTAAATAGTCTCGAAGGGAGAACATCATAAACTTGGGAAAGATCAACGGCAAGGCAACAACAAAAAGTAAAGCCTTGGAGCAGACTGGCTCATAGCTGCCGGAGCTTATCCCTGTTCTTGTAGCATGAAGCGGCTAGGAGTATTTCTACTCCCCCTGGACGGGATGCTAGTCCATCGCAGGTCACTCCCCCGCAATTTGTTAAGTTTCCCAAACAATTCGCCGGTACCCATTTATACTCCTGGGTGGAGAGAGGCACTGTGAGAGTTAAGTGTCTTGCCCAAGAGCACAACACCACACAATGTCCCCGGCCACGGCTCGAACCCGGACCGCTCGATCCGGCGACGAGCGCACTAACTATGAGGCTACCGCACCTCCACGGTGTCCACTAGATATTTTAGAACAATTCTGAATATTTCACACACTGAGTTCCTTTCTAACAGCGTCTTTCATTATTTAAATGGTCTTGTTGTGATCCCAGACAAATTTTGAATGTAGAGATCAAGTTTTATCTGTTAAGGACCTAAGCATCTTTCAATAATTGAACAATGATGAACGAGGAAATGTGTCGCATCCCGAAACTTGTTTAAAATGTGCACCAACACAACGTCTATTTTCACCTCCCCGCACACAAAGAACTAAGTAACACTTTCCATGGTGATGAAATGCTTAAATTGACATTACATTTATTTTCAAGCTTTCTCAAAGAGTGATTGTTATAGCATTGTAAAAACAAAGATCATAAAGCTGAGCAGTAAACGTTTAAAGTTCTTTCCAAACTTGTACGAAAACAGTTACCAGAACAAATATTGGGAAGATAAGTGAAAAAAAAAAAAAAAAAAAAAAAAAAAAAGCTGAAACGTCTTCAACTTACCAAACTGTAAACAAGATGCTCTCTCTGGTGAATTTTTTTGTTAAAAGATCTGTTAATTTTTTTTTCTGTAAAGAGAAAGAGTAAATACGCAGTTCTTGATGAGCAAGTCTTTTTGTCTAAAGTTTAATTTTCCATTCAATACAAATTGCGTTTGTCGGGATGTCTCGCAATCCGTTTATGAACAGCACAAGACAGGTAACGAACCTAAATAAAGCGATTTTTTTTTCTTGAAGGAAAACGTTCCTTTCTTCGCTATTCTTGCATGTAAGCGCTTAAATATTTTACAACAATTTTAGTGCAAGGCGGTGGAAAAACGTGCCCTATGGCGTTCAAATTTAACACATCACCATAACGTCTATATATGCAATTAGTTGTGCACAAAAAAAATATATTAACTCTCCATGCTATAAACTGTTTTAACTGACAGTGGACATTATCATCTGTTTTGGCATAGACCTCAACCCACCTTGATAGAAAACTGTAGATCCTGATAAGTAGACTCAGTGTAAATGAAAGGCAGTCACACTTCAAAGAGAGATATAATATTTGCCTAATGGAAAAATGACAAATGTAGGTGAAAACAAAATGTTAAATTTATATGATGGTAAATAACTATTGACTTAAATAATGTTGTCGTATTTCCATCTTGGACTGTCTAGAAAACTTGCATTGCACCAATACGTCACGAGAAAACAATATAATGGCGTCTAGATAAGTTTAATACAATTCTTACTTTGCTTGCTGATCTGAAAACAAAAGAATTTCTATTTTTTTCTGCAGAGTATTATTTGATGTCAACTAGAAACTCCATAAAAAGGTTTGAAGAAAAAACATTGAAACAGCAAATGTAACATTCACGGCATGAAAACGTTTCCTGCACAGAACGTTTTTCTGTTGGTGTTAAAACAGTACTTAAACTTAACGTTCTCTAGATTTTTACTGAGAAACCTCTTGGCAAGGCATTTGCTATTTCTCTTCAAGAATGATATCATTTGTTTCGGCGATGACCGTCTAATGTTCGCATTCATTTGTGTCAAAGAAGGCAACAGCCCTTTCTTAGAAACTGCCCTAAGATTAGGTCTAAATATTCGCTGTTAAGGTAGCACACGTCTCTTCTCTATAATTCTCAACCTCACCGAATTCCCTTTTTTACTGACATCCGAAAATATCACGCCTGAAGTTATGACTTATTAATTAAGCTACACCCACCAACATTCGTCGCTGCTTGATCTTCTTAATGCTTTTCGCCTTCAAAAAACTATGAACCGTTCGTTTCGGAACTCTCAAATCAATTGTGAAAATAATATTAGCCAAGAATGAGTCACGATTTTACTCTTTGAGTACTCCTCCTCACTAAGTTAAATTCTTCTTTATTATTAACATTATTTTCTTTATTTATGACTGAACTGTACGAACATTTGCTGACTGAGAGCCGTGAAGGTTTGGCCAAATGTAGACCGGTTTACTTTGTTCGTGTAAAACGGATTTCGGTGCGTAACTATCTTGCCGATGGATGATTTTATTAAATAAAAAACGCAAGTTATTCAAAATTTCTTTTCCTTTAAGACTTCATTTCAGCTGCCTTAGAAATTTAAAGTTATTCAGGGATATCAAAGCCTCTAATTTTACTTAGGCGAATTACTAACTCTCTGTTCAGTATCGACTATTACATTGTGGTGGCCTTGAATAATAGTTGTTTTGACTGTTATCCGGTAACTGTCTACCTTTCGGTAAACCTTGAGTCCACTGCCTCGAAGACTGTCATTTGGACCCAAAATAAAACTAATGGCTAGTTAAAACTAAATTTGCTTTAAAACATAGGAGTGACTGTATTCACCGAGAATTGTTTATGATATTCACTTGGCTTACTTTGCACTTAAATATAGTGATTTTGAAGAGCTCTCATCATATTATTGGGCATTTTTATTTTTTCTTGATGTTTTTTATTCACTAAACAGGATGTACCTACAATAACAATTATCAGTAAAAATTCAGTGTGTCTCAGTTTAACCTACCTTGTCAATAGGAAACTTCAGTTCTTGGTGAGTGGGTCTGACAAGCAGCTCGGCAATGGTAAACAGTCACCCTGCAAAGAAATCATTTGGTCGAGCATAAAAAATTGACAATTTTGCCTCCACTTATGTGATATTGAATAGTGGGAAGTTAAGTAATTGTTGACTAAAAATTGATGCATTTTAATTTTAAGCAGGTGAGGACAATGCAACTCTGCTCTAAAATACTGCTACCCGATGGCACAACCTCAGTATTTTTCTTGTTCTAACCTGAGAATATTGAAATGTAGAAACCTTCCGTTCCTTTAAATAACTCGAATGAATAATTTTGTTTTAGACATTGCGCTATGTACAAAAACCGAAACGTTCAAAACTCTTGCAACAGTTGAAAGATTAAAGGTTAAAGAGAATTCATTTTGTCTTAGGTCTTTGAGCTAAACGCTGGGCTTAATGTTTCATTTTAAATTGATGCGTATTCGCGACTGTACTTTATGGTTCAACATTAGACCTCGAAGATGAATCTCGCATAATCCGTGTCAAGAAAAAAAAATACAGGCAGGTCTTTTTACGTAACTAACTGTGGATCATTGAATGTAGCTTACTTTATTTCCAATAATACTCGACTCGTTAAATTTTCTCATTTCGCCAGCCTCAGACTATATGACGCTTGATTTTAACATCGAACTTTACCCAGGTTTTTTCTCTGCTTAATCTTCCTGAATGTTTGTCTTCGTTTAAAAGGCCCTTTCAACTGAAAGTTACAGACCTCGATAATTTTCTAAATGCTGCAACCCGGAATTTATACAATAGTTTAAGCCCACCTTTGTCGTCGTTTTTCTTGGCCTATAATTGTTCTCATCATTTGCGGGGTAGCTATAACTTTCTTGTTTTCGGCGGTAAGGGAAAATGTTGCGAAAGATGCCTTTATAATATTTAGGGCTACAGCCTAAGCGAATTTGACGCAGACCTGTATTTGAAACTTTAAAGTTTTGAATTTCTTATTACTGGAACGCCTGCAATACCAGGCTCAATTTTGTAGCAGCTTGAAAGAGTTCTATTAATCGAGAGGTTCAGCTGTTTCTCTATTTTTGTGAAGAACTGCATAAAATGTTTGCCCTCGTTTTCAGATATTGGACAGTTAAGCGAAACGTAAACTCAAAGTTTTCTCCAAAACAGTAAAATAACTGTAACGCAGAGGTACGCGTTCCACTAAGTGTGATGTTTTTAATATGGGCCGCTTTTAATTCATCAGGCTCTTTTTTCACTGGTATAATTGTTCAGTACCAATGAATTCCTCCCAGACCTGTCAGTAGTCAACGCTTCAACTTAGCCTCATCACAAATCGCTTTTTTTCTTTAATTATGTAACCTTGATAACGGCGCAAGATGCACCGAAACGTCGGTTTCTATCACTTATATTTCTTGTTTCATATATTGCCACTGTCTGCTTTAGTAGTATTGAAAGAAAAAAGAAATATTGGAAACGAATTTACTCAAACGTGAGTGCAAAACTTTCTCTCGGTGTCTACTTTGAATCTAATACGATGTTTTTAACAGCAACCATGCTAAGTGACGGGGCCAAATGGTTTGACTATCACAATGTGATAAAAAGAATCAGCCGAAAAGTTTATAATGTCATGAAGCCTACCTTGTAAAGAAGAAACTTCGTAGTGATTGGTCTCAGTGCCAATGAAGAACAGTTACTGCAAACTATAAGATAAAACTCATATTGCGTAATTAAGTAGCAGAATTAAATGTAAACAATATGTCAAAATGCTGTGGCAGTAAATAGTAATTAGTTGAATATTTTTCCGTTTCGCTTTTCAGCTGTCTGTGACAAAAAGACAAACATCACGCTTCAAACTGAATTTTCCGCATAAGAACTTTGCACTAAACATGCAAGAGGTGATATCTATGGAAAAAGGTATCAGGAAATATGTCATGAAATATGTCTAAAGACTCTCTAAACTGTGTTGCTAATAAAAAAAATACAAATAGCATTGTCGGGAAGTTGACTCCAAAACGGGAAAACAGTAAAATTGCATTAATTCTGAACTAAATATCTTCGTGTAAACGATATGTCGATATGCTATGCCGTTGAATAACAATTGGCTGAACTGTCTGAACTCAAGAAACAAACATCAAACTACTGACGTAACTCAAACATGCGGGCAGAGCACGAAATATAACAACAAAATAATAAAGTTCAGTCCTGTAATATTGGTGTATGTTTTACCAGACCTATTCTACTTAATTTTTTTTTCATGATTTTGTGATTATATATGTATATTGTATTTAACGTTCTAAAAATTCGTTTTTTTGTTCAGTATCAATGAATTCCTCCCAGACCCCTCAGTAGTCAACGCAGACAGACAACGCATCCAACTTGGAAGACGCCAATTCCGTTTCGACTTCCTTTCAGCTGTTTCTAAAAAAGTTAATACTTTGAAATTCTCATTTCGACTTATGAGCGAAGAACGATGTTAGATTTGTATAAATATTTTTGATGCATCAAAAATTTGCACCAAAAATTCAGAGTTCATGTATATTTATATTTTTACGATTTTCCAAGCAGTAATGCTGGGTTATAATCTATAACTCGATATACACACAGCTTAAAGCCTGAACCAATTCTTTTATAGCAACGCAACTTGGGAGCTAAATCATGTTTTATTTGTGAAGAGAATAAGATTATTAGTAAGTGAATAACGCTAAGCTCAAACTTTCCTCCAGTTGATATTTAGTTCAGTATTTTGAGCAAAAGTCGGTTTCTACATACCTCATACGTGGTTTGTCAATCAAACAATTCTTTAATGCTTAGCGTGTGTATATAGTGTTATGGATACACCCAGGAAGTTTGAAGAGCACGAAAGAAGCGTGAGAGTTGCATTTACCTGCGCATAGAGCAACTTTAACTTGTCGAGTGTTCTCCAAACTTCCCAAGTACATCCATAACTCGATATACACACAGTTAAAAGCATGCAACAAGTCTTTTATAACACGTCGACAACAGCTTGGGCGCTAAAACATTTTTTTTGTGATTGACTACAGTACAAAGTTCTCTAAATGCGTGGTGGAGGAAATTAGATTATCCAGTTGGCTGGAGAAAAAGTCGTTACAATCATTTCAACGACAGTGGAACGAAAAAATTTCATCTGGTTTCTAAATTTGTCAATGAAAAACCCGCTTCTTCGAATTAACAAAAATGTAGGAAAACAAGCTCAAAATACTATACTCAAGGAGTTTGTCTTAGCTTGGTAAAAGTCAAAGGACCGAAGTAGTGTTTGGATTGTTCAAAATGATGTTCACATTGCCGAAACTTCAACAAAAGGAACTCGCAACTTAAATGAAACTAAGATTGAGACTAGGAAAAGAGATTTGCTGAAGCCGCTGTAGGGCAGGTGGGTGGAGAAACTTGCTTTAGCCGTTGAGTAGAGAAGACTGGCGAGAGGAGCAAAATTTGCACGCAACAGGCGTATATAAGGTCTTATAACCCATCAAATATTTTCGCTCGCTCGCGATTGGTCTAAACGCGTCACGTGACCGAATATTCCCCAGTTAAAATTGGGGAATATCCGAGGATATTTCCCAATTTTCAAAATCGCGCGTTTTGAGAAAAATATCTGAAGGATAATGAACACAATAAACTCAATTTAGCGCGAAAATATGCTCGCATATTTGTCCTTGGACGTTATCTGTTCCTCGAAGCTTACGGTTTTCCTCGAGCGTAAAACTGTTCGCTTCTCGGAACAGATATTGTCCGCGGACAAATATCCGTGAATATTTTCGCGCCAAATGGAGACTATTGTTTATTTGTCCTCGGTGAGCGATCGGTTCCTCCGAGAATTTGCGAATTTTCCCCCCATCCCAGACTTCTTAAATTTCGGCTCCAGACCTCGCACTAATAGACGGCGTATTAAAAATCCACAATGGCCGCCACAAAACACAAAACACGCAACGATAAAGGTAGTTTAATCTTTTATTCATATTCTAAACGGATGTGAGGGTTCCCTGTGGGGAACCTAAATAACCAGCTGGGTGTTTTCCGCTTTGATAAATCAGGTCATGAAATGAATTTTACGCGAATGAGAAAAGTAAACTACTTTATTGTAGGAAATTAACGATGCACTTTATTAAGGCGATTAAAAAAATGGTGTTAATTTAATGTGTCTTAATCTGCGTTGGTTTAAAAACTATTTAAGAAAAAAACCCACCACGTTTCTAGGCTTACCATAGGCTAGACCATCTCCGGGCGAAATATGAAAAATTTTGATTTTTTATCATGTGCCACATATTTCCGATATATGGCTTGGTCTTAGTAGACATTCCCTCTTAAGATGCATTAATTTGACGCCATTCTTTTTAAATCGCCTTTATAAAGTGCATCGATCGTTAATTTCCTACAATAAGGTAGTTTACTTTTCTCATTCGCGTAAAAAGTCATTTCATGACCTGATTTATCAAAGCGGCAAACTCCGATTTGGCTATTTAGGTTCCCCTGGGAGATTACCAAGACCCTATATATGACCGTTGCATGGAAATTTTGCTCTCTCGCAAGTCTTCTCTACTCGACGGTATAATTAAAGCGAGTTTCTCTACCCACCGTCCCTTCAGCGACAGCGACGCTAGCATATCTCTTCTCCCAATCTCAATCTTAGTTTCATTTAAGCTGCGTTTCTTTTAGTTGAAGTTTCGGCAATGTGAACATCTTCTGAACAATCCAAACCCTACTTCGGTCCCCTGATTTTTACCAAGCTAAGATTACACCAAAACTCAATTGAGTATTTTGACTTTGTTTGCCTACATTTTTATTAATTCGAACAAGTGGATTTTTCGTTGAAAATTGCAGAAACCAGATGAAACTTTTTCGTTCCACTAACAACAACAACGTTATTTGTACTCATTCAGCTAGAAATTGAATGAACAAAAATAAGTTTAAAATAAAAAGAGTACATGGCTGCCAGAAATAACCCTAATGGGCTAAAAAGACTGGGCAGCCATTCTTAGTGGTTTAAACAATTATTCGCCCAACTGATTGAACTTTATAGTAAATCACAAATACAACATGTCCTAGCGCCCAAGTTGTTGTGGATATGTTATGAAACAATTTGTTCATGTTTTTAGCTGTGCGTATATCGAGTTATGGATGTACTTGGGAAGTTTAGAGAACACTGAAGAAGCTAGAGCTACTCTCGGCCGCGCCTCGTGGAACTTCAGCACTTTCTCTCTTGTCTCCAAACTTCCCGCGTTCATCCATAGCTCGATATACGCACGCAAAGCATGAACCAGTTCTTTAAGAGGCCATTTCCGAGTTTCTTTGTTCCTCTGTTTCAAAACGAGTCTTCGTGCAAAACCTTTCATGCGAAAATGAGTTTGATTTGCATGAAAATTAACCCGCAGGCGGAACTCATTTCCATATGAATGGTTTCGAGGCAAAAGACAACTCGGAAATGGTCTACTAGCAGACCACGAACGAAGTATGAAGTCAATCACTAGAAACCGAAGCCTTAAGCTTAACCTTAGTTATTTACTTATAACACAATTATCCTTTTCGTCCCGGCTGGAACATAGAGCCGCAGTCATACACCGCTACTGAACCCTGTCCTGTGCTTTGCTATGTGTTTCGTCGCACAAGATCTTGATCCATTTCTTCCAACTCCTTCAACACTGTCCTCCTCCAGGTAACTTTTGGCCTGCCTCTCTTTCTTCTCCCAATTGGTGTCCATCTCAAGGCAACTATTGTTGTCCTTTCATTGGCGTCATCCTCAGTACATTACCAGGCCTTCGTAATCTGCGATTTTAATCCCTTTTTATCCTGGGCTTTTTGTCCCTTTTTGAGTGTGAACCGGAGGGAACGGGGTCGGGTGTTGATGCACCCCGCTTTCTTTGTCCAGAAATCTTGACTTAACAATTACACTTACACATCTTGAAAAGCATTTAAATTTGTTGAAGAAGAGTGAATCTTTTGACTTAAAATATCTATAAAAATCCAACATCATTCAAAAACAGAAATTTAAACTCTGAAAAACACCAAATTTCGACGAAGGCTTTTCGAAAATACAGTTACTGTAAAAATTCCATGTCACATGAACAGACTATTGAGATACCGATGCAACAGATATATCTATATCTAGTCTTTAAAGAAATAATTCCTTTTTCAGAGTTAAATTCATGGCACGCTTTTTGGCCGTTACTAGAATTACCATTAAAACGAAAGTTAAACTCCAGTGCAAGGCTAGGGAAAAGGGCAGGCAGACAGTCACTTTCATGGATTGAAAAAGTTGGCCAAGCAAGCCTGTACACTTAACAATAACAAGGGGCAAGGGAGGGAAATTAAAGCCGGTTAAATCGAACACGTGATCAGATCGAGTTCTCGCAGCATTCTAACAGTTCTACATCGCAGACTCGGTAATACTTCCCTTACGCTTCCCTCGTCCACAGTAAAATTTATATTATTGTTTTTATTACGAAAAACCGACATGAAAAAGATGAAAACAGCTATGCCTAATAATGACCGCACAGAAGTCGAAATGAAAATTTCAAAGCATTAACTTTTCTAGACGCAGCTGAAAGGAAGTAGAAACGAAATTAGCGTCCTCTAAGTTGGGTGCGTTATCTGTCAAATAATCAATAGGATGACAAGATGATTAAAAACTGGTGTAGTGACTGTCAACATGAGCGGGGTTAGAACGTCAGAAAGCAGCAAATATTGGGCAAGAAATACGTGTTGACTAGTTAACTCCTAAAGTGACTATTGCGGTATCTTGAGGTATTATCAAGTCGGGTGTATTTAAATTTTCCTCAGAAATGTTATAACTGAGAGGGATTTGCCAATCATTTATAATAGGCCTTCTCTCTGCACCTTAGCCAAAAATAATTGTTTTGCGGATGTTTTTAAAGTTGCTTTGAGTTAGCGTTAGGCATTAATGTAAAACAAGGACTATTTTAACCTTAATTTAAAAAAATATATTATAGTTAAAATAATGACCTTTATTAAAAGGATGGAGGTCTTTGGTCGTGTATGAAATAAAAAGAGAACAAAAGAAATTGGAAGACAATTCACTTGGACTACTGAGAGAATCTGGGCAAACATCATTGATACTGAGCAAAAAACAAATTCTTAGATCGTTAAAAACCACAAAATCCTGAAAAAAAGAGAAGGCACCGGCCTTTCATAAACATAGTAGACTAGGTCTGCTAAAACATACATCAATGTTAGAGGACTGAACTTGATTTTTATATTTCGTGCTCCGCTAGCAAGTTTTAGTTACGTCAGTAGCTTGTTGTTTATTTCTTGATTCCAGACTGTTAAGCCAACTGTTATTCAACGGCATAGCATATTGACAGTTTGTTTACACGAAGATACTTAGTTCAGAATTAATGCAATTTTACTGCTCTCCCGTTTTGGAGGTTGAATCAACTTCCCGACAATGCTGGTTGTTTTTTTTTTTTTTTTTTTTTTTTTTAGCAACGCAGTTTAGAGAGTCTTTAGACATATTTCATGATATATTTCCTGATACTGTTTTTTTACCATAGATATCACCTCTTGCATGTTTAGTGCAAAGTTCTTATGCGGAAAATTCAGTTTGAAGCGTGATGTTTGTCTTTTTGTCACAGACAGATGAAAAGCGAGACGAACAGATATCCACCTAATTACTATTTAACGCCAGAGCATTTTGACATATTGTTGACATTTAATTCTTCTACTAACTTACGCAATATGAGTTTTAACTTCTAGTTTGCAGTGACTGTTCTTCATTAGCACTGAGACCAATCGCTAAAGCCCAGGTCAAACGGCGCATGATATTTGATGATATTTGATGATAGTCGGTGAAAGTTCAGGGAAAATCATTCAACTATCATCGACTGTGATACGCCGTTTCCCGACCAGGGCTTAAGAAGTTCCTTCTTGACAAGGTAGGCTTCATGACATTATGAACTTTTTTGCTGATTCTTTTTATTACATTGTGATAGTCAAACCATTTGGCCCAGTCAGTTAGGATGGTTGCTGCGTTAAAAACATCGTATTAAATTCAAAGTAGAAACCGAGAGAAAGTCAGTTGCATTCACTTTTGAGTTAATTCGTTTCTACTCTTTCTTTTTTTCTTTCAATACTATTAAAGCAGGTAGTGGCAATATACTAGTAAAAAAACAAGTCCTATGAATTAAAAGCGGCCCATGTTAAAAACATCACACTTAGTGAAACGCGTCCTCTGCATTACAGTTATTTTACTGTTTTGGAGAACTCCTTGAGTTTACGTCTTGCTTAACTGTCCAATATCTGAAAACACAACCGGGAATTCGAATGGCAAGTCTCCTGTGATCTGTTGGTAAGAGCAAATATATTATGCAGTTCTTTACAAAATAGAGAAACAGCTGAACCTCTCGATTAATAGACCTCTTTCAAGCTGCAACAAAATTGAGCATGGTATTGCAGGCGTTCCAATAATATGAAATTCAAAACTTTAAAGTTTCAAATACAGGTCTACATCAAATTCGCCTAGGCTGTAGCCCTAAATATTATAATGGCATCTTTCGCAACAAGAACAAAAAAGTTGTAGCTATACCGCCAAGAACAACTATAGGTTAAAAAAACGACGACAAAGGTAGGCTTAAACTATTGTATAAATTCCGGATTGCAGCATTTAGAAAATTATCGAGGTCTGTAATTTTCAGCTGAAAGGGTCTTTCAAACGAAGACAAACATTCAGGAAGATTAAGCAGAAAAAGAACCCAGGTAAAGTTCGATGTTATGATGTAGTCTGAGGCTGGTGAAATGAGGAAATTTAACAAGTCGAGTATTATTTGAAGAAAAGTAAGCTACATCAATGATCCACAGTTAGTTACGTAAAAAGAACTGTATTTTTGTTTTTGACACAGATTAAAAGAGACTCGTTGATGAGCTCCAACGTTGAACCATAAATTACAGTCGCGAATACGCATCAATTCAACATGAAACATTAAGCCCGGCGTTTAGCTCAGAGTGCTGCGGTAAAACGGAAGATAAAATGAATTCCCTTTAACCTTTAATGTTTCAAATGTTGCAAGAGTTTTGAACGTTTCGGTTTTTGCACATAGCGCGAAATCTGAAACAGAATTATTTTGCTTCAAATCTGGTTATTTTACAGAAAAGAACGGAAGGTTTCTACATTTCAATATTCTCAGGTTAGAACAAGAGAAACACTAAACTGAACGCTTAATAGCCGTGTTCCGTCTTGAGGTTGTGCAATCGCGTAGCAGTATTTCAGAGCAGAGTTGCATTGTCCTCACCTGCTTAAAATTAAAATGCGTCAATTTAACACGACTCAATATCACATAAGTGGAGGCAAAATTGTCAATTTTTTATACTCAGCCAAATGATCTCTTTGCAGGGTGATTGTTTTCCATTGCTGAGTTGCTTGTAAGACCCACTCACCAGGAACTAAAGTTTCCTATTGGCAAGGTAGGTTAAAGACACACTGAATTTTTACTGATAATTGTTATTGTAGGCATATCCTGTTTAGGGAAGAAAAAACATCAAGAAAAAAGAAAAATGCTCAATGCAATAATGAGAGCTCTTCAAAATCGTTATTTAAGACCAAAGTCGGCCAAGGAAATATTGTAAACAATTCTTGGTGAATACAATCACTTCTATGTTTTAAAGCAAATTTAGTTTTAACTAGCCATCAGTTTTATTTTGGCTCCAAAAGGCAGTCTTCGAGGCAGTAGACTCAAGGTTTTCCGAAAGGTACACTAATCTACATATGCGATTTACAAAACTAGTTTCGTCTAAGACCTCTTCAGTTGATTGCCAATATTTGAATATAAACATACGTCATGTAGCAACTCACGAAAAAAGACCGTTCGATACCAGGACCTTATCATTTGAAACAAGGGTCCTGAAACAGGAGTTTTTCAGTTGGCTACGACGTGACAACAGTCCTTGGGATGCGGAGGTAATTCCACTCAGTTTTGGAGTTAATGAGCATTCTTTCTTCAATCTTACTAATCAAAACCGACTCTGTGACCTGCCTGAGCATCGGGTCATCACGAAAAGTTCCCGTTACATTCATCACAAAGTCTGGAACGTTCCCTTCATGTCCGTCACACGAATGCCTCCACATCACAGAAATTTCTTCCCGACGTTCGAGAGCATTCAGGTGTTCTCTCCCACGAGTGTAAGCGCTTCGTGACGTCTCTCCAATGTACTTGTTACAGCAAGCTTTGCACACCAGCTCGTACGTTACACCGGTACTGCGGCAATTTCCCTTTCCGTCAGTTCGACAGACCAGACAATCGCCCTTTGCGCACCGCTTCGGTTTGAACGGGTCTGACTTTTGCAACATGCTCTTAAGTGTTGTTCCCGACTGCTCGACAACCCTGATTTTAAATGCTGTCTCTTTAATCTCTTTCATGTAACGATGTTTAAGCTGAGATCCTGGTGTAGTCGGCACGAAAATCACTGTGTCAAACCCTCCCTTCTTGTACCAGATCTCACGCTTTCTCCGTTTCTCTCGTGCTCGGTCCAACCTTCTCCACTCTCGTCACCGGTACAACGCATCTCACCACTGGCATCTAGTTCTGTCAGGCGGGTGCAGGCATGTAAGGCTGATCTTACCACTTCCGTTCAAAACGTCTGATCGTAACCTGAGTACTGGAGTCGTAACATCATGTGGTTGACATGGGCAACAGCAGTTTCCCAAGGGAACTCTCTCCTGCAGTTGAGAAGTACTCTCAACACTTCCTGTGTAAGTATTGTTCTCTTGCAGCTCCATGGTAAAGTCATCTCGCATTAACCACGGATCTGGTCGAAACATGCTTGTAGTAGAACTCATGTAACACCACCTTGACTTCACGCACTTGTGCATTATCTATTACCCTGTTCCTCTTCTCCACCCAGACTTTCAAGTATAGTATGGGTAGTTTCCCATCCCTGTGTCGTGAAGGGTAATCAACCTCTAGCTCAATCGACTTGTGAATGCTGTTTCCAATTGGCTGTACCAGGAGCATGCATCTTCTATCTGCTTCTACATCTTGCTCTAATTCAGCAACGTGCTCATCCTGGATCACCTTACCCTCAACAAACCTGAGGCCAGAGCTGGGAGTGTCCATAATGACGTTTATGTCATCAACATACCTCTTGTACACCCATAACTTTAGTCCATTTTCTTCCACCTTTTTCACAAAAAGGTGGGAAAAAAAAAGAAAAAGGTGGCATACGTAGTCACGTGACCAGCCGCATCGAGGGAGGAAGAGAGGGGACCATGAGAACGAGGTTGCGCCGCTTGATGGTTTTGGGACACCAAATGCAATATGGCTGTCGTGACGTCATGTGAAAACACTTTATTGTAGCATCAGTTGATAAATATGGGTTACTGACCAAACTTGTTCGGTCAAGATGGCTGGATATTGGCCAAGTTATGGACCGAGACGGAGTCGAGGTCCATAACCTCGCAAAAAAAGAACGAGGCCAATATCCAGCCATCTTGACCGAACAAGCTTGGTCAATAAAGGATTTTTCATATGGCTTTCGGGGAATTTTCCTTGCGGGACACGGCAGGTAGTCCCGAGCGGGCAAGATAGCTCCATCTTGCCCGCGCGGGTAGCCAATCACAGCGCAGGATTTGATTCATCGTGCCCTCTCACGAAGCTAGTTATATAATAAATGGTGGTACAATTCAGAGCGGAAAAAGGTAATAAGCATGCGCGAGTTTTGATTGTGCGCCAGGCCCCAAGTTAGAAAAAATGGCAGGAATTTCGTCGATCGTGTAAACAAAAAAAGTTATGAACTTTGCATGCTTCCCAAATATGCCCGGTTAGCAGCAACATTTATTTTTTCGCAGAGAATCAATTTTTTTGGGACAAAATTAACCTAAAGACGGTTTCCGAACCCTTTATTTTCCCTCAGTGTACAATTTCGTTGCGAAGACACATTTTATCCACAAACACTCTTTACATATTGCATACATATAAGCAACCCACTGAATGTATATGCACGAGAGTCTCTCAGCAGGTAGGGGGAGACTTGTTTTCTTAACAGTGTAATACCGAAAAAAATTCGTGCTTGCTCAAGTATAAATAAATCAACCGAACGACATCCTCGCCTACTTTATTTCAGTCTGCCTCTCTTTCCAACCACTGCAGCTTGCATTATTACCTGAGCTCGCAAGTAGCTCTAGCGATGCGCAGAAAGCTGCGCGGTACGTTTTCCCCTCTGAAGTGGTACAATGGAACCTGACTCGTCCCCAGTCATCTTCATACCAAACGCGGCACGGCGCAAGGTCCCTCTCTATCTTTCTCCCTACCCATCTCACACTGCGCTCCCACCTCGCCACGTTCCGCGCGTTGTATGCTATGCCACCTCGCCCCGTTCCGCACGCTGTATGCTATGCCACCTCGCCCCGTTCCGCGCGCTGTATGAAGTTGTAAGAAGACAACTGGGGACGAGTCATTCCAAATGCAGGTATAAATGTAAAAATAGCTGAAACTTCAATCATTAGATATCAATCACTTAATCAAACTTTATTTAGAGAGGGTTTACACTAGATAGTTAATAAAACTAATAAACCTGTGGCCCTTGATTAAGAATTATAAATGATTTATTATACATATTTTAAAACCTAAATTACACATCTAAAATTAAGCCAATAGAAGAACATGATTTAAAAACTAAGTTAAGAAGTAATTACTCGACATTAACAGTACTGTACTCAGTCTAAAAAGAATTGTCTAAAGTAGTAATAGATGTCCAAGAGTAGCAATTCAATGCAGACATGATGATAGATGCGAATGCTGCCATAACACTACTGGAAAAAAAGACCTGAAAATTTTTCAGGCTTTGAACGGGATTCGAACCTACTACCTTTGCGCTACCGATGCAATGCTCTCCCAACTAAACTATCAAAACCACATGAGAACGGTCGTGTACGGTGGGTTGGCCCTCTATGTTCAGTGGAAGTAATCCTCGGCCCAGGTATGTGAATTCCATAGTTATAGATGTCCAACAGTAGCAATTAAAAGTAGACAAAAAAATGGAATAAAAAACCCCTGTCCTTAAGGTGACTTAATCCAAAATGTTTGTTTAACAACAAATTCGTAAAAATATTAACAGTTCATTTATGTACTCAGGGCTGGTACCCATGATCCTTTTGTATGCAATTAGGCACCTTTATATCGGATTCTGTATAATATGGCACCCATCGTCAAGTGTTAAATAGACTTATAATGCTATGGCGTTGCTGGGCATCAAGGATAATACGAGCACAGCGCTTTTGTAGCTTAAATATCTTATTTATATTGTCTCGGCTGCAGCAGCTTGTCCATGTTACGCTGCAATATAATATTTATCACTGCTATTTGTGTTATATTTTTAATCAAGCTAAACTACGATGGCCGAAGACCAAGAGTTTATCAGTGGCTTAATTACAGCATTATAATAAAATACGCGTTCTGCTGTTGGTAAATAAGCCTTACAATTCTGTTAAGTATGCCTATACGCTTTGTTATCGTCTTACATAAAGAATCAGTATAGACATCGAAACTGAGTTGTTGGTCAAGTACAAGGCCCATCAGCTCCATGTTTTCAACCCTTTCTAATTCACTGCCTTTAAGCTGAATCTCAAGATTGCGATCTTCTTTATTTAAACTTCTCCATAGGCGTGGTCCATCGATTAGTATTGTCTTCATCTCGGAGCAATTAACAGATAGATTGTTGACCATTCATCGACGTTGGCGACCTCTCGGTTGAGAGTGTTTTTTAGCATAACCAGAAGACGCTAGTAGGGTAGTGTAGTCGGCAAACATGTCGATGTGCGTGTGGATATGTAAGGGTAGATCATTGATGAACATCACAAGAACTGTGGGACCCAATATGGAACCCTGGAGCACACCCGCTGTAATCAGTCCTAAAAGTCGATATCTGTCCTTTAAATGAAACCAATTGAGTACGTTCGGTTAAGTATGACTGGTTATGAACCAGCTCCTATCTACAATCGTGGGCAAAAGTCTTTGGCACACTTATGTAATTTAATGAATTATCTGTGTTTTACTACTGAAGTTTGAAAAAAGCGCTGCTTTCCTTTTAAAAAGGCGTTGCTCTTCCCCCTCCCCACCCAATACAATGTTGAAAATCAGAAGAAATTGCTGGTAGTAGTTTTCAACATTTTATGGGAGGTTGGGGGCGAGGTTAGGCAGGTGAAGTTGTATTCGCGTCTGGCGTGTGTCCAAAAGTGCAAATTTGTCCCGAGACTTCTGTCCATGATGGTAGTTTATAGGCTTGAAGCATTCTGAGCAGAATCACATGATCAACCATATCAAAAGCCTTTTTGTAATCTACGAGAACCATACCATTGACACAGTTTCTATCTAGATTAAATAGCAAACTGTCAACTATGTATGCAAGCGCCATTTCTGTGCTGTGCTGCTTTCTGAATCCAGACTGGTTCTTATAAATAAGGCCATGAACATCGAGATATTCGAACAAATGATCATGCACGTGGCGTTCAATGATTTTTGTACGGCACCGGAATTAGTGAAATGGCCTATAGTTGTTGACGTCATCCACATTACAAGTATGGTACAAAGGGCAGTCACGCTGGCTCTTTTCCAACTACACGAAAACGATCCTGATGAGAGGGACAGGTTAATGAGCTTCGCTATAGAGGGCGCATGTTCCGTTATGCCATATTACAATGGAAAGATAAACGTAAGTGGTTCGAGTGGCCTTATTAACGGAGTAAAATTGTACGGGATTATACAGGTTGAGATTTCAGAATGTGGCTGTTGCCCGTGTTAACGGGGTGGCTGGACTGACGGGGTTTTCTTCTAAGAAAATGTAAGGGCGTTTCGCAAGGATAAAAAACACTGGCCGTAATCACGAGGTGACCATATTAACGAGGTGATTGTGAGGCGGAGTTCCACTGTAGTCTTCACCTGTCAAATAGCCTGAAATGTCAGTCATCTCCCGCCCTTGGCTGAGGACGGGAGATGAAAGTATAGCTTTTGGAAAAGTGCTGGAAAGCCAGCAAGCCCCTTAACCGGAAAAATCTGGCAATTCCAGAAGGAAAATCAAATAAGACAGTGACCAATTCTGAGTAAGAAATTTTCGAAATTTAGGTTAACTTTGGAAAGTTGTCCTCTTTTCCGGAAATTCTGGAAAATTCTGTTCTATTCAACTGAAAATTCCGGAATATCAAACCGGAATTTTTGGTAGAGCGGAAAGCGTTCCGGACCACTGCCATTTTGTTGAGTAATTCCAGGGGACGGTGCCAACTAAATACAAAGGTCTTTTCGCCAGAGACCGTAAATAACACGCGAGGACAAAATAATCACGTGAAATCCTGGGGACGAGAGTTCGCGAGGCCATTTTTCCCTCGTAGTCTAGATTAGGACCATGCGGAAAAAGTAGATTTTACGGCAAGGGCTATTGGAATCAACAAAGAAAACTGAAGGTAGCCACGCATTTTTCCGCGATAATTAGCCTTGAATCGCGAAAAACACTGACGTCAGCATTTTTTTGAAAAAAAAGGAAAAGATATTCCTCTCAGATTTCCTTAGAATTTACATGTATACAGAAAAGCAAACCTTCAAACTACATGATAAATGGTACATAAAAACCACGTTTGGTAGGTTAATAGTAAAATTATCGTCTGAACAGCGCTCTTAGCGTCCCTGACAGCTGTCCCTGGTTTAGCCAAAATACAGTCTAAATAGCTTTTCGTCATAACCAAAAACTAATCACTTGTCTAGTACTGTTACCAACCATTTCGTGACATAAAATGTTGGAGTAATTAACCATGCGTTTTTAAAAGTTAAATGAGTTGTATTCATCTTTATGGAAAACTTTTTCGGTACCCGTTATATTATTTTCCTGTCACTTCCCCAGTAAGTCTAACATGTTGTTAACTTGTTTTACCCGCGGGCGCATTACCTCCTCTGCAAGGACACGTTTACGGTTGGATTTCAGTATAGTTTTCTACGGAAAACAGCTAGTTTTTCAGATGGAAGCCGTTAAAAGTTTGTGGTTAGCAATATGCCGCCATTCTGGTATTCCTGGTTTTAGCGCATCCTCATTAACTTGATTTGGTTACAGTAGGTTGATTCAACCCTAGCGCGTGCGTGGCGTGTAAACAATGCCTTGCGTGATGCGCAAAACGTGAGCGCACTAACAAAAATAGGCACCGTCAATAAAAGCAAAGCTGATTTTTTTCGCAAACGTTTTTCTCGAGCGTGAACAGAGGAGAAATTGAGCTTAACCTTATTTACTTACTAATAATCTTATCCTCTTCACAAATATAACATGATTTAGCTCCCAAGTTGTTGTCGCTTTGCTATAAAAGAATTGGTTCAGGCTTTTAACGGTGCATATATCGAGTTAAAGGTGCACTCGAAAAGCCGCATAATTGCTTGGAAAATCGTGAAAACATAAATATACAAGGACGGTGAATTTTTCGTGCAAATTTTCTGTGCATCAAAATATTTGTACAAATCTAACATCGTTCTTCGCACATCAGTCGAAATGAGAATTTTAAAGTATTAACTTCTTTAGAAACAGCTGAAAGGAAGTCGAAACTAAATTGGCGTCTTCCACTTTGGAGACGTTGTCTGTCCGCGTTGACTATTGAGAGGATCTGGACGGAAGTCATTGATACTGAACAAATAAACAAATTCTTAGAACGTCAGATACAATATATATATAACCACAAAATTATAAAAAAAATAAGTAGAGTAGGTCTGGTAAAACATGGACCAATGTTACAGGACTGAACTTTATTGTTTTTATATTTCATGCCCTGCCAGCATGTTTTAGTTACGTCAGTAGTGTGACGTTTGTTTCTTGAGTTCAGACAGTTCAATCAATTGTTATTCAACAGCATAGCATATCGACATATTGTTTACCCGAAGATATTAAGTTCAGAATTATTGCAATCTTAATGTTCTCCCGTCTTGGACGTTCAATCAACTTCCCGATAATGCTGTTTGTTTTTTGTTTTTATTAGCAACGCAGTTTAGAGAATCAGATACTTTTTTTTACCACAGATATCGCCTCTTGGATATGTTGTGTAAAATTCTCATGCGGAAAATTCAATCTGAAGCGTGATGTTTGTCTTTTTGTCTCAGACAGCTGAAAAGCGAAACGGAAAAATATTCAACTAATTACTGTTTAAGGCCAGAGCATTTTGACATATTGTTTACATTTAATTCTCCTGGTTAATTACGTAAAATGAGTTTCATCTTATAGTTTGCAGTAACTGTTCCTCTTTACCTCTGAGACCAATCACTAAGAAGTTTCTTCTTTACAAGGTAGGCTTAATGACTTTCTAAACTTTTTTGCTGGTTCTCTTTATTACACTGTAATAGTCAAACAATTTGGCCCATGGTTGCTGTTAAGAATATCGTATTAAATTCAAAGTAGAAACCGAGAGAAAGTTTTGCATTCACTTTTCAGTTAATTCGTTTCCACTATTTCTTTTTTCTTTGAATACTGTTAAAGCAGACATGTACAGTGGTAATATACCAGTGAAAATGAAGTCTTATGAATTAAAAGCGGCCCATGTTAAAAACATTACAATTAGTGGGACGCGTCTCTTCTGCGTTACAGTTATTTTACTGTTTTGGAGAAAGCTTTAAGTTTACGTCTCGCTTAACCGTCCAATATCTGAAAACACAACCGAATTCGAATGGCAAGTCTTCTGTGATCTGTTGGTAAGGGCAAATATTTTATGCAGTTCTTTACAAAAATAGAGAAACAGCTCAACCTCTCGATTAATTCAACTCTTCCAAGCTGCTACAAAATTGGGCATGGTATTGCGGGCGTTCCAATAATTAGAAACTCAAAACTTTAAAGTTTTAAATACAGGTTTACATCAAATTCGCCATGGCTGTAGCCCTAAACATTATAAAGGAATCTTTCGCAACATTTTCCTTTACCGCCAAAAACAAGAAAGTTATAGCTATCCCGTAAATGATGAGAACAATTATAGGCCAAAGAAACGATGACAAAGGTGGGCTTAAACTGTTGTATATATTCCGGGTTGCAGCATTTAAAAAATTATCGAGGTCTGTAACTTTCAGTTGAACGGGCCTTTTAAACAAAGACAAACATTTAGGAAGATTAAGCAGAGAAAAAACCTGGGTAAAGTTCGATGTTAAAATCAAGCGTCATATAGTCTGAGTCTGGCGAAATGAGAAAATTTAACGAGTCGAGTATTATTGGAAATAAAGTAAGCTACATTCAATGATCCACAGTTAGTTACGTAAAAAGACCTGCCTGTATTTTTTTTCTTGACACAGATTATACGAGATTCGTCATCGAGCTCTAATGTTGAACCATAAAGTACAGTCACGAACAAGCATCAATTCACTGAAATGAAACATCAAGCCCAGCGCTTAACTCAGAGACCTAAGACAAAATTAATTCCCTTTAACCTTTAATCTTTCAACTGTTGCAAGAGTTTTGAACGTTTCGGTTTCTGCACATAGCGCGAAATCTAAAACAAATTATTCATTCGAATTATTTAAAAGAACGGAAGGTTTCTACATGTCAATATTCTCAGGTTAGATCAAGAAAAATACTGAACTGAACTCGTAATAGCCGGGTTACTTCTTGAGGTTGTGCAATCGGGTAACAGTATTTTAGAGCGGAGTTGCATTGTCCTCACCTGCTTAAAATTAAGATGCATCAATTTTTAGTCAACAATTATTTAACTTTCCACTATTCAATATCACATAAGTGGAGGCAAAATTGTCAATTTTTTATGCTCAACCAAATGATCTCTTTGCAGGGTGACTGTTTTCCATTGCTGAGCTGCTTGTAAGACCCACTCACCAGGAACTGAAGTTTCCTATTGGCAAGGTAGGTTAAAGACACACACTGATTTTTTACTGATAATTGTTATTGTAGGTATATCCTGTTTAGTGACGAAAAAAACATCAAGAAAAAATAGAAATGCCCAATACTATAATGAGAGCTTTTCAAAATCATTATATTTAAGTGCAAAGTCAGCCAAGGAAATATTGTAAACAATTCTCGGTGAATACATGTCACTTCTATATTTTAAAGCAAATTTAGTTTTAACTAGAACACAGTTTTATTTTGGGTCCAAAAGACAGTCTTCGAGGCAGTGGACTCAAGGTTTTCCGAAAGGTAGACAGTTACCGGATAACAGTGAAAAGCTATTATTGAAGGCCACCACAATATAATAGTCGACACTGAACAGAGAATTAGTAATTCGCCTAAGTAAAATTAGAGCCTTTGATATCCCTGAATAACTTTAAATTTCTAAGGCAGCTGAAAGGAAGTCTTAAAGGAAAAGAAATTTTGAATATTTTGCTTTTTTTTCTTTAATAAAATAATCCATCGGCAGAATAGTTACGCCCCGGAATCAGTTTTGTACGAGCAAAGTAAACCGGTCTACATTTGGCAAAAGCTTCACGGCGGTCCGTCAGCAAACGTTCTTACAGTTCAGTCATAAATACAGAAAATAATGATAATAATAAAGAAGAATTTAATTTAATGAGGAGGAGTATTTAAAGAGTAAAAGTATGCTTCATTCTTGGCTAATATTGTTTTAACAACCGAAACGAACGATTTTTTGAGGACGAAAAGCATCAAGAAGATCGTGGTTTTCGTTTACACCGAGTCTATTTACCGGGATCTAAAGTTTCCTATCGAGGTGGGTTGAAGTCTATGCCAAATGGATGATAATGTCCACTGTCACTTAAAACAGATTAATATCGCGGAAAGTGAATGTCTTTTTTGTGTGCAGCTAATTGAATATAGAGACGTTATGGTGATGTAGTAGATCTGAACGCCATGCAACGTGTTTTACCTCCCCCTCGCACTAAAATTGTTGTAAAATATTGAGGCGCTTACATGCAACAATAGTGACGTGTTCTCAACAATGTTGTAAATTTATGTCGGATCAGCAGAAAGCAACGTTTTTCTTCGAGAAAAGGAAAATATTTCCATTTTTAAATTATTTCTAACTTAACCTATTTAGGTTCTTTACCTGTCTTGTGCTATTCACAAATAGATGACAAGACATCCCGAAAAAAGCAATTTGTATTGAACGGAAAATTAAACTTAACGTAACACAAAAAAACTTGCTCATCATTAGCCGCTAGTATTTGCTTCTATCCATATCAGTCTATCTTTTTATAGAGGTGCATTACTTTTGTAAGATAGATTTTCCCTCTAACTATTAAACTCGCCTTTCTCTTTACAGCAAAAATTTATCAGATCGTTTAACACAAAGACTCGCCAGAGAGAGCATCTTGTTTACAACTGGGTAAGTTGCAGGCGTTTCAACTTATTTTCACTTTTCTTCCCAGTATTTCTTCTGGTAACTGTTTTCGTAGAAGTTTGGAAAGAACTTTAATTGTGTACTGCTGAGCTTTATAATGTTTGTTTTTACAATGCTATAACAATCACGCTTTGAGAAAGCTTGAAAATAAATAAATACAATATATCTAGTGGATACGTTATCAACATTATCCCTATCTTATCTACATTTTTGTGGGGTGAAATCTTGTAAATATATAAGAACCAAATTTCCTTCCTTTAAGACCCCGAAATTTAAGCATACGCTTTCGCTATTTAGGGCGTACATCAAATTATTGAAAACAAACATATCAACAAACATATTAAAAACTACAACAGACCTAATTATTGAAAGCAACATGTTAAAAACTGCTTTTCAACACCTCGAAAGCCTAGGAATTACAGCACATGCTCTCGAAAATAAAATCTGCACATTTATGCAAGCTTTCCTTCCCTGGTAATTGCATGTCTTACACAAGCAGAAAAAGAACCTGGTAATAATAATTCATTTCTTTTCACAGGCAAACGAGTAATTACTTCTAACAGTAATACGAAAAGGACAGAGCTTTGAGATGCTGTCTTTATCTGACTGCATACCCTGGATGACTGTATGCTTAGCCGAGTATGTTGCTATACTAACACTCAACATCTGTACGATCATTGTGTTTATAAGAAACCGTAATCTCCGCAAGCGTAGCGTGTACCTGGTGATAAATTTGGCAGTTATAGATATCTTTACAACAGGAAATGCTGTGTATTTTCTGTTCTATTCGCCTGGAGTATCCTGTAATCTGTGGAAGAGGCATTCAATTGAAGATAGGACACTTTACTTTATACTTGTTATCGCATTTTTGTTCCCCTTTGGTTCATTAACAAACATCGCCATCATCGCTTTAGAACGGGTGCACGCGACGGTCTATCCCCTCAGGCATCGCGTGCTTAAAAAATGGGTATACGGATTAATAATTGCCGCTGTTTGGGTTACATCTGGGTTGGTAACAAAAGCTTATATGCTTCTCGTACATTTTGATAAACTCTATCACGGTCTTTACTTGCATGCTACATTTTTTTTTAATTTGCCTTTTGATCATTTGTGTTTCTTACTCATCCATTGTTATTAAAGTCCGTTGTGGAGCGCAGCCTCAACACCATGGAACAGCCAGTAGAGAAAGAAAACTGACCATGACATTGTTGATTGTGACTATTGTATCTTTTCTGTTGTGCCTGCCGTTTGTTATATTGCGTTATGTTTTGTATATCACTAAATTTAAAATATGGCTGTCACTGTCTCCTTCAGTGGGTTTTCATATAAATTCTACATTGTTGGTTTTACTTTATGCAAACTCTCTTGTAAATCCTATATTATACACTATCCGTTTGCCACAATACAGATCAGCTTTACTTGCTCTCTTTCGCAAACGACCTCAGCAACAAAGACAAGTTGCAGTTTTTCGTCTTCGTGACATGTAATGCAGATACTATAAAAAGCTATTCCAGTTTTTGTGTCCAGCTTTGTTGTTTTCAAACATTACATTAAACCCACATTTTATAGATGAACGAGCACGATGAGAGAACAAAAGAATTATCATCGTGAGAAAGTCTGACCCACAGCAGATGAACATACAATGGAATCCGTATTTTTTGAACCTCCAATGGAAACGAAAATTGGTGCAAAAAATCGGAGAGTTCGAGAAATCAGAGGTAAAGTTACAGTGTTGGGTGAGGAGTGGGAAACGACTTTTGGTTCGCGTTATCGGGAGGTTAGAAAAGATGGGGTTTCGAGAAATCGCGATTCCACTGTAGTTTAAAGGAAAATATATAAGATGCTGTGCTCTAGGAACAAAAGTATAGCAGGTCTTTTATTGTCTTTACCTTGAGTTTCAAAGTAGGTGACTGTAATTGATGTTAAGTAAATTGACCATTTAATTTATAGTCATGCTATACCATCTTGAGTGCGATTGTGGTATTGCGATTTTCTAGCACTCAAAATTTTAGTGTCAGTCAGTTAGTTAAAGCGGTGCAGAAAGTTTCTACATGACCCGGTAGAGAACGATTTGGTTCAATTAGGTAGTAAATCTACCAGACGATGAATCTTGTATAATTGAGTCTGAAGATGGCTGAAATAATACCGAAATGTAATATCGCTAATTTTCCTTGCATCTGCTGTCTATTTATAATTAGTCAAAATGCAGTTGCTCGGATTAACCTTTATCCTTTATGTAAATAACAAGCTTATGCATATTAAAACGTAAAGAGGCCCTTTATTTCAAGGGAGTTTCCCGTTCGGGAATAGAGCACTTCAAACTCGTTCCGAGGGCGCCTTTCCTTTAAAATTTCGGAAAAGCGGGAAAAGCGATGGAGAAAAAAAATAGTGAAATGTACACAAGCAAGCAAAGAAATAAAATAAAATTTTAAAAAAATACAATTTCCTCAAAGAATTTTGAGCAGAAATCTTTTGGGGGTTGACGTCACCGACATTTCCTAAATCGAAATTTATTCTTACTGAATTACTTCATTTGGTTTATATTATCAAGGCACCAATGAAATAGCAGAACGTACCGACCAACACCAGGGTCTTCGTCTGTCCTTCCACTTTCGAAGGGAAAAGCGTCCTAGGTTGAATGATGTTGTAATACATTTTAAATGCACAATATGAAAACTTGATATACTCAGTACTATATAACATATTAGATTATGATAAATATAAATAAAAGTATCAGTGATGCTAGGAATTGACCTTCTCTTTGTTTGGATTTGTTATTTAAAACTTACAGGCAAATCGATTTTTGTTTTCGGCAACAACTACAATTTAGACGCGCGCCTTAAAGTGCAACTAACTCCCAATTTTTTTTTTTTCGCTTATTTAAATCTTCTCATTTTGCTGATCACCACTGCGAAGAAATTATCGTTGTAACTATTTTCGTTAATTTCCTATATCCCAATGACACTCGTCCAGAAGCGAGAAAAAGCCGAAAGCAGTGTGCAGACTTGTGCGAAGTCGGACATCGAGCAGTTCTTCGATCTCCTTAGCTTCTAGTGCGAAGCTCGATATTGTCAAGGTAGATAAGACACGAATCATTGAAATAAGCTGCGAGTCATCTGACTATTCAATTCAAACGAGCCCCAGATGTCCCAAACTAAAATGACGGAAACTACTGTAGGTGAGATAATTATACGGCAAATTATACGCATCGACTTTTCTTCGTCCTCGAAATAGAGAGCTTTCTAAACGAATAATCAACCTCACGTACTTCCTACAGCGCAGCGATTGAGATAAGTGAGGCTTCGAACTGCAGAACTAGCTATGTATTTGTGGATTTCATATACAACCACATGCACGAGGGCCGACAATCGGCGCTTGAGTTGCTCGTCTGCATACACAATTGTTTGTTCTTTGAGCGACAAAATATATCGTAGTTACAACTTAAAATGAATCAAGCATTGAAAAGTATATGAGGAAAGTAAAACAAACTATTTAGATTCGACTTAACCGACGGAGATTGAAGCGCTGAAAGGAAGCTAAAGGAGACCCGGGAGGAGAGGGTTTTGGACGGAATCGCAACACTCAGGTTATTAGCGTATGTAAAAACGACTTTTAAAACAAAAGAACAGTGAAGGAGAAATATATTCATTTGACTGATACCATACTGAACCTTTTTTCAAGATCTTGTCGAAGGATTCTTAATTACTAGTACGAGTGCAAATTTGTGAAACTCACAATCAATTTTTATGTTCGTACATACTAGTTAATGACTTTGTATACATACGGTCGGTCGGCAATAACAAAGCGAAAAGACGAATTTTTCCCCGTTTTTGAATAATTAGTGGAAAAATATGCTCTCGTCGTTATGAACTCTCAAGGGTTCGGTAAGAGTACTTAAAGGAGTGTTGTATGTAGATTAGTAAATTAGCCAAATGGGCCGGCAAATTGTCGATCGTGACTTGCAGTGTGGCGGGCTCGACTGGCGACCCGCACTTCGAAATCGAAAAAATATATATACATCGTAGCCGTGCTAATCGTAGCGAGACTCCGATTTGTATTGCTAGATGGTACAGTTCTTTCACTTAACAGTCTTGCCCATTTTTGATGAAATATGAAGCACAAATACCCCAAATATGTTTTCACAGAGCTCGAATCCCAGTCAAACGTCTCTTGAGTGTTTTGAGCAATGTCCTTCGATGACGTCACAGGAAGTCCGACCCAGATCCCGCTATGCTCGGTCCTGGGGCAAGAAATTGCAACTTTAAACGCCTGTAGAATCGCGGGGATTTTATCAATCGAGATAATTTGTGCGCTGAAGTAATAGGGCAAACTAGTAGATTTCATTAAAGGAAAAAAATGGGGGGGGGGGGGGGTTAGTTGCACTTTAACCCCACAGTCATCTCCGTTAGTGACTCAAACCTCTTTACACTATTACAGATGGCATTTCAAATCCACTAGAAGTTGTAAACGCATGATGAACGAGATACTCAACAACGCGTGAAGTTGGGAGAGCAAGAAACAAGCATAAGGAATTTCCGCCCGAAAGGGGTACCTTTGTAGGTCTTCAGGTTTCTGACAGGTTAGGGATTTCTCAAGCTGAGGTATATGAAACGGAAAGGAAATCTGTCCTTTAGATATAACATGAAAAGGAATCGAACTGAATAAATGAAACCTGCTTTTCGGTTAACATTTGCCCTGGTAATGCTTGATGTTCTCCTGTAGTATTGTTCATTAACTTCATTCCAAGGGTTTAGGAAAGGTATGCAGTGTTGTTCAGTAAGTACGTGAAAGGGGTACATTTTTTAAAATAAAAGGTATACGAAAGGGGTACTTTTTCTGTCAAAAGGGTAATTGCCTGGACCTCGGGGTGCAGCTTCCCCCGCACAAACATTTTTAAAAGACTACCCTCCCACAAGGCAATAACAACAAATTATTCGGTGATACGGCCGTCCCCTCCCCCTGAGATATAAGCCTTCCTCTAATTTCCTTGTCATCCGTCTCAAGGAGTAAGTAGAGATTGGAACAATATACTTCAAATAATTACTCTCTAGTGTTTTAATTGTTTAACAGCCTCATTAAAATTCGACGTGTGAAGTAACTCTTAAACAGGCTTCAACTTTTAAGGGGGCCTCACATAATGACCGCTGTGCTTCGCGCATTTGTTTCCTTACCTGTACGTGTAACAGGTTGAAACCGCTAAATAGAAAACATCTCCAGTTATCTTTTATCAACTCATTCAGAAAAAACCTTTTCATAATGGTATAAGCCCAATCCGGTAAGCTCTGTAAGCTCTCCATTTGTAAGCGCACCCAAAACCGCTTACAAGTTGTAGAGTCTAAGGCTTATCAACGGAATTTTACGTTAGTTCCCACGTTAGCTCCCCAAGTGGGATTCACAGGCTAAGAGATTCTCTATTTTAGGGATTTCAAGTACTCTTTCTTCGTTGTCAGTTGCCCGTTGTATATTGCCCGTTGCCCGGTACTGCTCTTCCCAGTAGACCCCGGACACCCACGATTTTTTTTGCCTCAGAGTAACGTTTTTGATGCCACGAGTTTGTTTCAAACAAATCACGAGGTACATTGAAATGCACCACGTGAGGACATATTTTCTGTGTGGGGTCGTGACTTTCTCGTATTACGTGATGTTCATTCACAACGTGTTTATCTTCAAGAGGAAAGCTTACCGCGCTTTGTGTATGCCATAGAACTGTCAGCATGGCCGCTGTTTATCAGCTGAGGCTAAAATATGGTTAGGACAAATTCGGCGCGGTTTTTTTTTAGACGCATTCGACACGATAAGCTTTCCTCTTGAAGATAAACACGTTGTGAATGAACATCACGTAGTACGAAAAAGTCATAACGCCACACAGAAAATATGTCTCACGTGGTGCATTTTGATGTACCACGTAATTGGTTTGAAACAAACTCGCGGCATCAAAAACGTTACTCTGAAGGCGGCAAAAAATTTCGTGGGTGTCGCGGTCTAATGGGAAGAGTAATACTCGTTGCCCTTTTCTCGTTCCTCGTTCATCGATTGTCTAGTCTCGCCGTACTCGGAAATAAAGGCGCACATGATAAATTCTGGGCACACGAAAACGCAGATAGTTTCGCCTGATTTAGCAAACAGAAATTTACATATCTCTACGGTTCCATTTCTTGGATATTTTCAGTTTTGCTCTTTTTTGAAAAAAAATGTCATTTGCAAGGTATGTCTACCTTTAAAACGTAAAGCGCAAGGAAATTTCGATGTCTACGACTAAAGCTACGGATCTCGACATAGTTCCGGTCAGACTCTTAAAACTTTGTGTCAAAGAAATCGCCGATTCTCTGACGAGCATTACCAATCTGAGTATTGAAACTGACACGTTTCCGGACATCTGGAAGATTGCTCGCGTAACTCCGATCTTCAAATCAGGTGATAAATCAGCGAAACTAAAGTACCGACCGATCTCGGTCTTGCCTGTTATTTCAAAGATTTTCGAATGACACGTCCATGTTACCTTTGTCTCGTGGCTCCAAAAATTTAGACTCCTTATAGAAAGCCAGTCTGCGTACTGGAAGAATCATTCCTGCGTCATTGCTCTTATTGACATAACTGACACGCTACTTATTAATATGGACAGGGGCGATATAAATGGCCTTCTAATGCTGGACGTAAGCAAGGCCTTCGACATTATTAATCACGATCTTCTTCTCAAGAAATTAGAAATCTACGGTTTAAGGTATCAGTGTACCCCAAAATCGACAATTTTGCCAGAGTTTAGCTATTTATATTCCCAAGTACATCTCACTGAGTTCTTTTAATTGCAAAAAGTTCTGCGAAAAAAGGTTTCTCCTAGACAAATTCATAAAGAAAAAACGATTGTATGAATAAATTATCTCTAATTGGAGGTTGTCAACAAGTTGTCATGATCAATTAAACTGCCATTAAAAGTCACATGATAGAAGCGCAGCATGTTTTGCTTTGCATCGCGCGATTAATCTGTCACG
Source organism: Orbicella franksi (assembly GCF_964199315.1). Classification (NCBI taxonomy): domain Eukaryota; kingdom Metazoa; phylum Cnidaria; class Anthozoa; order Scleractinia; family Merulinidae; genus Orbicella; species Orbicella franksi. The sequence goes on from NC_138154.1 coordinate 28,991,835, forward strand.
CGTAATCGATTTGTTTGTAGTGGAAGATGTCTTCAAAAAAGAAACGCAAAAGATCGTGTCCTTTTTCAATTGCGACGAAGGCACCGAAACGGAAAACCTCAAAAGTATTTCATAAGGAATGGACCTAAGTGCTCGCCACTAGTGATAAAGGCTCATACTTTGAGTAGGATAAATTGCTAGAACTGGACGGTCTCGACGAAGAACATGACGAAGCGGTTCCCGCTTTCAGTGCCAGCCGTTTGAAACTTAAAGGAAAGCGTAACGAGGGTCTCCGAGAGACGGAATCACAAGAGTCCGAATCAGAAGAGGCAGAATCACACCGAGCCTCGCAGCCTTTACGGAGTGAAAAACTGTTACAATATTTGTCGCTTTGAAGATACACGGCCGATTGCCCGCCCGAGGTTACGCACGCACTTCGCTGACATTCTGAATAGCCAACTAATATATTCAGTACAACTACTAATAGTAGGTGTATAAGGTGGTCTTACCCTAATACTCTCATTTCTGAAAGCATGGTTTCTTTTGCGTTAGCTGCAGGTCGGTTTAATGTGTATCGTGGAAATCCGCGATAAGGATATTATTTCCTTTCCCAGTTTTCCAGCAACAAAACAACGACACGACTCAAAGCGAACGAATATCGAGACTTTTGTTTTTGTGGAAGCTCTGAAAAGAGCCGTTTGGAATGTCTTAACAATGGGGTGTTTTAATTTCTTTCTTGAATTTTTCTTTGGAGGTGTTTCTCTAGCACGTTCATGTTGTTTACCATCTTATTTACGTGTTTTCTGAATTCATAGAAGGCTTGCAGTGTACGATACAAGTCTGGGGTGGCCAAAACAAGACTATCTCGACGGACGTGTACCAATGCCTCACGTGGTTCTTTGAAGGTCTTGAGTATGTCGAGAAGCCCGTCTCGAATATAGGATAGTAACGGTCGTCCAAACGGTGTATCTTGAAACACAAATGTCTCTGTTGCTGATCAGCCGATCGCTGAACAAACGCAACGCCATGAAAGGAGGAGCTTTTTCTTTTAATAAGTTTTAGATTTTACTAGATTGAGACTGTTGATGGAAGTAATTGAGTATGCCAGCTTTCAATATAACTATCTTTGTGCACGTTTTTGTTTTTCACGCAGTTTGAGTGCGCTAGCATTGCGATTTCAACATTCACGCTTTCGGGCATTGCTTCATTTTTTCGGGCAAGAGGGTTTCCGCCCCCCCAAGTCCGAAAGTGCCCGTATTTTTTCTGGGGACTCTTCGACAAAAGTAATCTCTAGTGAATGGAAAATCAAACTTATACTAAAAAATCTTCAGCAGCAACTTCATATGTTCTATCTTTCTCGTGTCATCTGTTTCTAGAGGTCTATACTGTATTCTCGTTTAAACATTTGAACTCATCTTTATCCTTAATTACAACGCAAATTTGTACGAAAAAATCAAAAGAGAGAGCATGTTGTTTACAACTGAGGTAGGTTTTAAAACACTTACAACACTTCTTTCAATATTTTTCGGGTAATCATTTTCGTTAAAAAGCTGGAAAGCACATTATTTTACAGATATACCGCCAAAACGCAAACCAAAATTTGTGTCAAAAATGTTCTGAGCAATAACTCCGAGGCAGCAGTCTATAATTTGCCGTTGTTCAAAAAAGTGCAATGTGCGAAGACGGAACACGAGCAATATAACTTGACTTCTATTTTTATCGCTGATGAGTAATGTTAATAGAACTGAGTGTAGTCCAATTCGATCTGTTATCATAAGAGTGATAACAAAATCAGACGACCGCCAAGCGGGAGTCCGATTTGTTTAACACGAGTGTGATCAACAACTTAATTGACTCAGCAAAATCAGCTTATTACGCTACCGTTATCAGTGATTTCTCAGGTGATCAGAGGATGTTATTTAAAACTGTTAACAAATTACTTCAGAACTTACTTTAAAACCCACCTCAGTTGTAAACAGCATGCTCTCTCTTTTGATTTTTTCGTACAAATTTGCGTTGTAATTAAGGATAATTTATTCTGAGCAAGCGCCATGGACAAATAGTGGATTGGCGCTATATAAATATTTTATTATTATTATTATTACAGACGGAATAGCTCTTATTGGAGTTGAGTCTGCGGTCAAATATTCTTTTGTTTTTAAAGGCATGCAAACGAGGCGAAAGAGTCATTACAATGCAGAATTGACCCTTTCGCCCCGTTTGTGTGTCAAGCTGCTGATAACTGCAATAACAGCTATTGGATGACACGAAGTCTTATTACCAATTAATCATAAAAATTACAATTTCCGAGAAAAGAAGAATAGCCAAGTTATGAAAGAAAGGGAAAATTTGCATTAAAATACCTACAAAGGAGATGTAAACATTCTAAGGCCACCGCGCCTAATACCGACAATTAGGCGCCAAAAACACAAAAGCAAGCGCGCGCACGCACGCAAGTAACTACAACTTTGAATGTGATTGGCACATAACAACTTGGCAAGTGAATTAGTGGAAATAGGAGTTTTTTAAACCAATGACAATCGAGGAAATTGTAATTTTTATGATTAGAATGAAAAAATCCGCTTTTGTCTATTAAAAGGAAAGGCAACCACTAAAACTAGACTTGGTAGCTCACATCATGTTGTAGTTCAAAATACTTTTTCAGCTTTAACTTTTTTACCGAGCGTTAGACACTTACCGGATAGTAGCATACACAACTATTATTCAGGAACACCACAATATGATAGCAGTAAGAAAAACACCAATGGCGCCAATACCAAATCAGATACTGAACAGAGAATTAGTACTTCATTCTACTGGGTAAAATTTTGAGACTTTTGATATCTTGGAACTACATGTAACTTTTGAAGCAGCTGAAGGGAAGTTTTAGCGTGTTTTTTCTATTAAACGCCGCCGGCGTTTATTTCAAACTTGGTTTCGTCGATCCGGCTCTAAATATATATATATATATTTTTTATTATACCTAAAGTTTATTAAACCTCGAATATAAATTCTTTGAGGGTATTGTTTCCAAGTGAGACATGGCGTTAATTTTATTCGGGACCCTCTCTTTAATCGAAAAAATACGGCAGTTGATTTGTCGGTAGTTACGTACAAAAATCTGTTTTACCGAGCGCAGGTAAACGGGTTCACGTTTAGCCAAAGTTTCACGGCTCTCAATCAGCGAACGAACGTTCGTTCGTGCAGTTCAGTCTAAATTTGAATGCAATATTTTTGACATGTCAATAACAAAGGAGAAAGTTAGCAAATGCAAGTTGAAGAAATATTTATTTGGGAATAAAACGAAAGAAAAGCGTCACGCTCGATTGCGCCAATTTCGCTACTCGAGGACTATTACTATTAGTCCTCTAGTAGCGTAGCCAATCAAAATGCAGGATTTGCATTAGTCCACTAGTTGGGTGATACTAATGTATGTTAGCCATCGTAAGCCATAGTAAGAATTTCGATTCGCAAACTGCCCTTCAAATGATATTTGAAAACAGTCAATCAAATACCAATGTTGCGACACCACACTTAGTGGAACGCGTACCTCTGCGTTACAGTTATCTTACTATTTTGGAGGAAACTTTGAGTTTACGTCTCGCTTAACTGTCCAATATTTGAAAACACAACAGAATTCGAATGGCAAGTCTCCTGTGATCTGTTGGTAAGAGCAAATAATTTATGCAGTTCTTTACAAAACTAGAGAAACAGCTGAACCTCTCGATTAATAGAACTCTTCCAAGCTGCCACAAAATTGAGCATGGTATTGCGGGCGTTCCAATAATATGAAATTCAAAACTGAGTTTCAAATACAGGTTTACATTAAATTCGCCTAGGCTGTAGTCCTAAATATGATAGAGATCTTTCGCAACATTTTGCTTTACCGTCGAAAACAAGAAAGTTATAGATATCCCGCCAATGACGAGAACAATTATAAGCCAAAGAAACTCAGTACGACAAAAGTGGGCTTAAACTATCGTATAAATGCCGGGTTCCAGCATTTAGAAAACTATCGAGGTCTGTAACTTTCAGTTGAAAGGGCCTTTTAAATGAAGACAAACATTCAGGAAGAACCTAGGTAAAGTTCGATGTTAAAATCAAGCGTGATGTAGTGTGAGGCTGGTGCAATGAGGAAATTTAACGAGTCGAGTATTACTGGAAGAAAAGTAAGCTTCATTCAATGAACCACAGTTAGTTACGTAAAACGAACTGTATTTTTGTTCTTTTGTTCTTAAAAGAGATTCGTTGTCGAGCTCCAATGTTGAACCATAAAGTACAGTCGCCAATACGCATCAATTCAACATGAAACATTGAGCTCGGCGTTTAGAGTGCTGCGGTAAAACCGACGACAAAATGAATTCCCTTTAACCTTTAATCTTTCAACTGTTGCAAGAGTTTTGAACGTTTCGGCTTTTGCATATAGCGCGAAATCTGAAACCGAATTATTCTATACCAAATGGGATTCATTTACACCACGCAAGTACAAAATCAACCTTATCCACACGGTAACCTATCGATGCTTCCGTATTTGCTCCACCACTTCATTGTTACAATCCGCCTCAAGGATCTCAAAAGGCTTTTGCTGCAAAATGGCTACCCTTAGGGCATCATCCCTTATAATATCAATGATGTCCTGAACAAGAAAAAGAACAAGCCAAATGAACCCGTAGCAACAGTCCTCAAAAAAGATGTTATTATTTTATTACGTTATATAGCTCTCCATAGCAATCATGTTACTACGCGTCTAAGATCTTGTGTAAATCGTTTCTACTCTTTTGTTATGCCAAGGTTATTTTTCAAAACCCCCGGCGCATCAAATCCTTCTTCCCATACAAGGACCGTCTCAACCGATCACAATTATCCAAAGTCATTTATAAAGCTAGTTGCTGGGACCGCAATGATTTTTACATTGGGAAAACGAAGCGAAGACTTCATGACCGGGAAACGGAACATTTCAAGGCCCTTTTGAAACATGATCACTCTTCTGCTATTGCTGATCACCTTAAAACAACTGGTCACAATATCAAATGGGACCATTTTGACATTTTAGCTTCCGGCAAGACTGACTACCATTGTAAGGTCAAGGAGACCTTGTTTATTCAGGAGTTGCAGCCAGCATTGACTGCCAATGTCAGCAGTGAAAAGTTCTTACTTTATTAGGAAAGCTTTTACATTGTGTCACTTTACAGACAGTTTCCGTTTGAAACGTCTTAAATTTCTACTGCAGATGTTTTCTGTCTAGGTTCCAGACTGCCATTGACACAGTAAAAATAGCTTTCAAAAATATTTTAACGGTTATACTTTTGAAAATATATGTTGACTGGCATACGAAACGTCAAGTTCATAAAATGCATGCTTTTAAAATGTTTATCACCGCTGTTTGTTTTATATTTTTAATCAAGCTACATGGTCGAAGATCAAGAGTTTATTGAATTATTCATTTTCTTCAAACCCGGTTATTTTACCGAAAAGAACTGAAGGTTTCTACATTTCAATATTCTCAGGTTAGAACAAGAAAAATACTGAACTGAACGCTTAATAGCCGGGTTACGTTTTGAGGTTGTGCAATCGGGTAGCATTAGTTTAGAGCAGACTTCTATTGTCATCATCTGCTTAAAATTAAAATGCGTCAATTTCACGCTCCTCAATATCGCATAAGTGGAGGCAAAATTGTCAATTTTTTATACTCAACCAAATCATCTCTTTGCAGGGTGACTGTTTTCCATTGCTGACCTGCTTGTAAGACCCACTCACCAGAAACTGAAGTTTCCTATTGGCAAGGTAGGTTAAAGACACACTGAATTTTTACTGATAATTGTTATTGTACGTATATCCTGTTTAGTGGCGAAAAAAAGATCAAGAAAAAATAAAAATGCCCAATACTATAATGAGAGCTTTTCAAAATCAGTATGTTTAAGTGCACAGTCAGCCAATTCAAGGACATTTTGTAAGCAATTCTCGGTGAATACAGTCACCTCTGTATTTTAAAGCAAATTTAGTTTTAACTAGAACACAGTTTTATTTTGGGTGGAAAAGACAGTCTTCGAGGCAGTAGACTCAAGGTTTTCCGAAAGGGAGACAGCTACCGGATAACAGTAAAAAACTATTATTCAGGGCCACCACAATATAATAGTCGACACTGAACAGAGAGTTGGTAATTCGCCTAAGTAAAATTAGAGCCTTTGATATCCCTGAATAACTTTTAACTTCTAAGGCAGCTGTGAAAGGAAGTGTTAAAGGAAAAGAAATTTCGAATATTTTGCTTTTTTTTTTAATAAAATAGTCCATCGGCAGAATAGTTATGACCCGAAATCCGTATTGTACGAGCAAAGTAAACCGGTCTACGTTTGGCTAAAGCTTCACGGCGTTCGGTCAGCAAACGTTCTTACAGTTCAGTCAGAAATAAAGAAAATAATTTAATAATTAAGAAGAATTTAATTTGGTGAGGACGAGTATTCAAAGAGTAAAAGTATGCTTCATTCTAGGCTAATATTGTTTTAAAAACCGAAACGAACGATTTTTTAAAGACGAAAAGCATCAAGAAGATCAAGCAGTGACGAAAGTTGGTGAGCGTAGCTTAAGAAGTCTTAACTTCTGGCGTGATATTTTAGATGTCAGTAAAAAAGGGAATTCGGTGAGGGTGAGAATTATTTAGAAGAGACGTGTGCTACCTTAACAGCGAATATTTAGACCGAACCTTAGCGCAATTTCCGAAAAAGGCGGTTGCCTTCTTTAACACAAATGAATAAGGACATGAGATGGTCAGCACCGTAACAAGTGAAATCATTCGCGAAGCAACACAACAAATGCTTTGCCAAGAAGTTTCTCATTACAAATCTGTAGAACGTTAAGTTTAAGTACTGTTTTAACACCAACAGAAAAAGGTGTTGTGCGGGAAATGTTTTCAGTCTCTGATTGTTACATTCGCTCTTTGAATGATTTTTCTTTGAACGTTTTTATGGAGTTTCTATAGAAATTCTTTTGTTTTCAGATCAAGAAGCAAAATAAATATGGTATTTAACTTATCTAGATGCCATCATATTATTTTCTCGTTACTTTTTGGTGCAATGCACTTTTTCTGGACAGTCCAAGATGGAAATTTACCAACACTATTTAAGTCAATAGTTATTTAGCGTCATAGAATTTTAACACTTAGTTTTCAATTGCATTTGTCATTTTTCCATTAGGCCAATATTATATCTCTCTTTTAAGTTTGACTGGCTTTCATTTACACTGAGTCTATTTACCAGGATCTAAAGTTTCCTATCAAGGTGGGTTGAAGTCTATGCCAGATGGATGATAATGTCCACTGTCACTTAAAACAGATTAATATCGCGGAAAGTGAATGTCTTTTTTGTGTGCAGCTAATTGAATAGAGAGACGTTATGGTGATGTAGTAGATCTGAACGCCATACAACGCATTTTACCTCCCCCTTGCACTAAAATTGTTGTAAAATATTGAGGCGCTTACATGCAACAATAGTGACGTGTTCTCAACAATGTTATAAACTTATGTCGGATCAGCAGAAAGGAACGTTTTTCTTCGAGAAAAGGAAAATATTTCCATTCTTAAATTATTTCTAACTTAACTTATTTAGGTCCTTTACCTGTCTTGTGCTATTCACAAATAGATGACAAGACATCCCGAAAAAAGCAATTTGTATTAAATGGAACGTTAAACTTAACGTAACACAAAAAAACTTGCTCATTATTAGCCGCTAGTATTTGCTTCTATCCATATCAGTCTATCTTTTTATAGAGGTGCATTACTTTTGGAAGATAGATTTTCGCTCTAACTATTAAACTCGTCTTTCTCTTTACAGCAAAAATTTATCAGATCTTTTAACGCAAAGACTCACCAGAGAGAGCATCTTGTTTACAACTGGGTAAGTTGAAGGCGTTTCAGCTTATTTTCACTTATCTTCCCAGTATTTATTCTGGTAACTGTTTTCGTAGAAGTTTGGAGAGAACTTGAGTTGTTTACTGAAGGGCTTTATAATGTTTGTTTTTACAACGCTATAACAATCACTCTTTGAGAAAGTTTGAAAACAAATAAATACAATATATCTAGTGGATACGTTATCCACATTATTTTACCGATTCGACGGTCATTTCTTGCGCATTTCCTTTCTCTTTTATATCAATTATCTTATTATATAATTTTCTTTACAGTGTGTATTTATTCTCCAACGAGAAATTCAAGGGGAGAGCCTCGACTAAGGTAAGTTTGAGAGGTCTTTCAGCGTTCTTTCGATACAGGTGCGGAGAAAGACATGATTCACCATCACAGTTAAACACACAACTTAAGCAGTTGTGAAATCATAGCCTGAAAAAAATTCAGATTCAGGCTTCAACGGGATTCAAACCCGTGACCTCTGTGATACCGGTGCAATGCTCTACCAAATGAAACATCAAGCCAACTGGGAGCTGTTCACTTTTTGATACTTAACCTAAAATATATTGTTGTTATGCGTTGCCGTTGAGTTTGCCCAATGTTACGGATGTTCTCTCTTCCAGAATATTTCATAATTAAAACCATTTGAACATTCTAATACCAGCAAAGCCTTACTTAGTTCTTTGTGCGCGATTAGACGTATCTACACGTTGTGGGGTGTGAATGGTTTAAAATTCTTTGGTCAAGTTGGACAGCATTATATTATCAATGGTACAAATTTATCTTCGGTCACAACAGGAGCATTTTAGCCTGAAAAAGATAAACAACAGCATCGTTATTTTTAATTCAGATTCTGATTCGATTTAAGAGGCTATCCAATAAAACATTTAAAAGAAAAAATAGCATAGTGATGGCATCAACGCTGATCGGGCTAAAAGATGGCTCCTAAGGCGAGACGTTAAACGACGTTGCGGAGAAAAGAAAAGACAGAATAGAGCGCTGTACTAGTCTCTGAGCTGTGTAATAACCGCTTCATTTGGTTTACAATAGCAGAGATTTCTTTCAACTACACCTGACAATCTCCTATTGTCAGTAAACTTTGTAACCTGTTAAAGTAAGCTTTCTTTTTGATTTAAAGAAATAGCAAACTTGATTTAATCTTTATACAACTTCTCCATTTTTGTGGAGTGAAATATTATAAATATTTAAGAACCAAATTTCCCTCCTTTAAGACTCCGACACTTAAGCATAAGCTTCCGGTATTTAGGTCTTACAGGAAATTATTGAAAACATACATATTTACAGACATATTAAAAACTACAGCAGACCTAATTATTGAAAGCAACATATTAAAAACTGGTTTTCAACACCTCGAAAGCCAGGTAATATCCATACATGTTTTCGAAAAAAAAAGATCTGCACATTCATGTGAGCTTTGCGTCCTGTTAACTGCATTTCTTACACAAGCGTAAAAAAATCTAAAAAAAAAATTCACGTCTTTCCACAGACAGACAAGTAGTTACCTCTAACAGGACAGATATTTGGGATGATGTCTTTATCTGATTGCATACCCTGGATAACTGTAGACTTAGTCGAGTCTGTTGCTATAGTTACACTCAACCTCTGTACGATAATTGTTTTTATAAGAAACCGCAATCTCCGTAAGCGTAGCATGTACCTGGTGATAAATTTGGCAGTTGTTGATATGTTGGTTGGAGGAGTTGCTGTTTATAATCTGTTCTATATGCCTGGGATAATGTGTAATCTGTGGAAGTGGTATTCATTTGAAGTTGGGACAGTTTATTTTATAATGGTACTAAGGACGTTATTCGTCTTTGGTTCGTTAATAAATATCGCCATCATCGCTTTAGAACGGGTGCACGCGACGTTCTTCCCTTTTAGGCATCGTGTGCTAAAAAAATGGGTATATCGATTAATAATTGCCGCTGTTTGGGTTTCATCTGGGTTGGTAACAATAGCTTATATAATTCTCGTACAGTTTGAAGAATCATATTACAGTGCTTACTTATATTTTACATTTATTTCAATTTGCCTTTTGATCATTTGTGTTTCTTACACGTCCATTGTTATTAAAATGCGTTGTGGAGCGCAGCTTCAACACCATGGTGTTGAAGGGTGGGAACACCACGGCCAAATTGTTGTTTTTTTTGCGCTACCCACAAAGGTTGAAGATTAAAGTTCTGGCGAATTTTCTCACTCCATGAGCGCGAACGAGTATCATTAGATTATGATGCAGTTTTACTTAAATTGAAAGCGTCACTTTACTAACTATGTTGTTTAGAAAATCACGAATAGAAGACATTTCATGTGTTCCCCATGGAGTTATAAAAACACGTGTGGGAACGCGAGCTGAAATCGAGAGTGAGTAGTCTCATTGTTTTATAAGAATTCTAACTGATTTTCTTGAAATAACGCTTTCCAACTTCACGCCACACCTAGGGGCCAAACCACCCCCCAAATGTTTCATCAGTTCTTGGATATTTCACATTATTTCGCATTACTTAAAAAATATTGACTCTTTCTAAACCAAACTTGGCAGAGGAGCAGGAGACCTATTGCCAATTATATTTATGTGAAAAATGTCAGTAAATGTCAAAGTTGTGACGTCACAGTGATGACGTCATGTTTCTTGCCACTTTTGAAGTTTTTAAAATGCATATTTTTTACAATGTGTTCGAAAGAGCACATCAAGGGGAGTTGAAACCTGAAAAAATTTTGTCTATATCTCAAAAATTAAATGAAATATGGCATTTTTAAATATGAAAAATAACTCTGCAAAATATGGAGTCCCCCCCTTGAGAAAAATCCCCAAATTGGAGCCGTAATTTTGTTCCAGCAAATGCAGCTATGTTGCATATGTGATGTGCCAGATGACTAAAGCAAAAATAAAGAAGAAAATCGCAATAAAAAATTATCCCTCTATTGTTATTGCGTTAACGTATCAAGAAAACCGGCTCAACATTGATAACAATAGGCATTGTTATAAGACCTAAAATTGGTCTTATATGGTCATTTTGAACAATGGCGGTATAAGCTTCTAAATGCCCGCGGGAGTTTTTGAAATTTCCGATTACCATACGAGCGCGAAATTTAAACGATCGGAAAGACTGAATGGAAGACAAATTCTCCCGAGGGGAGATGGTATTGGTATAATCCTGTCGGTGCAAATAGTTGCGGTGGGGTGGCTGGTAGGGTGACGGTTGTACACATGTATTTAAAAGTGAAAGTAAAAGCTGCCGACAAGTAAGGCATCTTTTTGCTTTAAAATTGCTCTAACCTGATAAACTCACCACGCGTGGGAGTGAAAGCGAAGTTCGCATTTGGCTAGATTGCGAACAGGCTCTCTTTCGCTCTAAAACCCATAAGATCAGTGTAGGATGAACGCGAAAATAGCGAGCGCGATAATCGAGCGGCAAAGCTGCTCGCTTCGCGCTCCCGCTGTTTCCGCGTTCGACCCACGGATTGAAAAGCAGGAGGAGAGACTGCTTTCAGTCGAGCATTCGGCTACTGATTAATAGCTCTTAACAGCGCTTCGAAGCTCGCGCATCTTTCCTCGCCGACCGATTGATGTCCACAGCGATTTCCAGCGGAAAGAAATCAGGGAACAAATAATTAAAATTACAGACGCGATGTTTTGGGTAGCGTTTCTCCGCTCTTTAATAATTTCCGCTTTACTCTCAACGTATTTTTTGTGAATCACGATTCCACCGTTCTAGATTTGTGTACTAAAATTGAGTTCATTCAAATGCCGCGCTTCACTCATCAGGTTAAGTGTTCTTTTATTAGCGTGCATGAAAAGCATTATCCCCGCCCTCTCCCACTATCTCCTCCCACTGGCTAACGCTTTTGCTTGAGGATTATTCATTGCGATGTTTGCTAACACGTTTTAAAATGTGTGCGCTCTGCTAAAAAGTTAAAACTCTTCGATACCTTATTTCATTTCCAGACTGATAGTTGTTCTACAGAAAAGATCACACCTTCGTTTGCGGCGAGCTTGATTGAAAACAACGGCGCTCTTTCACAACTAAAAAGTCACACCTCGTTTATAAAGTGCCGCGCGCTCGACTGAAAACAGTTGAGTCAAAATCTGGACGCTCCGCGAACACTCAAAAAATTGAAAACGAATAACTTCCATGACGATTGCCAGGTTTCAGAGAAAGATTTATACGCGCAAAAACAGAATTTCAGTCACGCATTCTTCACTCTAACCACCGCGCGGTCGACTTAATAAAAAGCAGAAAAGTTGTAACGCCGCTCAAATGACAGACAAAGAATGTTTTCAGTAGCATACATATTAAAACAAGTCGGAATTAGAACAAAAGGGATTTAAACCGGGGGTTGTATTTAGAGAGACGTGGTCCGAATGCGACACATGTGGATAATTAGTTTTTGAATTGTGATCACCTCGATGCGCACAGCGGCGGTCAATTTGCCTTGGGGTACCACCGGTGAGAATTGACTTTACGAGAGAAAAAATTACGCTGCCCACCCCCCAAGTGCAGCTTAATTGTTCTGCCGAAAGTTTTCCGAACAACGGCGACGATTTTGGTTTGGTTTCGGACGAAGTCCCTCAGGGTTACCAAGAACAAAAGGCTATTCATTTTTGCTTAACGTGTGATGTTGAGCCGGAACAATAGACAATTTCTTGATACGAAAATAAGTTTTGTTACGTCATAACCTGTGACGTCACCCGTTTTTTTACTGTTAATACTATCCTAACAAAGACCAAAATCAAATTTCTAAAACGATACGATTTTTGACAACATCAAGCTTTCTATTTTTCTAGATTATTAGTCTTCCTAGAAAAAAACTGAAAAAAATAAACCAGAGAGACTGACTTAAGAAGGACAGTATGGTTAAGCAAATTCCGGGGGGGACAGCAAAAAAATATTTACTTTACCATATCTCAAAAAATAATCATCATAGCAAAAAACGGTTTCCGGCATTTTACTCCGAAAGTCAAGGCCTTTCCAATGATATAATCTTTACATCAGATTTTACAAAAAAATTATAGCACGTTTTGGTGACGTCATCAATTATGACATCATAATGTGACATTTTGTCACAACTTCCAAATTAAAATAAACTGGAGAACAAAGAAAGTTCATCTGCCAAACTTGGTTCAGAAATATATAAACCAAGCAAATATAGCCTTCATGAAACATTAGGGGGGTGGTTTGGCCCCTACGTGCCATTGACTGAACGTCATTTAAAATTTGCAGTTGTGAACAGGCGCTCATCCGTTTTCTCAGTAATTTCGAGTTTTTAACGTGAGGAAACCGTAAATGATTTTCTTTTAGTCTTAAGTAGAATTGCTGCTAAAGGTTCCTCCCATACGCCAGAAAACATCGCCGTTTTGTAGACGAGCTATTGCCACTACATACTAAAGAAAATTTACGTTACACAAAATTAACACGAATTTTCCAAAAGTTAGGTTCACATACATCAAATCAACGCGAAATTGTCGAAAATCATTAATGTGCGCCTAACTTTTTTACACGAATTTGCTGCAATACAAACGTCTCAACATAGGCATATCTAAAGGAATAAAACAGCAGCGTTTCAGGTCATTGTTAGCTAATTGTTATCACGTTGTTGCTCCGTAAATGGATCTAGAGAAGAAAGACTCCCTTGGATCCTGGCATAGAGGTGATCGTGCAGTGGGAGGACGAACGGGCCATGGAAATCCTAAGAAGAAAGACTGAAGAAGTTAGTTATCTCCTCGGGGAAACGGATCAATTCGACGACCAGTCGAAAGACATTTTGAACTCAATTCTTAAAGAAAAACTGTCAGATAGTGATTCCGAGGCATTGATAGTGGAGTAATGAGCAGATAAGGTTTTGTTATTGAAATAAAGGTACTGTAGAATAACAATGATGTAAAATAGTGTGATTTAAATCAACATCGACGTAAATTAAGATGCATTAAATTAACGTAATTATTTTAATCGCCTTAATAAAGTGCATCGTTAATTTCCTATATAAATAAGGTAGTTTACTTTTCGCATTCGCGTAAAAGTCATTTCATGACCTGGTTTATCAACGCGACAAACACCCAGTTAATTATTTAGGTTCCCCACAGGGAGCCCTCATATCCGTTTAGAATATGAATAAAAGATTGTTTTGTGGCGGCCATTTTGAATTTTTAATAGGCGGTTTATTAGTGCAAGGTCTGGAACCGAAATTTAAGAAGTCTGGGACGGGCGAAAATTCGCAAATTATCGGACGAGCCGATCGCTTACCGAGGATAAGACCCTATGTACGCCCGTTGCATGCAAAGTTTGCTCCTCTCGCAAGTCTTCTCTACTCAACGGCTAAAGCAAGTTTCTCCACCCACCTGCCCTACAGCGACGCTAGCAAATCTCTTCTCCTGATCTCAATCTTAGTTGCATTTAAGCTGCGAGTTCCTTTTGTTGAAGTTCCGGCAATGTGAACATCATTCTGAAAAATCCAAACACTACTTCGGTCCTTTGACTTTTACCAAGCTCAGACAAACCTGGGTATTTAGAGCTTGTTTTCCTACATTTTTATTAATTCGAAGATGCGGATTTTTCATTGATAATTTTAGAAACCGGATGAAAGTTTTTCGTTCCACTGTCGCTGAAATGATTGTGCCGATTTTTTCTCCAGCCAGCTGGATCCTATGTTTTCCTTCACCGTGCATTTTGAAAACTTTGTACTGTAGTCAATCACAAATAAAAGATGTTTTAACCCCCAAGCTGTTGTCGATTATATGTTATAAAAGAATTGTTGCATGCTTTTAACTGTGTGTATATCGAGTTATCGATTTACTTGGAAAGTTTGTAGAGCACTCAAGAAGTTAAAGTTGCTCGATGCGCAGGTAAATGCAAATCTTACGCTTCTCTCGTGCTCTTCAAACTTCCCGGCTCTATCCATAACGCGATATACACACGCTAAGCATTAAACCATTGTTTAATTAACAGACCACGTATGAAGTATGTAACAACCGACTTTTTGCTCAAAATACTGAACCAAATATCAACTCGAGGAGAAATTGAGCTTAACCTTATTTACTTACTAATAATCTTATCCCCTTCACAAATAAAACATTAGCTTCCAAGTTGTTGTCGCTTTGCTATAAAAGAATTGGTGCAAACTTTTAGCGGTGCATATATCGAGTTAAAGGTACACTCGAAAAGCCGCGTTATTGCTTGGAAAATTGTGGAAATATAGATATACAAGAACAGTGAATTTTTGGTGCAAATTTTCGGTGCATCAAAATATTTGTACAAATCTAGCATCGTTCTTCGCATATCAGTCGAAATGAGAATTTTAAAGCATTAACTTTTTTAGAAACAGCTGAAAGGGAGTCGAAACGAAATTGGCGTCTTCCAAGTTGGATGCGTAGTCTGTCTGCGTTGACTATTGAGAGGATCTAGGCGGAAGTCGTTGATACTGAACAAATAAACAAATTCTTAGAACGTTAAATACAATATATATATAACCACGAAATCATAAAAAAAAATTAATTAGAATAGGTCTGGTAAAACATGCACCAATGTTACAGGACTGAACTTTATTGTTTTTATATTTCATGCCCTGCCAGCATGTTTTAGTTACGTCAGTAGTGTGACGTTTGTTTCTTGAGTTCAGACAGTTCAGTCAATTGTTATTCAACAGCATAGCATATCGACATATTGTTTGCACGAAAATATTTAGTTCAGAATTAATCGGCAATTTCACTGTTCTCCCGTCTTGGACGTTCAATCAACTTCCCGATAATGCTGTTTGTTTTTTTGTTTTTATTAGCAACGCAGTTTAGAGAGTCAGATACTTTTTTTTACCACAGATATCGCCTCTTGGATATGTAGTGTAAAGTTCTCATGCGGAAAATTCAATTTGAAGCGTGATCTTTGTCTTTTTGTCTCAGACAGCTGAAAAGCGAAACGGAAAAATATTTAACTAATTACTACTTAAGGCCAGAGCATTTTGACATATTGTTTACGTTTAATTCTTCTACTTAATTACGTAAAATGAGTTTCATCTTATAGTTTGCATTGACTGTTCCTCTTTAGCTCTGAGACCAATCACTAAGAAGTTTCTTCTTTACAAGGTAGGATTAATGACTTTATAAACTTTTTTGCTGGTTCTTTTTATTACACTGTAATAGTCAAACAATTTGGCCCATGGTTGCTGTTAAGAATATCGTATTAAATTCA
The DNA here is from genome assembly GCF_964199315.1 of Orbicella franksi. Classification (NCBI taxonomy): domain Eukaryota; kingdom Metazoa; phylum Cnidaria; class Anthozoa; order Scleractinia; family Merulinidae; genus Orbicella; species Orbicella franksi. The sequence goes on from NC_138154.1 coordinate 29,007,912, forward strand.
AAGTAGAAATCGAGAGAAAGTTTTGCATTCACTTTTGAGTTAATTCGTTTCCACTATTTCTTTTTTCTTTCAATACTGTTGAAGCAGACATGTACACTGGCAATATACCACTGAAAATAAAGTATTATGAATTAAAAGCGGTCCATGTTTAAAGTATCACAGTTAATGCGACGCGTCTCTTCTGCGTTACAGTTATTTTACTGTTATGGAGAAAGCTTTAAGTTTACGTCTCGCTAAACTGTCCAACATGTGAAAACACAACCGAATTCGAATGGCAAGTCTTCTGTGATCTGCTGGTAAGGGCGAATATTTTATGCAGTTCTTTACAAAAATAGAGAAACAGCTGAACCTCTCGATTAATAGAACTCTTCCAAGCTGCTACAAAATTGAGCATGGTATTGCGGGCGTTCCAATAATTAGAAATTCAAAACTTTAAAGTTTTCAATACAGGTTTACATCAAATTGAAATTATAGGCCAAAGAAACGACGACAAAGGTGGACTTGAACTGTTGCATAAATTTAGTCAACAATTATTTAACTTCCCACTATTCAATATCACATAAGTGGAGGCAAAATTGTCAATTTTTTATCCTCAACCAAATGATCTCTTTGCAGGGTGACTGTTTACCATTGCTGAGCTGCTTGTTAGACCCACTCACCAAGAACTGAAGTTTCCTATTGGCAAGGTAGGTTAAAGGCACACTGAATTTTTATTGATAATTGTTATTGTAGGTATATTCTGTTTAGTGAATAAAAAACATCAAGAATTTTAATTCAGATTCTACTTAGATTTAATAGGCTATTAATGTTGCAGTTCCTAGGGAGTAATGCTTTAAATACCCCGACAATCAAAAGCAATAAACACGCATTCTATGGCGTAGAGGGGGTGTTCTGCGGCATTTTGTAATAACTACGCATTTTGTAATACCTTGCGCATTTTGCAATAAAAGTTGCAGCATTTTGTAATTACATGCAGTATTTTGTATTAAATGCAAACGACGCATTTTGTAATAAACGTCAGTCTACGCAATTTGTAATAACGTGGTGACGCAAATTGTAATAAGTCTCTTCACACGATAATTTCACCAAGCATACAGATTGGCTGGATTCCCTTCAACACCAACCTGATGGAAAATCAGTTATTATATTATTGCAGGATTTTTTAAACTGAATATGAGTACAGTATCTGCATGGGTTTTTGTACAGTAGATGCACGCGATCTTTTAGATAAGTTCTTTTTTCTCACTTTTGTCCGAGTCTTGGAATCAAGTTAGGTTCACGAAAAAAACAGTAATAAAACGTCAACATTTGCGTGACGATGGGTGGAACTATTTCACCTGGTGGTATTCCATTCTCCATTATGAAGATTTAGGAAATTTTTAAGGAATTGAGAATTTTATTTTCCAAAATTTATACACTACTCAGACTAAAATTATGTCACATGCTTATCGAAAATATAGATTTACATAGAAGTATGTGGGTTGTTTAACTCCCAATATCTGCTAAAAAAGAGCACTTGACAAACTATATTAAGCAAGTGTTGAAGGGAATCCAGCCAATCTGTATGCTTGGTTAAATTATCGTGTGAAGAGACTTATTACAATTTGCGTCACCACGTTATTACAAATTCGGTAGACTGACGTTTATTACAAAATGTTGCAGCTCTTATTACAAAATGCGTCGTTTGCATTTAATACAAAATACTGCAGGTAATTGCAAAATGCTGCAACTTTTATTACAAAATGCGTAAGGTATTACAAAATGCGTAGTTATTACAAAATGCCGCAGAACAGACGTGTTCTCAACAATGTTATAAATTTATGTCGGATCAGCAGAAAGGAACGTTTTTCTTCGAGAAAAGGAAAATATTTCCATTTTTAAATTATTTCTAACTTAATTTATTTAGGCTCTTTACCCGTCTCGTGCTATTCACAAATAGATGACAAGACATCCCGAAAAAAGCAATTTGTATTGAATGGAAAATTAAACTTAACGTAACACAAAAAAACTTGCTCATTATTAGCCGCTAGTATTTGCTTCTATCCATATCAGTCTATCTTTTTTTATCTATTACTTTTGTAAGATAGATTTTCCCTCTAACTATTAAACTCGTCTTTCTCTTTACAGGAAAAATTTATCAGATCTTTTAACACAAAGACTCAGCAGAGAGAGCATCTTGTTTACAACTGGGTAAGTTGAAGGCGTTTCAACTTATTTTCACTTATATTCCCAGCATTTGTTCTGGTAACTGTTTTCGTAGAAGTTTGGAAAGAACTTGAATTGTTTACTGCTGAGCTTTATAATCTTTGTTTTCACAATGCTATAACAATCACTCTTTGAGAAAGCTTGAAAATAAATAAATACAATATATCTAGTGGATACGTTATCAACATTATTTTCCCGATTCTACGGCATTTAGGACGGTCACTTCTTGCGTATTTGCGTTCTATTTTATATCAATTATCTTATTATATCATTTTCTTTACAGTGTGTATTTATTCTCCAACGAGAAATTCAAGGGGAGAGCCTCGACTAAGGTAAGTTTGAGAGTTGTTTCAATTGTTCTTTTGATACAAGTGCGGAGAAAGACATGATTGACCATCACAGTTAAACACACAGCTTAAGAAGTTGTGAAATCATAGCCTAGAAAAAATTCAGATTCAGCCTTGAACGGGGTTCCAACCCGTGGCCTCTGTGATACTGGTGCAGTGCTCTACCAAATGAACCATCAAGCCACATGGAAGCTGTTCCCTTTTCGATAGTTAACCTAAAATACATTGTTGTTATGCTTTGCCGTTGAGTTTTTCCAATGTTACGGATGTTCTCTCTTCCAGAATGTTTCATAATTAAGTCCATTTGAACATTATAATACCAAGAAAAGCGTTACTTAGTTCTTTGTGCGCGATTAGACGTATCTACACGTTGTGGGGGTGTAAATGGTTTAAATTCTTAGTTCCATTTAAACAGCATTATATCATCAATGTTACAAATTTATCTTCGGTCACAACAGGAGCATTTTAGCCTGAAAAAGATAAACAACAGTACCGTTATTTTTAATTCAGATTCTGATTCGATTGAAGAGGCTATCCAATAAAACATTTAAAAGAAAAAAATAGCACTATTGATGGCATCAACGCTGATCGGGCGAAAAGATGACTCTGAAGGCGAGAAGTTAAACGACGTTTGCGGAGAAAAGGAAAGACAGAATAGAGTGCTGTACTGGTCTCTGAGCTGTGTAATAACCGCTTTATTTGGTTTACAATAGCAAAGATTTCTTTCAACTACACCTGACAATCTCCTATTGTCAGTAAATTTTGTAACCTCTTAAAGTTAAAGTAAGCTTTCTTTTTGATTTAAAGAAATAGCAAACTTGATTGAATCTTTATACGACTTATACATTTTTGTGGAGTGAAATCTTGTAAATATATAAGAACCAAATTTCCCTCCTTTAAGACCCCGAAATTTAAGCATACGCTTTCGGTATTTAGGGCGTACATCAAATTATTGAAAACAAACATATCAACAGACATATTAAAAACTAGAACAGACCTAATTATTGAAAGCAACATATTAAAAACTGCTTTTCAACACCTCGAAAGCCTAGGAATTACAGCACATGCTCTCGAAAATAAAATCTGCCCACTTATGCAAGCTTTTTTCCCTGGTAATTGCATGTCTTACACAAGCAGAAAAAGAACCTGGCAATAATAATTCATTTCTTTCCACAGGCAGACGAGTAATTACTTCCAACAGTAATACGAAAAGGACAGAGCTTTGAGATGCTGTCTTTATCTGACTGCATACCCTGGATGACTTTAGGCTTAGCCGAGTCTGTCGCTATAGTAACACTCAACCTCTGTACGATAATTGTGTTTATAAGAAACCGTAATCTCCGCAAGCGTAGCATGTACCTGGTGATAAATTTGGCAGTTATAGATATGTTTGTTGCAGGAGTTGCTGTGTATGTTCTGTTCTATCGGTCTGGGGTAAACTGTAATCTCTGGAAGTGGCATTCATTTGAAGTTCGGACAGTTACAATGGTACTAGGCACGTTATTCGTCTTTGGTTCGTTAATAAATATCGCCATCATCGCTTTAGAACGGGTGCACGCGACATTCTTCCCCTTTAGGCATCGTGTGCTAAAAAAATGGGTATATCAATTAATAATTGCCGCTGTTTGGATTTCATCTGGGTTGGTAACAATAGCTTATACGCTTCTCGCAGAGTTTGATGAAATCTATTACAATGATTACTTCTATTGTACATTTCATTCAATTTGCCTTTTGATTATTTGTGTTTCTTACACGTCCATTGTTATTAAAGTCCGTTGTGGAGCGCAACCTCAACACCATGGTGCAACCAGTAGAGAAAGAAAACTGACCATGACATTGTTGATTGTGACTGTTGTATCTCTTTTGTTGTACGTGCCATATGTTGCCGCTTTAATTAGCAAACTCAAAATATTGCAGTCTGTGTCCTTTTCAGTGGTTTTTCATATAAATTGTGCATTGTTGGTTTTACTTTATGCAAACTCTCTTGTAAATCCTATATTATACACTATCCGTTTGCCAGAATACAGAGCAGCTTTACTTGCCCTCTTTCGCAAACGACCTCAGCAACAAAGACAAGTTGCAGTTTTTCGTCTTCGTGACATATAATGCAGATACTATAAAAAGCTATTCCAGTTTTTGTGTCCAGCTTTGTTGTTTTCAAACATTATATTAACCCACATTTTATAGATGAACGAGCACGATGAGAGAACAAAAGAATTATCATCGTGCGAAAGTCTGACCTACAACAGATGAACATACAATGGAATCCGTATTTTTTGAACCTCCAATGGAAACGAAAATTGGTGCGAAAAATCGGAGAGTTCGAGAAATCGGAGGTAAAGTTACAGTGTTCGGGTGAGGAGTGGGAAACGACTTTTGGTTCGAGTTATTGGAGGTTAGAAAAGATGGGGTTTCGAGAAATCGCGATTCCACAGTAGTTTAAAGGAAAATATATAAGATGCTGTGCTCTAGGAACAAAAGGATAACAGGTGTTTTATTGTCTATACCTTGAGTTTCAGGGTAGGTGACTATAATTGATGTTAAGTTAATTGACCATTTAATTTATAGTCATGCTATACCATCTTGAGTGCGATTATGGTATTGTGATTTTCTAGCACTCAAGATTTTAATGTCAGTCAGTTAGTTAAAAGCGGTGTGCAGAAAGTTTCTACATGACCCGGTAGAGAACGATTTGGTTCAATTAGGTAGTAAATCTACCAGACGATGATTGAGTCTGAAGATGGTTGAAATAATACCGAAATGTAATATCGCTAATTTTCCTTGCATCTGCTGTCTATTTATAATTAGTCACAATGCAGTTACTCGGATTAACCTTTATCCTTTATGTAAATAACAAGCTTATGCATATTAGAACGAAAAGAGGCCCTTTATTTCAAGGGAGTTTCCCGTTCGGAAATAGAACACTTCAAACTCGTTCCGAGGGCGCCTTCCCTTTAAAGTTTCGGAAGGGCGGGAAAAAACCATGGAAAAAAAATAAAATAGTGAAATGCAAACAAACAAACAAAGAAATCAAACAAAACAAATACAATTTCCGCAAAGGATTTTGAGCAGAAATCTTTTGGGGGTTTACATAGCCGACATTTTCTCCATCTAAATTTATTCTTACTGAGTTACTTTATTTGGTTTATATTATCACGAGACCAATGACATAGCAGAACGTACCGGCCAACACTAGAGTCTTTGTCTGTCCTTCCACTTTCGAAGGGAAAAGCGTCCCAGGTTGAGTGATGCTATAATACATTTTAAGTGATAATATGAAAATTTGATAGATGTTTAAAATCATACTTAGTGCTATATAACATATTAGATTATGATAAAGATAAATAAAAGTATCAGTGATGCTACGAATTGAGTCTCTCTTTGTTTGGATTTCTTATTTAAAAATTATTAGGAAACCGTCTGCAATTCAGACGCGCACCTTAACCCTACAGTCATCTCCTTTAGTGACTCAAACCTCTTTGCACTATTATAGATCGCATATGAATCCACCGGAAGCTGAAAACGCATGATGACCAAAATACTTAACAACGGTTTCATGTTCTATTGTGAATAATCGATAATCGATGTACGGGTGAAGTTGGGAGGGCAAGAAAGAAGCTTAAGGAAATGCCGGAAAATTCCGGTTATAAGAAACGGGTCCGCAAATGAGCCCAGGACCGCAAATGATCCCGGACCGCAAATGATCCCGGACCGGAAATGATCCCCATATTGGACCGCAAATGATCCCGATCAAAAAATAAGGAATGGCATGGATTTATATCAGAGGAAGGTGAGAACATATTCAAAAATTATGAACTAAAAAGCATGTTTTATCATTTTTACAAAAAAAATATTCCACAGTTGCTGTTTTGTTTTTCGAACGGTTCAGATCGTTTTCACTGTCACGCAATAAAAAAAAAAAATAAATAAATAAATAAATAATAATTCGAAAGCCAACCAATGGAAAAAGCTAAGAAATTGTGATGTACGCTATGGAAGATAACTAAATAAGACACTTCTCCAAGTTGTAGGCCTGTGCATTTCCCCAAACTTCAGAAATTCGTCGTAAATGTAATATCGTTATATCTGTAAACTGTAATTTGTAATATCGTTAGTTTATTAGTTGTCTTTAGTCATCGTTGTCAATTCTAGTCTCTTTAGTTCTCTTGTTACCTTCAGTTGTATTTAGTTGTACCTAGTTGTATATTAATAACTCGTCCAAACATGACCCGCCTAGATTAGCTTAGCTATCCGCGGGCATGTTACAATTGTAATTTTCATTTCATAACAAATAAAATGTATGTATGTATGTATGTATGTATGTATGTATGTATGTATGTATGTATGTATGTATGTATGTATGTATGTATGTATGTATGTATGTATGTATGTAAAAATGTTTCCCAGAAATTTACGGAGCCCAGTAAGAAAACGCCATGTTGATATACATCCGTGGTACACCAATATGGCGGCCGGAATATAGTGTAAACATCCGGAACTTACTTTGGCTTTCCAGGCGACTGATTATCAGTACTAAACAAATAAGCATTTACATAAGCATTTTTCCTAATGCTCTAACTTCTAAAACGGCTCACAATCATGAGATAAGTATATATTTTTCAACAAACTCGATCGTGGCCTTGTGTCACGCAACCTCCATAACCCTGAAATTCAAAATGCTCTGGCTTCCAAACGAAGCACGCTAATTGTAAACAGATATAAACATACCGGCTCTTATGCCTGATGAGGATAAAAACACGTCACGTGAAGACGATCTATTGAATAAGAAGTCTTAGAAAAACACATACTTGTAAACATTTCCGAAATCCTGGTGGCGATACAAGCGATAGTATCAAACATCTATCAAACAGCTAACTTGTCAAAACGAAGCGCTAGCCTTGGCCTTGCTTGGTCACAACTATAGCTTGGAATTTTGGCTTCTTAGAATACTCAAGTAGTCATTTCCGAGAAATTAAAGCCAAAATACGGCCAAGGAAGAATTACAAAATAAATTTGTTCAAATTTCCAGTGCTACACACTAGGTGTTTTACAGAGTGATGAAGCGTTGTAGGCTTGTGGGTCTACTCAGGTGACAGCGTCTTGCTTAATAGTTGCTTCATGGTTAGATTTAAGTTTAAAACTTTAGACGAGTGGCGTTAATGGCTGACAAAATGTGATTTAACTATAACACCGAAATATCAATGTTAAACAAAGGAGGATATGTAGCGTATGTTGCACTGATCATAATTTTACTGAGAATTGCAAAGAAATGCAAGGCAAGTCGTGTTTTGATGATTGAGTGGTATATTCATAACATCGTAGTTAGCAACAAAATATAGTCGAAAGTATGAAAAAAAAAAAAGCAAGTTGTAAGCCATTATAATTATAAGATGGCTTTAATAAAAACATAGGCATTCACGGACGCCAATTCCCTATCCACACCATCCCACCATCCATGCCAATCATTATTTTTTAGTCGGAATCATTTGCGGTCCCTATCGGGGATCATTTCCGCTCCGGGATCATTTGCGGTCCAATTTGGGGATCATTTGCGGTCCGGGATCATTTGCGGTCCTGGGATCATTTGCGGACCCGTACAGGTGTAACCCCCTCCCATGGTTTACATGCAGGTTGTGCGTTTGTAATTCATAATAAAAAAAAAAATCAATTTCTCTGAAGATCTTTCGCAGCTACCCTGCGAGCAGAGTCGTTTCGGATCTTATTCGTAACCTATTCGCAGTCGATCTAACGGCGCTGAGTCGCGTAAAGCAGAATACGCTTTCGTCTTCAGGCGAGAAGAAAAATTTGTAGGGCAAGGCGACGAGAAGTTTACAAGGTAGAGTGGCTCAAACATCGAGAATGAGGAAATCAATCGGGGCAATGCAGCTCATGTAGTGGAGGTTTGCCAGTTCTTGTACCTCATACAGTATGTGTCTTAGCGGTGAACCAATAAACCAGACGAGAGATATGTTTAGTACATCACGTTATGAAGACTAGAACGATTTAATAAAATCTTAACTAGTGAGCAGCACTCTGTGAACTGTAGTTGTATAACTTCTTCATTTCTTCTACGCGTTTCGTGTGACTGACGCACACTTCGTCAGGGAGTTTAACAATACAACACGAAGCGCCAGTATATACACCTAACTCGCACAAGAGTTTACATTTCGAAGGAACACACCTACGGATATACAGATAGGAATGACAAACTCCGCTGTAATGCGTCTAGGAAACAGGCGGTAAATTTCGGCAAGGTGTGACATATTTTCATCGTGATATAATTTTGGGGCCCACAGTTTTAGTCTTTTTTTTTTTTTTTTTTTTCGAATTTCTAGCTTAGCGACCGGGCCATCGTGACAAAGTTGCCTCTAATTGCCTCAAAAAATGCCCCGTGCCTCTCGACGGTCGGAGGCAACTTTGTCACGAAATTCAAATCGTGTGGCCAAGATAATCGGTTACGGATCGAGACGGAGCAAAAATTGGACAGCAAGAGCTATAAAACCAGCGATTCCCGGGTGGTTAAGATAAACTTTGGAACCTTGGGAGAAAGCGAATGGAAAGAAGAGTTATCGACGGCTGCCAAGAGGCAATTTTGACGAGATTAGAGCATTTTTGTGGAATTTACGGCGCTTTGAGTGCGGGCCGTCTGGCCAGTGGGTCGCCTGCCTAAGTTCCGTTTCTCTTTAGGGGAAGCAAACCGCCAGTAAATAAAACTCTCCTAAATAGCTCTAAACCACCTCCAGGAACCCAGAGACATCAAAATAACGCAATGCAAACATAAGGTAAGCCATTTTATTCCAATTATTTCTAACACGTAGCATTTAGAGTACTTTTCTACACTAAATCGTGATGGCCTTGGTTTTCAGTGAAACCGCCAGGGGAAAAATAATTGAACGCTCGGTTTCGAGCTTGCTGGCAGAAATATAGCCCCACTTAATTTCAACAGTGAAAGAGTAGCCCAGACCGGCTTACGCGCACCTTGATTTTGACCAACTTAGGCTTGATTTCTAAGAACTTAGACGATATTACACAGTCCCAGGAACTCTAAACTAAATCGTGATGGCCTTGGTTTTCAGTGAAATGGCCAAGGCAAAAATAATTGAATGCTCGGTTTCGAGCTTGCTGGCCGAAATATAACACCACTTAATTTCAACCCTGAAAAAGTAGCCGAGACCACCTTACCCGCAGCTTGATTTTGACCAATTTAGGCTTAATTTCCAAGAAGTTCAAGGATATTTCCCAGTCTCAGAAACTCTAAATTAAGTCGTGATGACCTTGGTTTTCATGGAAATCGCCAGGGCAAAAATAATTGAACGCTCGGTTTCTAGCTTGCTGGCCGAAATAAAGCCCCACTTAGTTTCAAAAGTGAAAAATTAGCCGAGACCGGCTCACGCGTAACTTGATCTTGACCAACTTAGGCTTGATTTCTAAGAGCTTGGACGATATTTCCCAGTCCCAGGGACTCTAAACTAAATCGTGATTACCTTGGTTTTCAGTGAAATTGCCAGGGGCAAAATAAGTGAACGCTTGGTTTCGACCTTCCTGGCCGAGAAAAGCTCATCTTAATTTAAACACTGAAAAAGTAGCCGAGACCGGCTTACCCGCAGCTTGCTTTTGACTAACTTAGGCTTGATATCCAAGAACTTGGACGATATTTTCCAGTCCCAGGGACTCTAAACTAAATCGTGAGGACCTTGGTTTTCAGTGAAATCGCCAGGGGAAAAATAATTGAACGCTCCGTTTCGAGGTTGCTGGCCGAAATATAGCCCCACTTAACTTCAACACTGAAAAAGTAGCCGGGAGCGGCTTACGCGCAGCTTGATTTTGACCAGCTTAGGCTTGCCCACCAATGACGAACATAATTATTAGGAAATAAAAAACATGTACTCTGTTTCTATCGAATCATAGAAACACCAGTTGAAGTTTGGGAGAACAAGAAATGCTGTGGGTACACGATACGTTAAGCAGGTGTTTCCACAGCTTTTTTGAGTTCTCCCAAACTTTCACGAGTGTTTCTATAACTTGATAGAAACATGGAGAGCATGTTTTCCATTTCTTTTAGCAACATGCTGTTGTTTTCAGGAGGATTCGAATGTTGTGCATACATCAGTTGTACCCTCACCATGCAAGGATTCATCCCTGATTAAGCCCTCAGAGATCTTTGTCCAGCACAACCGCTTCGCCACACCCTGCAGGCGCGGATCCATACCGGTTTCCACCGTTTTACGGAAATCGGTCAGAATTTTCATAATAATAATAATAAAAAAAAAATCAATAGATATGTATATATTTTTAATTAAAGTAAACTGCAAGTTGAATCTCGAAAACAGTTTTGACATTTATTTTTTATTTATTCTTTTTTGCCAATTACCGGAAATAAACAAGGGTCATAGACACGTTCTGGCGGCAAAATTTTACAGACGGGAAATCACTAGTCTCCCGACGGCGGTCACGCCATCACATCATCGCCGTGGGCGTCTAGACCAAACTTAGATTTCCCCGGGCAGTTTGTGCAATTCTGCCATTCGGTTAGCCTGTATGATCATTCAACGTCTTTGGACAACGACTTCAACAAGAGTGTGGAATACATAACAACGTCAAGGTGTCACAAATTACTGAGTACTTCATGAAAAAAGGTTAGCTCGGGTCTTTGTTAATAATGGTTGAGAGTGGACAAATTAATTTTACTGAAAAGTTATTTTCGTTCGGTATGCACACACCTGGCTGACGTAATACCCAGACGTGTTTGTCTGGGCTGAAATTTGTCCTCTTTCTAATACTTGAACAAATGATTTATCTTTGCAGTGGAAACATCGTTCTAGCAATGGCTTTGAGGCGACTGAAAACATATTTACGAAGCACGATGTCACAGACGAGATTGACAGGACTGGCCTTGCTGCACATTCATTACAACATGGACATTGACTTTGACGAAATAAATTCGCAGATTTGCAAGGCTTCATCCAAGGAGTATGGAACTGGCAAATATATTGTCTGACCGACTCAAAAAGCCAGGAAAGGGTACTTTAAAAAGTCTGCATACGAGCCAACTGGCCTATCAGACCGGAGCTTATCCCGGTTTCTGTAGCATGAAGCGACTATGAGTATTTCTACTCCCCCCTGGATGGGATACTAGTCCATCGCAGGGTTACCCCCAGCATTAAGTTCGCCGGTACCCATTTATACACCTGGGTGGAAAGAGGCACTGTGAGAGTAAAGTGCCTTGCCCAAGAACACAACACAATGTCCCCGGCCAGGGCTCAAACCCGGACCGCTCGATCCGGAGACGAGCGCACTAACCATGAGGCCACCGCACCTCCCACGAAAGGGTACTTTGGGTAGCTAAAATTGAAAAGATTTCCCGGGGAAGCATGTCCCCGCACCCCGCTAGGAGCTTGCGCCTTCGGCGCTCATTTTTGTAGTAAATCGGTCAACATTTTTCCTAGATCCGCGCCTGACAAGGGTAGCGAGGCAAAAGTCCTTCGATAAAGTAAAAGAACAACGGAAAATGATAATAAAAGGAAAAGGAAAGTGAAGTTTGTGATTATTCGATCAGGTCTCTTCCTTTTCTTGGATCCGGCGTAAAAATATTTCGATCTGTTTTGGGATTAAATATATATTTCGACTATATATAAAAAATTGGAGCCTCGGCTCCCGGCCTTGATTCAGTATAAGTTGACCTGGTTTATCTTAAACTAGAACTGTAAGAAAACATCGTGAGATAATTCCCCTCGCCAGAAGTTTACCATCCGTATATTTGTCATTCGCAATTTTCCATCCGCAATGTTTCATCCTCATTTTTCCATTTTTCCATGCGCACTTTTCCATCCTCATTTTTCCACGCGCATTTTTCCATCCTCATTTTTCCATGTGTCTTTTTCCATCCGCATTTTGTCATCCGCCATCCGTCATCCGCCATCTGCCAGACCCCTGAGTGACGATTAAAATCGCCGGTACTCAAAGTCCAGCGGTCAATCTACAAAATTCAAAATGGCGAATGAGTACTGAGTTGAAATTTCTGTATGGGTAATATTTAGAGTTTTTTGTTATAAAACTACCTTCATGCAAGGCATATTTAGGAGATATGTTAACAAGACTGGTAGAGCACTTTACTTCTGTCGATATGAACACAGTTCTCCTGTAATATCATCTCTGAAATGGGAGAAAACACAGTTTAACGGAGTGGAAGTGAATTTGAGTCTGCTTGAAGACAACCCTAACCTTGATGAGTTTTCTATGAGGTTAAAAGTTCACGTTCTGTAGAAGAACAAAACTTGTAATAAATTTAAGATACACGGCATTCCGTAGAGCCATGTTGTGCCAGCCATTCTCTTTAATCTCATGCGGCTATGATTCTGTCACATAACAAATTAAAAATAAATATATATTTTTTCTATTTTAGGTGTCACGGTATTTAGCACTGCTGTGCTAATCAGAGATACTATATATGAAGAAGGAAATATTGCTAATGATACTGTTCAAAAACTTTTGAAAAACCATGCTGGTTGGAGGCTGACCAGTGAGCTATTGACAGGACACGGAGGAAATCCCTCCAGAGGGGCGGATTTGAACTTGAGACCTCCAGATAGCAAAATCGGCACCCTAACCACTTCATGTGTAACTATCAGTTATATAACAATCAAATTCACTGGTTTGTAAAGTAGCTCTGAACACTCTCTGAAGATCCATTGATTTCAAGTCTACTACACCTGCTGGTCTTTACAAAAGTGGGATGGCCTGGCAGGATGGGAGATGGGTGACATGAAGAAATGCAAAATTAGATGTTTAGTTTTTAATGTTATTTTATAGTGGCAATATTAACTTGGATTATATTGCATACTGCATATCATTCAGATAGTATTCTACACTGGAAAAGGGTTAGAAAAATCAGTGTGGATGAAAGTACCAATTGCTCAGAGCTACCTGATACCTGTGGCATTTAATCATGGCTTCAGTTACCATCATGCTGTTGGTGACTCTGCCATTCTGTTAAAATGCCTTCCAGGGAGGCAAAGTAAAGTACCACCTTATGCTACACACCAAGTTGCAGTTTCAGGTAACTGTAATCAAAATTGCATTTTTCATTAACATTATGGGTTTAGCAAGTAGTCTGTCCATTCACGTTTTTTCTTTTTTTGTTAATTCATACCCATTATGCCGGCTGGCATTTAGGGCAGCAACAACTATGGCGACAGATTGGGGACAAAACCGATCATTAAATTTCGTGTCGTGGCTTCTTAATCCCATGTAAAATTGCTCTTCGCGTCGTGGTGTTCCACTCTTCGTACCCAGGGGGCTGGAAGTCCTTCCCATAATGCAGCGCATCAAAGTTTGCACGAGTTTTAAAAATGTAAACACAACATTTTTTGAAGTCGGGGTCGCTCGCCGGTTTTCTCTTGACTGCTACAGTGTACATGGTTGTAATTCGTTGTTGTGTACTCAAGCTTTTGCCTATCATTTGTTCATGTTAAGAGGACAATGTTAGGTAAGATTTTAATGCTTGTTTATGCTTCGTCCAATCTTTTATCTTTGTCGGAAAAGTTCCCAATTTCTGCGCTTCGGCAAAATGGCTGTCATCCCCAAAATGCCATATAAATCACGAGTGAGTGTCAAGTTATTCTCTGCGTGAGGTGCAAAAAGATCCTGAAAGTCGCTGCTTCAATGTATCGAAGATCTGAAAGTTGATTCATCTCGAATTACATGTAACTTCACTGTATGATACGTAAAAAAACACGTACCGAGTAAAGTGTCTTTTAACTGGGTTTTTTTCGTCAAGTAGAAAAATGAAGAAGAAATCACGCGAGCGTAAATATACTTTGGTGCGTGTCGCATGAGTTTTAAAGTTAGCTTTGGCATATAATATGCGGAAATCCATCTACACTTTCTTTAATGAAATGGGAAATGCTATTTAAGATGTTATTATGTTAGACATTACTATGGTTTTTCCAATTTTTGTCCGCCGGTATAACATTTCACTCACTCCCGCAAGATAAAGCCCTCCCTGAAAAGTGACATGCAAACAATGACTTGCAGCCGAAATCAAGTTGGAGTTATTTGGCAACAACTAATAAAAATCAATTCTCCGATGTTTGATGTCTCTCAAATGTCAATAAACTGAAATTAACTTCAAGTTTATAAGCCCAAATTAAAGCGCTCAATTTCTGATCTACTGATTACATTTGCTGCAATTGTTGCAAACATTGAATGCATGGCTATATCACCCGATCACGAAAACACTCTCTCCGTAGACCATAATTCTAAAGGGAGAAAGGTCATATGAGACCACCTGTAAAATGTGTCTTCCATCAGAAAGTTTCTGATGGAATTTTTGAATGATGGAATTTTTGAATGCTCAACATGTAAATACGTAACAACCAGTAATCACGGATTATATTCCAAGGATAGATCGAATTTCTGCAGTTATTGTAAAAAACGTTTTCGAAACCTGTCTCAAAACATATATTTCAATTTGTATTTTTCTATAGACGTTTGTGCGGCCGTTCACAACTTACACTGAAAAATCAACTTTTTAATTCGACGGCTTTCCAACAGAATTTTAACGTATGCAATCTCTCTTGGTTTCCACGGTTACTAAATGGTGCATCCGTCATTACTGATTTGCGTACCAATATTTTTGCCAGACCAGTCATTTCGTATTAATTCATTTCAACTGAGATCAATGAAGGGAACTTGACCAAATACACTTTATTTTAGTAGATTTTAATGTCTCTCAGTAATGGTAATTGCCTGAGAATTGTAAGTGTTTCTCGTTAAAGTTGTCAAAATTAATACCGACAACACGAATTCACAGGCAGGGTTGCCAAAGGGGTTGTGTGGAAAACCCGAGTAGCGAATAGTCGCGAATAGCGAATAGTGCGAATAGTACGAATAGTCTCGAATAGTGCGAATAGTGGCGAACAGTCTCGAATAGTGGCGAACAGTCGCGAATAGTGGCGAATAAAGGCGAATAGTGGACAAATAGTGCCAAATAGTGGCCAAATTGAGGGAATTTAATACCCAATTTTCCCGCTAAAAAGCATGGATGCTTATCGGTACAAAAGGTGTTTCTAAACGTAATTTCTTATGTTTTCACCGCTGCAAAAGCGTAAATACGTCTTAATTAGGTTATCCTTGTGTTTTCTGTTTTCTTACTGTCGGCCCTAGCCTAAGTCCTGAGAAGAAAAGGTAATAAATTCACGGAAATTCTCATGCTTGTTTGGATAATTAACTAACGCAAGATGTAGCTTAGATGTTTTTGTTTTTATAACCGGTTATCAGAGCAGCTCGTTTGTGCCTTTTCAGTTGATAAACTAATCACAGAGCACTTACCTCAGATTCGTATTTGATTTGATTTGATTTGATTTATTTATTTATTTTTATTTTTATTTTTTATTTTTTATTTTTTTCACGTGATCAGTTTCAACGAACCCAGATCAGTGCTGAACTAAAGCGGGTGACTATTGACGACTATTCGCCACTATCCGTGACTGTTCTCCACTATCCGTTATTCGAGGTTTTTTAGACAACCTGCTAAAGGTCAGGAAATGGTCAGGAAAAAGACATTTTCCCTATGAAAAAGGATTTGTTAAAAACTTGTCGGTCATAATGAATGGGTGGAAAGGAGGGCTGCGCCTGAGGGCAGGCTAGAAACCGTTACTATATCTGTTATTTATTTGGTTAGATAAATTTTATTTTTATCAAGGGAAAGTCAGAGAAAAGCATTGTTCTGGACCTCTAGTTTTGTCTCTAACTCAAATCCTTGCATTGTGGGTAACAAATCATGATTGGAATTCAAGACAGAATTGATGTTAAATACATTTATCAGAATTATTTTTGATATGCTTATATGTTTTGCTTTTACACAATTTTACAGTCCCAGTGTTGTCACCGAACAGTCCGAGCACGCCTTCCGTGCCTATCTTGGTAAACACCTGACACCTTTAGTTTTCAGGGCTTGGCTCTGTAAAATGCCGACACAACTGAGAATAAGACACGTTGTGCATTTAAAAGGCGGCGATGAATTTCAAGCTCCCGAAGACACATGTTCAGTCTTTCCTTGGGGTTTTAAGTGATATCACAAAGGACTTCAAGAGTCAACTTCTTGAAAACTATTCAACGAATTTCATTTGAAATACCTGTACTTTTTTAGAAGAAAATAACTGGCGACTGAGTGCGTGCCTTATTCGATATTTTTTTTTATTGATATCATTGTATGCTCTATTGTTTGACGGACAGAAATCTCAATGAAATATTCTGATGCAGCAAACACTTTTCTAGCGGGTGGAATGAATTTTAATCGTGTATGTAAGGAAGTCTCAAAGGACATCCCGTTCATTTTAGTGTCGGAAAGCGTCGTGTGTTGTGAAGGTGAACCAGTATCTTCGTCGATGTGCTCCCCTTCGCAGATAAGTATATGCTTTCGTTTTCTCATTTCATGTCCTTGTTAGCTTTTCGCTTCGTTTCGCTACGCCTGCCCTTTTCCGCAGTTTCGTGGTTTAGTATAACCATTTCGTTGAGTAATTTTTTACGTCCACACGGTGAAGAAATTGTTGAATACTGGGAGGGTGTGAAACTTTCGGAATAAAGAATTACCAAGTTCGTTTAGACAAGCACATCGGAAAAGCAGGTTTGAAAGTTTCTTACTGAATACCACATTTCAGAAATAAGTTAATTTACCAGCTCTCTCGTTCGCCGTTTTTGTAACTGTTTTATATTGTCCACGGCGGGTCTGAACTACAGGTCACATTCCACTGTGCTACAGATAAATAAACAGCACAAAGATTCAGTGTCCTTACCCTAATTAGCCCTAGCACTCTGCGAAAATGTTGTTTTAGATCGAGGGGAAACTTTTGGCATAGTTATTCATCAGTAGAGTAGGGATTTTTACTCTTGGCCTGTGGAATGTGACCTGTGTTTTAGACCCGGCTTAATGTCCATCGCTCCGATGCTCTGAGTTGCTAAGGGTATGGAGATCTGACTGACTTGATATCAACAGTTTTAAAATTACGTCAATAATATTTCCTGAGCATTTAAATTCTTTTCTCATTCAGGAACATTTTGTTTCAATACAATCGCTGAACTAACCGCTCGTGAAGTTTTTAATTGGAGTTAATTTAGGCGGTTTTACTTTGGGCGCGACTTTGTTGAGATGTTATGCAGCCATTCTTACCCTTTACTCCAGGATTGATTTCTGATACATTTTCGGGTAAGTAATATCGAAACATTTCGTTAGAATTTCAGACCTAAAGGCAGATTCGAGTTATAATTGCATTGTGGCTATTGTTCATTTATCCTCATGTTTTCATAATTTGCGTGAAATCAGAAATTATTTGACGAACAGAACCAATTTTGAACAAACTTACTTTGAATTTTGACGAGAACATTAAAACTACCTCACTTCAAATAAAATAATTCTAGGAGAACATTAAGAAATTTGTTAATGCAGGCGATATTGACCGATGTTATATGGCCGGTTTCTAACTACCGAACTGACTGGCCTACTGAATATATTTTTTGACAGTTTTATTTCTCCTTCTGGCACTAGACGAACAGAGGGGTATCAAAAGGAAATGTAACCATTATGAGCAGCCGTGTTCTGCTTTGGAGCTCCATTCTCTCCTTATCAGCCTCTCCATGTTGCGATCAACTCCAATTTCAGGTAAATTCTAGGTTTTATTTTAACGTTATTTTACACGTATCATCTGACCTTGCAGCAAAGTCTGATTTAAAAATTGTGACTGAGATAGCTATCACGATAAATGCATTGTTATGGTTCAGTTTGACCCTTGCTACAATTCTATAACTTTTTTGTTCTAGTGTATGGTAATTTAAATTAAAATGTAACAGAAATCTTTTTGGATTGCAGGTTGTAGTTCTTGGGCTCTAGCGCAACCTGGAAGTTGACCACAGGAAATGACTGATTTCAGAAAAGTACATCGTAGTTTTGTTATTTGTTCGTCGTTTCCCCGATAAACGGTTTAATTCAGAGCAAGATTAATCAGGAAATACAGTATACCACCAGAGTCCCAGAACTAACACGTTTGTACGCAGTAAATTCTCTAAGCAAAAAGAAAGCCAGTCAGACCACTATAAAGTGCATTTCTCTAGTCTCTTGATTTCAGGCTAGCGAATACAACTATTGAATAAAAGGAGAATTACTTCTTTTATTGACATCTCCTCTCTTTTTTCCAAGGATGAACAGAGAGTGCATTGAACTCGGAAAAAGCAGCCATTTTGGATTGTAGTGTTTTACCCTTTGATGCAAGCGGACGACATCTGAACAAGTAAGCTCGTTATAATTTTCTTATCTAGCCTCTTCTGTCTTACCGGTATATCGTTTACAGTCTCAGTCCAAAAAAGAAAATAATTAATTTTCTTTTATCATGTTGAGTACATCCTGAGGGAAATAACCAAATGAACTGTCTTCATGTAGCAAAAAAAAAAAAATTTTATACTGCTTTATGCGTTCAAACACTGCCTGAATAGCATTTACACTTTAAATGTCTCTGTAAACCGCTGGCTCTGCATTGTTTTTTGACCAAATTCCTAAACCTAACGCAATTTAAGTCAGTATATCAAAGCTTCCTCTTTTCTTTTTAATGCAGGTTTTAAAAAAGATATGCTGAGAGAACACAAGTCCATATTGTTCGACAGTGCGTAGCTCTAATGTTCTTTGGTACAAAGTAAGTATCGCAAACATATTGGTTCAGATAGACCAGATATTATCTTCGCAGTTTTCTATTCATTAACTGAGAAGTGTTGTCTAAATGTACCACCAAAAGCTCAGCAGTAACGTTCATAAAATATTTTTTGTCGGTGTTAGACATTTATCTGCAACTTGTCTCTCTTGGTTTCTGGAAAATTTATGAAACGAAGGACTGAAAATTTCCAATGCAAGAAAAGCAACTTCGTTAGCTCTTGGACTCAGTGGTTTCCATCAGTAGTCCACTGCTAGCTAATGGATGGAAACACTTTTTCTCCACAATAAGTCCAGCACCTCAAATTTTCCGTTTTTTCGGTTTCAGTTCAAAGTTAATAAAACCTCCTTCGATGTGAATACATTTCAAAGTGTCTTACAGAAAAAAAATCTTTAAATATTTTAATGTCCTCGGCAGAACCAGGAAGTTTGTTTGAGATCTGCCAGCCAACAAAAATTTAGTGTTCTCTTAAATAATTATACCAAACAGCATTGATACCTGCCTTAAGAAGTCACCGCAGAATTGTCTGCTATTAAATTTATAAACAAGACTCGAATTTGTTAATTGAAAAAAAAAAAACGGTTTATGTTTAATCTTTTTTTTGCCAGGTGAACTCGGACACTGAAGAGAAAGTGTGGCCATTTTGGATTGCAGTGTGTAATTCTTGGACGCTGGTGCACTATGGCTTATTGGAAAAATCTTAATTCAGATAAGTTCACCCTTTCCTTATTTTACTTGAATTTGTCGTTGACCACCTTAATAACTGTGTCATTCCAAGTATCCTGTAGAGAAGTCTAATCGGGAGTAGCGAAAGATGAAATTTTGATCCTGTGGCAAAGAAAGTGTGTGGCAAAGAATTGAACATCTCATTCCATGACGGGATTCGAACCCATAAACTCTCAGATACGCTCAGATGCATGGGCAATGAGGAATTGTTCTGATGTCCGAATTCTTAAAAGTAACTCGATTGTGAGAGATTTGTTGAACAATTCAATGAAGTAGTGCTTTAGAAAAGCACTGTAAAAGTGTATTTAGAGGCAAATATTCGAAATTAACACAACTGGAGATCCGATAATCGTTGAAAAGTAATTTAATTTGTTGTGTTTTGGTCTTTTTATCACCAGGTTGAATGCAAACATCGTTTCAATAGAAAGTGTAACCATGCTGGATCAAAGCGTGTAAGCTCTGGAAGCCTTGCTCAAATTGACGGCCACTGAAAACACCTTTTTTCAGGTAAGTCGTTTTCTTCTCTGTTTACCATTGAACGGTTTCAGTCCAAAGAGTGATCAGAGTCTGACCATATCAATGCCTTCCTGACCCTTGCTAAGTATCTCAGTTGGAGAAAAACTATTGGAATCAGGATATATTGTAACTAGTGAGAAGAATTTTACTTGAAGATTGGAGATTTGTCCAGTGGCATAATGGAACCAAAGTTAACAGAATAAAACAACATGCTGGTGTTAATTATCATAACTTTCGTAAGAACATTGTGAAAACAGTAAGTGTTAAGTGATATAATCAATATTAACCAGCTATTTTGTTGATGTTTCCTTTCTTTCTAGGTTGAATGCCCTTTCAAAGAAATATGTAGTCATTTTGGATTGCAGTGTACTGGCTCTTGGACCCTGGCCTGGAAATATCTTACTTCAGATATGTCGTTTTGTTTCTCTAGTCGTTTACCATTAACGGTTTCAGTCCAAGAGTGGTCAAAATATAATCTCATCGTACCTCGCTGCGTTGTCAAGTATGTTACAAAGAAAATGTTACCAAATTCATAGAACTAACAAAAGAAATGTATGACAATCAATTGGGAAAATTAATATTTTGAGTTTGAGACTGAAGTGAAACGTTGAACATCGCAATTTATTATTTTAAAGGACAACTTGAAACGGCCGAATATTCTCCGTGTTTTTTGTTGACATTTTGAATTCAAATTTAGCAGAATAAAAACGTGGTGGTGGTACTAGTAATTGTTACAAATTTATTTTGATATAAACATTGCGAAAAACAAAGATTCTAAAGTAGCATTTCAGCTTACTCTCGGCTTGGCTTTGCGAACGAAGATTTAAGGAAGTGATCCACTTATGCTGCATACAGAGAACCATGTACGACAATTTACGAGAACAATTCCAGTTTAATAGTACAATGATAATTTGCAGAGCGAACAATGCTTTCCTTATACGAGGCCGCAAATGAACTTTAAAGGTGATTCATTTAGAGAAGGAATTGCTCAAAATCAAACGTGTTTTACAATAGTATTGTCAGGCATTCAAGAACGAACAGCAACTTAATTTATAACGACTGATAGAGCTCATGACTTTATCGGCATGACAATTCTAATTGCGCTTTGGTAAACACGATCATTTTTTGGTCACCAATGTTTGAAGCTTGACCAAAATCTATATAAACATGCACTACTTTTTCGTCTGTATAACTAATATAAGTACAATGTTAAACATGTAAGTGAATGAAAAGATATCATCGCCTAGGGCAAGTTAGTGTCTTGCTACAACATTTAATATGGAAAATTAACGTTTAGAACAGAGAAAACAGAATTAATTTTTCAGGTGGCTGAAAATATTTACGAGCGTTGTTTGGTTTCGATATGTACTTGCATGTGTCCGGGCACAAGTGCGCTCAAGCCTTGAGAGAAATGTCATGTTTTCGACGTAGCGATGTTTCACTGACATGGATTTCAAAGTGTAGTTTGAGTATTTTCTTTTCCTCAAGAAAACAACAGTTTGTTGCATGTGAATAAAGTTTTTGTGTCAGTATTCAAACAAACAGCAAACAAATAACATTCCAGCTAGAATAAATATGTGACGCTAGTCTCGCAGGGTAACTGAAATGATAAATTGAAGTAATGGTCGATACATTTTAAAACAAACAGCAAAAAAAAAAAATGGACCCTGAGAAAAATAGATAAATAAAACAATTACTCAGGTCAAAAGGTGTCAAAACTACTGTTTACACATATGGAATATAATAATGAAATGGAAAATAGATAAAATAGAATCGAAAACTTTAGAAAGCTTTGAATTTACATAGTACGTTATTTGCAGCACGTGCAGTTTCCCGATTCCTTGGAATGTCGTTTTCCGTAAAAAATAAACAATCTTCAATCTAAGCAGGAGCCCTAACCGGGGACGGAGACCGTAAGTCTCGGGATCTGCGCGCACCTAATGATATGGGGCACTTTTGCTATTTTAGAACAAATGACCACCACCCTGACGACATACATCCACGTGGATCCACGCACATGTCGTGGGTTCTCGCGTGAATGTTGTCTAAAGAATAAAGTTTATGTAAGAAATCTCTCTACTCTGGTATCGAGGTAATTTGTGAATTTCTCAAACAGTGCTTAATCATAACCAAAACCTGTTTTTGATAGTTTCTTATTATTTCTGCTCGTTTTGCAAGTTTGCAAACGTTTTTGGAAGGAAAGTCTGACGCGTACAAGTAGCTCCAGGGCGTGCACTTTAAAGTCCGAGTCGGTATTTTCAATTGTAGCTACTTGTCATCAAATCTTGAAAAAGATTTCTTTCGTTCCCTTTTGTGCTGAAATTCTGCAACAATTTTCACCAACGCCAAAAAGCCACTATCATGTGTGCTTCTTCAAAGTAGTGAAATTTTACACAGCTGCGAAAATAAAATAGACACGGAGTTCTGATAACTCAGCCAACAAAATCGAAATCGTTATTCGAGTTGATTAAAGAAAGCGTCATCGTAACTTTGCTGATTATTCCTGCTGTATTCACATATTTTCAGCTAAGCAGTTTAATATTTTCTCAAACATTTATCAACCTTGAACATATTTAAAAACTAGAGATATTATTGCGGAAGTCCAATTTGTCATGTTTGCTGGCTGTGCAAAACACGCATCGGCGGGCGCTCTTATTCATCGACAACAGACAATTTATTGAATTTTTGCACAAACAAAGCCTAGCCGTATCTCCAGACGTAAACTTATTGGGCCTTGATAAAATATCAAGCGTTCCTTACAATTCAGGCGAAATGCAAACTTGCAATTTTTTACTACTTTTCGGTGGCGATAGACTCTAGCGTGTGGCAAGAGGAGGGAAACTTTGAAGTTCTAAAACGCTGCAATATCCCAATTTTTCCAACTAGTTTTTTGCTGTGTTACGGAAAAGCTGTTAATCTTCAGCACATGTGAAATTTAGAGTGGAGTAATGTGGAACTCTTGTAAAAAAAAGCAGCGGAACACAACATGGTCTGAGTGATATAAAACGGGACATACCTAAATTCGACACTGCCTTACTTCAGTCGAATTGGAGCAGCTTACGACGAAAATACTTAAGCAAAATTCCAACAGACATAAACGTATTGAGTTGTGGGCAAAAAGCATAAAACATGTCGGGAATTTCGGATGCCATTTCCCCCGCGCTACAACCGCAAAAATCCTCTCGGCATGTACGCGCGCTTTCCGCACACGATGGCGCAATTTGTTCTGAAAATAGAAAAATTGTCCCATATCATAGGGACAGCCCCAATACTAGAAATGGCGCGTGCTTACGGTCTCCGTCCCCGATTATAGCTCCTGATGTAAGCTCATTTTAGCAACTCAGTGTATAATTTTCACATCGATTCGACATACGGAAGATTAGTACAAAGTTATTGCATTGGAAAACGCAACGTTATTATCAGAAGAAACTAGTCTCACTTAGTGCAGAAACCGTGATTTTACACTGAAGAATTATTTACAAGCAGTATTGCTGAGGAAAGGTTTCGAGACATAATAATCATTAACGTTTAATTTTTGCTTCGGAACTTTTGGACAAACCTTTGAATTTTAATCATATTCCTCTATCCTTTTCATCTTTTATATGGAGTTCTTAAAAATGAAACAAATTTTAGAACATGCAAAGGATATCTGTAACGGCTACTCTGTCTCCAACTCAGGTGAATTTGTTCACCAAGTCGCCAATCTAGACATTTCTGATGACAAAGCCATGGTTTCTTTTGATGTCGTCTCACTCTTTACTGCCATCCCAGTTAAGAAAGCTTGTGAACACATCAGACAAAAACTCAATGAAGATACAACCCTACACCTAAGAACCAGCCTCACTACAGAAGATATTGTTTCTCTTCTGGACTTTACTCTCTCAAAAAATTCGTTTACAATGACTCCATCTACAAACAGATTCATGGCTGCGCAATGGGCAGCCCTGTTAGCCCTGTTGTTGCAAATCTCTGCATGGAGATAATCGAGGAAACAGCCATCACTGCCTCCTCGACACCTCCAAAAATCTGGAAGTGTTACGTCGACGATAGTTTTGTTATAATAAAGAAACACTCTGTCGCATCCTTTCATGACACTCTTAACTCAATTGACCCAAAGATAGCCTTTACCATTGAACCTGAGAATAATGGACAGATACCCTTCTCAGACACCCTGGTATCCAGGAACAACGACGTCATAACCATCGATGTTTACAGGAAATCTACTCACACAGACCGATATCTGGATTTCTATTCACACCACGAAATGAAACACAAGCTGAGTACTGCCACCACTCTCCTGAACCGTGCTTCTAACCTCCCAAGTACCCCCGAGGGAAAAACGAAAGAATTAATCCACGTCACTGATGCTCTGAAATCGAACAGCTACCCACTATCGGTCATATCTAACATCTTGAAGAAGAAACCACCCCCGGCAATCACACCATCTCCAGGAGAATTGGTAGGAATGTTCTTTGGATGGGCTGATCCTTCTGACTTACATGTTGGTTTACCTTACATCAAAGGCCTAACTGAACCTCTCTCAAGACTTCTAAGAAACAATGGAATACAAACTACAAGCAGACCCCTTAAGACATTACAACAAGAGTTTGTTTCTCCGAAATCAAGACCATCCGCGGAACTACAAACAAATGTCGTTTACAAGATCCCATGCGCCGATTGTCCGTGGAATTATATCGGTGAGACTGGTAGATGTTTACAAACCAGAAAGAAAGGACATATTAGAAACACAAAAACGTTTAAAAAAGGTTCCAACATTGCTTCACATGCCTGGTTGAACGACCATTCCATCGACTTTGACAATGCACGCGTGATTGACAAGGGAAATTTCCGTATTAGAAAAACTTTGGAATCCTGTCACACAGCAATTACGAACCATGCTGACAATAATGCGAAACAATTACCAAGACAATATTCAATTTTATTTTGAACCTCACATTAGCATTTTTTATTCGCACACAAGCATTTCTATTGTTTTTATTACAATTTTGTTTTTTCACACTTTTCTTAGTATATATTTTAACGTTCGCGCTTTCTATCTATTACTCGTTAAAGACTACAGACTGGTAGTCGAAAGCTCGTTTTAAACAAATTTTTAACCAGAGAACGTTTTCTATTTTTCCAAACGTCTAATCCTGGTTACTCATCTATTTTTAATTTTGACCGTAAAAATTCCTGCGGACGAAGTTCGCTGGAAAGAACGTGCTGCACTACGGTATTTTAATTTAGCGCTTCTATATCTAGAATTCAGTTTCTTTGTAAAACTTTAATCTTGCCATTTGTTCGGTTTCTTTTTAACATTTTCTTTAGTTCTCATAATTTCTCGTGATTTTTTTTTCCGGAAGTAGCCAAATTTAAGCTTATATAAAGGAGTTCAGTTACAATTTGCACATATTGAAAAGTTGAGCCTCAATTTTTCAAATACGTCGTTTGGAATCCGTGTTAATCTTCTCTATCCTTAGCCATCCTTGTTCCTTTATGGTTTACCATTGTCTTTGGTGTTTTTCTATCTTATTAAACTGTTATTTTTCAGGTTTCCTGTACCTTCCGTATCTGAAGGTTTATCCTGTCCATTTGACGCGGTGAACCAACTTTTTCACTGCAAAAGTACACAAAGGAAAGGTTAACAAAGATTGCCAGAGATAAAGTTCGATAGACTGTAAACAAGCAGGCGCGGATCCATACCGGTTTCCACCGTTTTACGGAAATCGGTCAGAATTTTCATAATAAAAAAAAAAATCAATAGATATGTATATATTTTTAATAAAGTAAACTGCAAGTTGAATCTCGAAAATAGTTTTGACATTTATTTTTTATTTATTCGTTTTTGCCAATTACCGGAAATAAACAAGGGTCATAGACACGTTCTGGCGGCAAAATTTTACAGCCGGGAAATCACTAGTCTCCCGACGGTGGTCACGCCATCACATCATCGCCGCGGGCGTCTAGACTAAAATTAGATTTCCCCGGACCATTTGTGCAATTCTGCTACTCGGTTAGCCTGTATGATCATTCAACTTCTTTGGACAACGACTCCAACAAGAGTGTGGAATACATAACAACGTCAAGATGTCACAAATTACTGACTATTTCAGGAAAAAAGGTTAGTTCGGGTCTTTGTTAATAATGGTTGAGAGTGGACAAATTAATTTTACATGTACTGAAAAGTTATTTTCGTTCGATATGCACACGCCTGGCTGACGTAATACCCAGACGTGTTTGTCTGGGCTGAAATTTGTCCTCTTTCTAATACTTGAACAAATGATTTATCTTTGCAGTGGAAACTCGTTCTAGCAATGGCTTTGAGGCGACTGAAAACATATTTACGAAGCACGAAGTTACAGACTAGATTGACAGGACCTGCCTTGCTGCACATTCATTACAACATGGACATTGACTTTGACGAATAATTCGCAGATTTACAAGGCTTCATCCAAGGAGAATGGAACTATCAAATATATTGTCTGACTGACTCAAAAAGCCAGGAAAGGGTACTTTAGGTAGTTAAAATTAAAAAAAAATTCCCGGGGGAGCATGCCCCCGGACTCCCTTAGGAGCTTGCGCCTTCGGCGCTCGTTTTGCAGTAAATCGGTCGACATGTTTCCTAGATCCGCGCCTGCCCTGTTCTGTGCCATCTGAAACTGTAGTAAGTGGAAAAAACGCAGCACAAACTACACGCATTGAACATTTCTTATGTCCTAGTGCTGTGGATATCCAGGTGACCTGTGGTTCTCAAGTGTTAACTTTAGACTTCAGTATGTCATTAAGTAACGCTTAAAATGCCCTACATTGTTTAAAAGAAATGATAAGCATCTAGTTCCTTGTTACAAATTCAATGCATTGTGAGGCAACAAGTGTTGGGAAGTAACAGTGTGATAAACTAGTGTTTATTGTCTTGATGTGGCATCAGATTCGTAGCCTAAAGGAGGGGTTTCATTCACATTTTCAGCAGGAGGGTTAGTGATTTTCACAGGCGGGAAAAACTTCTTAAACTGAACTTCTTTATAAGAAAACCTTTCCTCTAGATGGTCATCCCCACAGTTGGTCAATTTGTCGACTGCCCAACCCTTAATGAAACCCCTGACCCCTGCTGAAGTGGATGCAGAAGTTTCCTACACGTGAGGGATGTCTGCATGCAGGGAACAGTTTCTTAGAATTGCAGCAACATTTACGTTGGAAATAAGCACAACTTATGATGATATATAAATATTAGTTTAGCCAGAATAGGAAATTAAAATTACTGCACCTTTCATTAACACACCAAGTCTACTCAATCAATGGTTTCCTGTTTCCCTACCATCAATTATCCTAGTGGACCTCTCAAGAACCAGATGTTTGCATATACTTCAGTAGGTTTAAAAAGTCACGTCTGTGGGGTATGACTGGTAGATTTTGTTTTATTTTGTTTGTGTAATTTGTGGGAGTTGCATTGGGCTCATGGGTGGTGCGCTGGCCTCCAGATTGAGCGGTCTGGATTCAAGCCTTGGCCTGGGACATTGCGTTGTGTTCCTGGGCAAAACACTTTACTCTCACAATGCCTCTCTCCACCCAGGTGTATAAATAGGTACCGGCGGATTTTATGTTGGGGGTAACTCTGCGATGGACTAGCATCCCATCCAGGGGGGAGTAGAAATACTTCTTATCGCTTCATGCTACAGAAACCGGGATAATCTCTGCCCTGATGAGCCACTTGGCTCTTGGGTGGACTTAACCTACCTTAGTTCCCCAATACAAATCTCAAATCTTGTCAGTTTACAAACTTAGTAAATAAAGTAACTATTGTACCAGGGTAGCTGATTCAGCAAGGAGGCTGGTATCTAAAGGTGCCCTGGTAAATAGAGATATGTGCAATTTATAAAATCCTAAAAATATAATAAAGGTCCGGTAATACGGGCAACATTTTTCTTCAGTTTGTCTCACAACATTGTTGCATTGCAAGTTGAAACACATTGTTGCGCGTATTACCACGTTTGTGACCAACTTGTCTCGCAGCAAAATACAGTGTTGCAAGTTGAGGCAACATGTTGCGCAAAGTAGACTCGAGTTCTACTTTCTGCAACAAATTTTAGTTTTGCTGCTCATATTACCACTGAAGCTACAACTTGTCTCGCAACAAATTTGAATTCAACGCTTGTGATTGGCTGTCGCGAAGCGCGGCAAACAAAACAAACATGGCGGACGGTGAAGGTCAGCGTGTGTTCGAAGTAGCCCAGTAACTCTCGGAATGTCATAAATTTGCCCTGTAAAAAGACCTCGAGGGCTATCATAGTCTTTGGGACACCTCGTTTGTCCCTTCAAAACAAGCAGCAAAACAGGCAAAAGGCTTGGAAGAACTGTCGCAAAAATACAAGTTTTCGCCTAGCAATCTGAAACGAAACTGAGCTTCATACTGAGAGAACTTCGCTGGCACGGAAAATTAAGAAGAAAATGACGGCCAGAAATCGAAGAGAAAGTTTGTGGAAACGCTAAATTATTTGAAAGAAGACGCCATCTTTATTTACACACGATTGACCAATTATACGTGAAGAATTCCGCAGACTTGCAACACTGTATTTTGCTGCGAGACAAGTTAATCACAAACGTGGTAATACGAGCATCCCATGCGCTTACTGCGATTTCAAGAGACTCTTAGAAATCAACACCAAAGGTAATATTATTATTGCTGTTTTTGTTCTCAAAGCATACGACCAAGAACAAATCATTACAAACACCTTCCTTCCTGTTCCATTATTAGTTTGCCTGTTACAGCCTGTTTGTAGTTGCTGCGATTGTACATGTATAGAAATGAGAATAATGGATTATAGTTGGTGTAGTCAAGAATATTATTTTGTCCTTAGTCTAGAGACAATATGAGTGGCTGTAATTGTTTTGTTGGTATGTATCTTCCTGTTTTTCTTTATCTTAGCAGCTTGACACAGCGTGGGAACAAGTAGCATTTGGTAAAACACCTGATCAACAGTTGCTTACACAGCAAGCACATCAGTTCTTGGCCAGCTACCGGCCAGCAGCTCGTACGCTACACTTCAATACAACTACAGTGGCTTAAACTGTGACACTTAGTGTTACCGCCATATCGCGAAGCCAATCTTGACCGGTCTCCAAACATCGTTTTAAAAAAGAACAAACGTTTAAGTTTATTTACGACAACGAGTTTGACTGAAAGGAAAACAAAAATAAACAATTATTTACAAAATTAGACGGCTGAAAGGACTAACCACGAAAAACACAAACTTAGAGCTTTTTCCCGAAATGAATGATTGACCTCTGGCAGGCGATGGTCGCGAAAAGGAAATTACAAGACCAGTGACAACGACTAGCTCTAATATAACTCCAAGGATGTTAGTTTGACCGTTGCCACAGAATTTAAACTACTAGTCTTATTAGCATATTCACCTCACGCGCGCGCGAAAATGCCAGATGTCCGACGGGGCCTCTTGTAAGCATAATTAGCAAGAGTGTTACACCTAGAAGGTGGTTTGTCAATGATCACAAGCCTGTGATGAGGATTTTTGTTACAAATTCTGTCACCTTCTGTTATTCTAAATGGCTCTTTTCATACATAAAATATTGTGTAAAAAAAAAAATTAAAAACTTAAGAATGAATAATGGTCAAACCAAAATAAGTAGTGTAAAAATGCCAGATTAGATCTGTAATGCACAAATGCCTCTGATGAAGGTTCTGTATTGTCCATGTTTGTGTGTGGTATTCATTCTCTAACAAGGACAGTGTCCTGGCTGATTACAGTACATGTATATGAAGTTTTTGGTCGTAACTTACATAAGATCTTATTGCCGAATGTCACCAAATGTACATAATTTTACCACTTGGATCAAAAAATTCTACAGAACAAAAGAGAACCAGTATTTTGAGGGAGAAGTACAGGATCACAAAGATAGAAGAGGATTACAGTTCATGAAATTTGATCGAAATGTGTCAAGATGTTAAGAAATAAATACTGCTTTGTAAAGTTTGTACACAGGCATTCGTGTACTTATCAAAACATGATGACATATCAGCCAGGTAGTGTCCCATGTCATAAGAGTGCTGGAACATTTTCCGGCTCTTTGTTATTGAGCCTACTTATAGAGATAAAGAGAGGCCATATAGGACCCATGGTAATTGATATCAGTTATACAAATCATGTATGAGGGGCTTGCAGTGCAGGAAACTTAACATTGTTCAGTACACACACACATACATCTTGCCTTAAACATGACTTTTTGTTTGTTTGTTTGTTTGTTTGTTTATTGTTGTTGTTGTTGTTGTTGTTCAGTTAAGGGCAATGGTCATGAGTCACTTTTATTTTTATTGTACGTTATTTCTGATAATTATAGTTGAGTTTAATTTCGGCACGTTGATTTTTGGAACTTAAAGTCAGTGTTAACAAAACTTGTAGAAATTCAATTCAGCCTCCTTTTAGAGTATAGAAAGTACATGTAAGTGGATGTGTGCAACAATGTGAATGGAAGGAAGTGGCCCAAGTACAATCCAGAAGTTCCCGGTCCTGTCTTGCCCTTAGTTTGGGACTTAGATTCTTTTAGACAGAAATTTCCTGTAATTGCATCTTTATGTACTGCAAATGTATGTATAACAGAAGTCAAGTTACAAACGTATTTCTTTTGGTCGTAATGAAAATCTTTTCTCAGTGTTTGTTTTCTCACTTTTGAGGTGGTTTTACCCGCATAGCCTTTGCAGCTGGGAAAAAAGGAGCATTGATCTCTTTGTGTTCCTTTAGAAGAGAAGTCTAGTCTTACTCTATGCTTGTATCAGTTTTTCTCACTGGAGTAAATGGCCTTAAAATAATTCCAATGCTTATCATCGTTGGAAGAGGAGTTAAAGGTAATTCGTCCCTGTATTTGCAAAGATAGTTTTTTTCATCTAAAGGGCATGTTCAGAGGTTTAGGTTTTTAATTGTTTGGGTCCTGTTTTGAATAACAACCCATTGGCATTATGGACCTACAAAACTTGCAAGGCAAGGAGACCATTTTGTCATTGTTTGAATGAGAGAGTTGAAATAATTGGGCTAGAAATTTAACATTTTGTACGGGAGCAATCGCGTACTAAAAAAAATATCTTGTAATTGTGTAGGGTTTTGTTGCAGTGTTTTAATCATTTATTACTGTATAATATACTTGAAAGGTACACAAAAACATATAATATCAATATATATGATAATTAACGCATTCGTTTTAGGTTAAACTCCAAGATTTATAAGCCTCCCAGTGGGATCTAATAACAGCAATTATTTCACAGTTGCATCATTGCAAAAAAAAAAAAAAAGGAAAAAGAAAAGAGCTGCTAGAGACTCTTGATTTGTTTTCATTCCACTCTTGATCTAGAGAGTATTTAAAAGACTTAAGTTCAGTTTCACTTGATGGTTTCTCCTTTCCATATCTTAATACATTCCCAATACTTGGTCAGGAGAATGTGGTTTTTCATCGTAAAAGCTACTTGAGAATTTTCACTTATTCTCGTTGAAAGATTGCACTCTAAATGAAATGTAGATAAAGAATCATTTCGGCAACTTTTCCAGTTGTCATGGTAACAAAGTGTGTTGGTATTGTATTGAGTGCACAATCAGTAGAGGTCTTAGTGTCACAATTATAAAGAATTGAAAATCAGATAGGCCTGTGATTAAATCAAGAATTAAGCGAGCTTTTAAGTTGCATGGCTGTTACGAAAATGGGTAGTATAGTTTTAATACAATCATTGATGATTGTTGATTTTAACATTGTATCCTAGTTGAAATAGAATGATTCTCGACAAAGCAGACGTGTTCTCCCAAGTTCCCTGTCTACTTAGACTATTCTTTTGATTTCTCGAGAGTCAAGCTATGTCATTGTTTTTAGTTAACGCTGTGTGTGTTGATACTAAATATTATCAATTGGTAGAAGAGAACTTTTTTTTCAAGTGGAAATGTAAGTTACGTTATTTTTTACAAGCAATTTTTTTCTATGTAAATACACTTTTTTTTTTACAATGTACAAAAATAAAGTATTTGAGAGTTACTTTTGGTGCTATTTTCTAGTCTTGCATTTTCTCGCTAAAGTTCATGAAATTCCATCGAGAAGATTCAGAGCCACCTTAACTTTTCGAAAATTTAAAGTGGCTCTGAACCCACTAGACAGAATTTCTTTAAATTTTGCAGAAACTTGCATCTAATATTCTTATCACAATTCCCATGATAAAAATGGGGGTCACCGAGCTCTTTTTGAGTAATAAGCACTTTTAAAAAGCTAAAATTTAGTGTATTTTTAGAAACAGGTTATGTTTTTATGATAACCTATCATGCCATAAAAATTACTGTTGCTAGTTTACCAACGGCTGGGTATTTATGTCATACCTTTAGAGCGTTTTCACTCACGTGGCCAGCGGCCATGTAAACTTATTGGAACAAAACAAAATGTTTACATCAGACAAAAGCTAAGTAAGTCCCACCGCTTGCAACATCGTTCCAAGGGTCGTCTCTCTTCCTCCCTCGAGAAAGTACCCTGGTTGCGGCTGGTCACGTGTCTGCTAGCTTTTGGCAGTGCCAGAAAAACGATTGGAGGGAGGGGCAGGACAGTTAAAGTTTGTCTCCACTGAGCTCACCTACTGAGCCCAGTAGGGAGTGGAATTTGTAACTTCAGCCGAACTCACAGCGAAGGCATTGACACATTCGATATTGGAGTTCAATGCATCAAAGTTCGGCTTAAAGGTTAGCTCTGCATTTGGCTGAATTTTCCCATCGATAGTTGGACGGTCTCTGGAATTTGTGGTGGTGAAAATAATTGGCAAAGAACTTGGAAATGACGACCACAACAATAAATGAACCGCGCGGTGAATTTAATTTCATTTTTCATTCCGCAAAATCACAACGCAGGTATTTACTCATTCGTTTGGAGTTAAATACGTCGTTTGTTCGCTTACAAAGGTAGTTTTGAATTTTATTGAGTTACTTCCATCGACAGTTTGACCGTCATTCCATTCTCTTGCGGCGAAAAGAAATTACGAATAACTTGACATCAGCAACGACTGAGTGCTGAATACCTTGATTAAGCAGCTTATATTTTTCGATCGGCAAAATCACAACGGAGACATTGATGCCTTCGTGTAGAGTTTGATCCGTCCAGTGTTTGGCCAAGAGACTAACTTTGAATTTGATCGAATTCATGCAATCAACAGTTTGACGGTCATGCGGTTCTCTTGCTGAGAGAAATTTTATGAAGAACTTGATAACGGCAACATCAGTCGCACGTTTCCAAAATCCACCGGCTTTCGTTTTGAAACTGTTCTAGCGGTAAGTCCAATTTTCGGCCAAGAAACTAGCTTCTCATTTAGCTGAATGCATCTCGTCGATAAATCGACGGTTACTTACTTCTTTTGCTGTGAAAAACTGATTAAACTAATCCGAAGCAGGTTGTTGAAGGTTTTTAAAAAAGCAGTGAAAAATAAGCAAAGTTCCCTCTCAGTTAGCATCTCATACTCATAGAAGTTCAGATCATAGCGACGAAGCATTAGTCAGGCAGGATCTCTGACAAAGACACTTGCTTCACTTTCAAAATAAGCAGCGCAACATTCACCTCCCTCGACAGTACTGACAAAATTTAAGTTGAGGACCCACCCTCTGTGCGGCTTTGATTGGCATACGTAGACACGTGACCAGCCGCATCGAGGGAGGAAGAGAGGGGACCCTGGCATCGAGGTTGCGCTGCTTGATGGTTTTGGGACACCAAATGCAATATGGCTGTCGTGACCTCATGTGAAAACACTTTATTGTAGCATCAGTTGATAAGTATGGGTTATTGACCGAACAAACTTGGTCAAATGTATTTTCCGCTGTTATTCCAAGTAATTAGTCGCAGTTGTTTTCGTCTCACACCTGCCGCACCCACTATTGTGCATTCTGTTTTGCATGGATGTCCTGATTGGCCAGTTATTAGTATTTATACTCTCCGCTGTCTCTTGAGTACCTTTCACGCTCGCGGTTCCATACAGTTTATTCATCTTTCTGGTTTGTGTTTTCCTATTCGTGTGATGTCCAACGACCAAAAAGAGAGCGAAGGTTCGTCCGTTCCAGCTGAAGTAGGCCAAACGTCTTCAGGTGATAGTGGAGACAACTCAGCAGCTGTTGATCAAGCCTTTTCCATGTTTTAGGATTTTCTTGAGAAAAAATTAGAAGATAAAGGAAAGCAAATCGAACAAAGGAGCAAGATAGATAAAGAAGTTGTACAGCTAAAGTTCAAAGGTAACCAGAAACAATTTGAGCTTAATGCCGAATTAGATGCCATTTTTGAAAGCATTGAAACCGAAAGTGAAAGCATCGAGCCAAATTTGTCGCAGATCAAGAAACTTTCCCAAGAAGGCAGGCAACGTATTCGAAAGCGACAGAAGCTGATAAAAATCGCTGATAAAAGTAGGGACGGCTGGCAGGTTGTAGTCGAGTACGAGTCGGACGAGCTTGCATCCGGCTCCGAAGATGAAAAGCGTCTTAAGAAGGCAAGAGAAGCGGCGAGCCGCAAAAGGCGTCAAAAGGAACAACTCTCCAGTGATCATGGAAAGAAACCAAGAATTGCTTTGGGCGCTGATAATCAGCTTTTTCGTGGTAAGAAAAAGAGCCCCCTCTTTACTTTGTATATTCATATGTTTTTTGGATCCGCTTGCGCATCCTACCATATTTCTCGTGTGATTTGTTTGTATTACGGGAATTTAAGGGTAAAATGATTTACGTTCGTTTGAGCGAACCGAATTAGATCGTAAATGTATTTTCCGCTGTTATTCCAAGTAATTAGTCGCAGTTGTTTTCGTCTCTCACCTGCCGCACCCTCTATTGTGCGTTCTGTTTTGCATGGATGTCCTGATTGGCCAGTTATTAGTATTTATACTCTCCGCTGTCTCTTGAGTACCATTCACGCTCGCGGTTCCATACAGTTTATTCATCTTTCTGATTTACGCCCCCCACCCCCCCCCCCCCCCCCGCCGCCTCCCGTTTACTACAGGTTTCGTCATTGCTTTTATCTTTCAGGCCGTAGAGACGCTTCTGGCGACTTCTTTCGCTGTTTCAAATGTGGCAAATTTGGACACTGGGC
Organism: Orbicella franksi; assembly: GCF_964199315.1. Lineage (NCBI taxonomy): Eukaryota > Metazoa > Cnidaria > Anthozoa > Scleractinia > Merulinidae > Orbicella > Orbicella franksi. The sequence goes on from NC_138154.1 coordinate 29,043,490, forward strand.
CAAGGACTGTAGATCCATGTTCTGGCCGGGAAGTTACCAGTCCCCTAGCTACAATTCTTGCCCTGGAATCTCCTACAACAAGCCAACCGCAGGCCAATCAACTCAACCAAAGCAATGAAGATGACTTGGCGCAGGTAGATCAAATTACACAGAATTACGAACTTGAAAGCGGACATTCATTAAGTGTTAAGGGTAATTTGAAGAATAATTTAGGTTTCTGGAGATCTATAGGTGCTCCGGATTTTGTTTTGTCTATTATTGAAAACGGCTACAGGCTGCCGTTCATCAGTTTTCCGTTGGCCGTAAAGCTAAGAAATAATAAGTCAGCTCGACTTCATGCTGATTTTGTGGGTGCGTATGGTTAATGAGCAGCCTTTTGTTGTAAATCCCTTGTCAGTTTCTATACAGTCATGCGGTAAAAAGAGGTTAATTCTTGATTTGCGCCATGTCAATAAGTCATTAATTAAGCAAAGCGTTAAGTACGAGGACTGGAAAATTGCTATGGCTTATTTTGCGAAAGACGCGTACATGTTTTCCTTTGATTTAAAAAGCGGTTATCACCATATCGACATTGCGCAAGAGCACCAAACTTTTCTGGGGTTTTCATGGCGGGCGTCTGATTCCATTAATGAAGTATTTTATGTTTTCACTGTGCTCCCGTTGGGTCTTTCCTCTGCCCCTTACATTTTCACAAAGGTTTTGAAGCCTTTAGAAAAGTATTGGAGAATACAGGGTCTTTGTATAGCCATCTTCTTGGACGATGGTTGGGCGATTGTTCAGGATAGAGAAAGTTGTCGCACTAAGGCCCTAGCTGTAAGGGGGGATTTGTATAACGCGGGTATTGTCGTTAACGAAGACAAATCGGTATGGGAACCCACCCAAGTATTGGACTGGTTGGGTATAACCTGGAATTCTGCACTGGGTACTTTAAAAATTGTAGAAAGAAGAATTCTTAAGGTCATCAATACAATTGATCATATTATTGAAGCCGATTTCAAAGTGTCTGCCAGAGAGTTGGCCTCCTTCACAAGTCAAATTATTTCCACCGGGCCTGTAGTTGGTAACATTGGCAGGATAATGACCAGACATTGTGTCTTGTCCACCTTGTGCGAAGATAACTGGGATTCTATATTCCGTCTCGACGATTACTGCAAGGAAAAAATGTATTTTTGGAAGGAAAATATGGTTAGTATCAACTCTAGGTATTGCTTTGTAAGTAAAGATCCTAGTTATTTTGTATATTCGGATGCCAGTGCTACTGGAGGTGGAGCAATTATTGACTTCAACAATGATTTTGTGTGCCACAAAATGTGGTCGGAGAACGAGAGAGTTCAAAGTTCAACGTGGAGGGAGTTGTCTGTTATTGAGTTTTCATTGCAATCATTTGCCTCAGTGTTGGAAGGATCACACGTTAAGTGGTTTACTGATAGCCAAACAGCTGCTAAGATTGTTGAAGTGGGCAGCATGAAATTAGGTTTGCATAAGATGGCCCGAAGGATTTTTGATATTTGTATTCGATCGGGGATTCATTTAGAAGTGCAATGGATCCCTCGCACTTCAAATCAGCAAGCTGATTATATAAGTCGTTTAATTGATACTGATGATTGGCAAATTACTGAAGAATTTTTTCTTTTCTTGATGGCCAGTGGGGCCCGCATAGTGTTGATTGTTTTGCCAATTATTATAATCACAAGCTCCCCAAATATTTTTCGAGGTTTTGGAACCCCAATACTTCTGGCGTTGATTTTTTCTTTGTCTCTTCGAGGAGAAAATTGCCTAGTAGTCCCTCCAGTTGGTATCGTCCCACGCGTATTACATTATTTGAAATCTCAGCGGGCCGTTGGTACGCTCGGTGTACCTCTTTGGCCTTCGGCTCATTTTTGGCCTTTAATTACACACAAGTATAGTAGTTATCTTGTATTCATATCGGGAATGAGGTTCTAACCCGCGGAAGAAACCTTAATTCGCTCTTAGGGTCTGGTCTTTTCACAGGAAATATTATTGCCTTTAGATTGAAATTTACTGAGTAATTTATTGGACGGTGTGTCCATTAGCCCAATGATTATTTACATTTGGTGGCGCTGGCCAAAGCAATATGTTGTTTATCTATGTAGCACTGGCCTAATTAATAGTCTGTCATTTCATGTGGCGCTGTCTTAAGGTAATTCCTCTGAAATAAAAGTGACAATAGATTTTTGTTCAAACTTTGTCCACTGAATATTTGTCATATGATAGCTTCAATTTTGAAATAAAAAAGGGGGGTGCCCATGCTCATTAAGGAGCAGTGAGGCATTGAAAATGCTCCATTTTGGCATTATTTAATGCTTATTATAAAAACGCATTGCCAGTAGTTGTAAAATTTTTGTGAGCCCAGACTCATAAGAAAACGCATTAAACTACAGTCGATACATTGTGTCGGACACATATAAATATTTTAAGTTTGATTCAGACAGAAAGCTAAATCCTTGATTAAAATTTGAACCAAATTTCTTGACGTGGTTACCGACTGCAAAATAGAAAAGACCTCAGTGTATCTGCTATTTTTCTTATTTATTAAATTTTCAACAATAGAAATGAGATCAGTCTTTTCTCACGCGAAGCTTATGATTAGTTGATTATAATGACTGGAAAAAAATTGGGGTGCCCGTGCTCGTTGGTGAGCTAGAGCTATTTTTCAACTGAAAGAGCTCAATATCAAGGCAAATCCGTCATGTTTTCAATATGCGCGTGCACGAGCGCGCGCTAATGACGCCATAAATTATGCGCAGTAAAGATGCGCAATGCAAATGTGAGGAATGACCTTAAACAGCGTATAGTTGATTTATGTGCCGCTGGCTCAATCAATGGTTTTTGATTTACGGGGCACTGGTCCATTCAATAGTCTATCGTCTTATGTGGCACTGGCCCCAACAATGATCGATTTTCATACGGCTCTTTTTTTGTTCTTTTATTATATATGTTTTGTTCTTGTCTTTCCAGGTAATCTTATCAAGTAATTCCTGGAAAGGCTTTCAACAATTTTCTTCAATCAACGTTTATGAGGTTTTAGAAGTTATGTTGAAGTCCAGGGCGGATACAACTACTAAAGCCTACGTTCGCGTTATTAGAAAGTTCTTGGAGTGGTCTAAAAGTAGACATTTCAACATGCAGTTACCTTTTCCCCTTAGTGTTGTTTCTCTATATTTATTTGAAGTTCAGCAGTCTTGCACCTCTAGTTCCTCAGTAATTTTAGCCCATGCTGCCCTTAAATGGTTACATTCTTTTGTTCCTAGTTTGGATCGTAATCCTTTGGATAGTGAATTTTGCAGGAATATTATCGAATCTGCTAAACGCCAGAAATCACAGCCAGTTGGGAAAAAGAAGCCTATTACCACAGACATCATGAGGAGTGTTTTAGACACTCATAACAAGAAAGATGCTAATTTAAAGAATCTTCGTATCGCTGCGTTATGCTTTTTAGCTTTTGCAGGATTTTTTCGTTACGACGAATTATGCAATATTGTTCCTAAGCATATTGAATTTCACAGCGATTATATAAGAATCTTTGTACCTCGTAGTAAGACAGATTTTTATAGGGAAGGGAATTTCGTCTTTATTAGTGCATCCAGGTCTAAGTACTGTCCTGTTGGTGTTTTACAACGGTATTTAGATTTATCTGGTATTGACTTATGTAGTTCTCTCCCTTTATTTAGACCGCTTGTTTTTCACCGTAGTACTTATAGCTATACCCTGAGAAGTGGAAAGATTTCTTATACTACTTGTAGAGATATCTTAAGGGATACCTTAAGTCAGCTGGGCCTCAACCCTAGTGATTATGGTCTTCATAGTTTAAGATCCGGTGGTATTACATCTGCGGTACGTAATAGTAGTAACTCGATTCCAGAAAGACTTCTTAAAATGCATGGTAGATGGAAATCTGATTCTGCCAAGGATATGTATGTTGAAGAAAGCATTGAAAACAGGTTACAAGTAACTAAGTATTTAGGTTTGTAATGCATTATCGAGCGTATATTAATTTCTCCATACAGTAGTGTGTAAAAAATTGTAAAAAAAGACAAAACAAAACAAACAACAACAACAACAACTTTGTAATTTCTTTCTTTTGCAGTCCACTCTGTATTAGTAACTATCTATCTTATAATAAACTGTTTTGGATCCGCTTGCGCATCCTACCATATTTCTCGTGTGATTTGTTTGTATTACGGGAATTTAAGGGTAAAATGATTTACGTTCGTTTGAGCGAAGCGAATTAGAACGTAACGAATTCTTCTCGTGTTCTTCCAACATCCTGCGTGGTTTATCAGCCTTTATTATATGGCTGTGTCTCACAAGGACTGCGAAATACCGAATTCACGAATTTGATTGGCTGAAATCAATATTGACCGCGGTCTAGATTTTCCCATCTAGACCGGCATCTCGACCGCTTACATTTTGCCGTGAAAAAGTTGCAAACCAAATACAAAAATATTGACAATTTTCTTCCAAAATATTAGTTCCAGAAAATATCCATATTATGGAAGTGCCAAGCCTGATCATGATGAAGAAAAAAAGTAAAGAGGACGAGCGAACTATGGCAGAATTAAGTTCAGCTCATCGCCGTTCGCAAGCAAAATGTCAGCCAGTACAAACCAGTTACATTAAACGAATTAATTTTTTCTTGTTCGCCATATAATAAACATCTTATTAACCGAGCTTAGTCGGTCTGTATGTGAGAATCTTGACCTCGATCGTGTGTACAGACCTCACTGCCTTCGGTCTGTACTTACGACTTCGGTCAAGATTCTCTCATACAGACTTCCTGCTCAGTTAATAAGAGCTAAATAAACCATTAAAACTTGTGGTCTATTGCTTAACTATAGGTCTCCATAGCAATCATATTACTACGCGTCCAAAATCTTGTGTAAATCGTTTCTACTCTTTTGTTAATGTCAAAGTTGTTTTTCAAAAAACCCGGCACATCAAATCCTTCTTCCCATACAAGGACCGTTTCAACCGATCACAATTATCCAAAGTCATTTATAAAGCTAGTTGCTGGGACTGCAATGATTTTTACTTTGGGAAAACGAAGCGAAGACTTCACGACCGGAAAACGGAACATTTCAAGGCCCTTTCAAAACGTGAACACTCTTCTGCTATTACTGATCACGTTAAAACAACTGGTCACAACATCAAATGGGACCATTTTGACATTTCAGCGTCCGGCAAGACTGACTACCATTGTAAGATTAAGGAGACCTTGTTTATTCAGGAGTTGCAGCCAGCATTGAATGCCAATGTCAGCAGTGAAAAGCTTTTACGTTATTAGGAAAGCTTTTCTTTTGTGCCACTTTACAGACAGTTTCCGTTTGAAACGTCTTAAATTGCTACTGCAGATGTTTTCTGTCTAGGTTCCAGACGCCCATTGATACAGTATAAATAGCTTTCCAAAATATTTTAACGGTTATACTTTTGAAAATATATGTTGACTGGCATACGAAACGTCAAGTTCATAAAATGTATGCTTTTAAAATGTTTATCACCGCCGTTTGTTTTATATTTTTAACCAAGTTACATGGTCGAAGACCAAGAGTTTATAGAATTATTCATTTTCTTCAAACCTGGCTATTTTACCGAAAAGAAAGGAAGCTTTCTACATTTCAATATTCTCAGGTTAGAACAAGAAAAACACTGAACTGAACGCGTAATAGCCGGGTTACGTCTTGAAGTTGTGCAATAGGGTAGCAGTATTTTAGAGCAGAGTTGCATTGTCCTCACCTGCTGAAAATTAAAATGCGTCACTTAACACTACTCAATATCATATATTAAAGTGGAGGCAAAATTGTGAATTTTGTATACTCAACCAAATGATCTCTTTGCAGGGTGACTGTTTTCCATTGCTGAGCTGCTTGTAAGACACACTCACCAGGAACTGAAGTTTCCTATTGGCAAGGTAGGTTAAAGACACACTGAATTTTTACTGATAACTGTTATTGTAGGTATATCCTGTTTAGTGGCGAAAAAAAACATGAAGAAATAATAAAAATGCCCAATACTATAATGAGAGCTTTTCAAAATCATTATATTTAAGTGCAAAGTCAGCCAAGGAAATATTGTAAACAATTCTCGGTGAATACAGTCACTTCTATATTTTAAAGTAAATTTAGTTTAACTAGAACACAGTTTTATTTTGGGTCCAAAAGATAGTCTTCGAGCCAGTGGACTCAAGGTTTTCCGAAAAGTAGACAGTTACCGGATAACAGTGAAAACAACTATTATTCAAGGCCACCACAATACAATAGTCGACACTGAACAGAGGGTTAGTAATTTGCCTAAGTAAAATTAGAGCCTTTGATATCCCTGAATAACTTTAAATTTCTAAGGCAGATGAAAGGAAGTCTTAAAGGAAAAAAAAAATTGAATATTTTGCTTTTTTTTAATAAAATAATCCATCGGCAGAATAGTTATGACCCGAAATCCGTTTTGTACGAGCAATGTAAACCGCTCTACATTTGGCAAAAGCTTCACGGTGGTCAGTCAGCAAACGTTCTTACAGTTCAGTCATAAATAAAGAAAATAATGTTAATAATAAAGAAGAATTTAATTTGGTGAGGAGGAGTATTCAAAGAGTAAAAGTATGCTTCATTCTAGGCTATCATTGTTTTAACAACCGAAACGAACGATTTTTTGAAGACGAAAAGCATCAAGAAGATCAAGCAGCGACGAATGTTGGTGGGCGTAGCTTAATAAGTCTTAACTTCAGCCGTGATATTTTAGATGTCAGTAAAAAAGGGAATTCGGTGAGGTTGAGAATTAATGAAAAGAGACGTGTGCTACCTTCACAGCGAATATTTAGACCGAACCTTAGCACAATTTCCGAAAAAGGCTGTTGCCTTCTTTAACACAAATGAATGAGAACTTCAGATGGTCGTCACCATAAAAAATGATATCATTCGCGAAGCAACACAACAAATGCTTTGCCAAGAAGTTTCTCATTACAAATCTGTAGAACGTTAAGTTTAAGTACTGTTTTAACACCAACAGAGAAACGTTTTGTGCGGGAAAAGTTTTCAGTCTGTGATTGTTACATTCGCTCATTGAATGTTTTTTCTTTAAACGTTTTTATGGAGTTTCTAGTTGACAACAATAAATACTCTGCAGAAAAGATAGAAATTCTTTTGTTGTTAGGCTAAAAATGGTATTAAACTTATCTAGATGCCATCATATTATTTTCTCGTTACTTTTTGGTGCAATGCACGTTTTCTAGACAGTCCAAGATGGAAATTCACCAACATTATTTAAGGCAATAGTTATATGGCGTCATAGGGTTTTCACACTTAGTTTTCAATAACATTTGTCATTTTTCCATTAGGCCAATATCATATCTCTCTTTGAAGTTTGACTGGTTTCCATTTCCACTGAGACTACTTACCAGGATCTAAAGTTTCCTATCAAGGTGGGTTGAAGTCTATGCCAAATGGATGATAATGTCCACTGTCACTTAAAACAGATTAATATATTTTTTGTGCGCAGCTAATTGAATATAGAGACGTTATGGTGATGTAGTAGATCTGAACGCCATACAACGCATTTTACCTCCCTCTTGCACTAAAATTGTTGCAAAATGTTGAGGCGCTTACATGCAACAATAGTGACGTGTTCTCGACAATGTTATAAATTTATCTCGGATCAGTAGAAAGGAACGTTTTTCTTCAAGAAAAGGAAAATATTTCCATTTTTAAATTATTTCAAACTTAATTTATTTAGGTTTTTTACCTGTCTTGTGCTATTCACAAATAGATGACAAGACATCCCGAAAAAAGCAATTTGTATTGAATGGAAAATTAAACTTAGCGTGACACAAAAAAAACTTGCTCATTATTAGCCGCCAGTATTTGCTTCTATCCATAACAGTCTATCTTTTTTTAGTAGAATTCTACAAGTATACTAATGCAAATGCTGCAATCTGATTGGCTGAGCTACTCGTATACTATCAGCCATTAGAATGCAGTAGCTGTCGGTCGTCCACGAAATGCGACGTTTTATCGTTTTTCCGAAGTTTTAGAAGAAAGTTTGGATGTAAATGGATAATTAAATTCCTCAGAAGACTTAAAGAATGAGATAAACGGATTCTTGACTTTAAAAGCTTGAAATTATTGAAAAACTGGTGCGCGCGCGTAAACAACTGCAAATTTACCACGGACAATTCAATACGTGCGATTTTGTTACAGTGTAAAGTTCAGTAATGCGTCGAAAAATATTTGGAAACCATTATTTGCAATAATTTAAGTTAGAATTCTACTAAAGCAATTAGATTAGTCGCTCGCGATTTCTATGATGCAATAACTGATTCGACCTACGGCCTCATCAACTATCACCTCATAGAAATCTCGAGCTCATAATCTAATTGTTAAATAGAGGTACATTACATTTGTAAGATATATTTTCGCTGAAACTATTAAACCCGTCTTTCTCTTTACAACAAAAATTTATCAGATCTTTTGACACAAAGACTCATCAGAGAGAGCATCTTGTTTGCAACTGGGTAAGTTGAAGGAGTTTAAACTTATTTTTCAGTTATCTTCCCAGTATTTATTCTGGTAACTGTTTTCGTAGAAGTCTGGAAAGAACTTGAATTGTTTACTGCAGGGCTTTATAATGTTTGTTTTTACAATGCTATAACAATCACTCTTTGAGAAAGTTTGAAAATAAATAAATACAATATATCTAGTGGACACGTTATCAACATTATTTTCCCGATTCTACGCCAGTTAGGACGGTCACTTCTTGCGTATTTGCGTTCTATTTTATATCAATTATCTTATTATATCATTTTCTTTACAGTGTGTATTTATTCTCCGACGAGAAATTCAAGGGGAGAGCCTCGACTAAGGTAAGTTGGAGAGTTGTTTCAGCGTTCTTTTGATACAAGTGCCGAAAAAGACATGATTAACCATCACCGTTAAACACACAACTTGAGCAGTTGTGAAATCATAGCCTCTGTGATACCGGTGCAGTGCTCTACCAAATGAAACATCAAGCCAACTGGGAGCTGTTCACTTTTTGATACTTAACCTAAAATATATTGTTGTTATGCTTTGCCGTTGAGTTTTCCCAATGTTACGGATGTTCTCTCTTCCAGAATGTTTCATAATTAAAACCATTTGAACATTCTAATACCAGGAAAAGCGTTACTTAGTTCTTTGTGCGCGATTAGACGTATCTACACGTTGTGGCGTGTGAATGGTTTAAATTCTTTGGTCAAGTTAGACAGCATTATATTATCAATGGTACAAATTTATCTTCGGTCACAACAGGAGCATTTTAGCCTGAAAAAGATAAACAACAGCATCCTTATTTTTAATTCAGATTCTGATTCGATTTAAGAGGCTATCCAATAAAACATTTCAAAGAAACAATAGCATAGCGATGGCATCAACGCTGATTGGGCAAAAAGATGGCTCCTAAGGTGAGAAGTTAAACGACGTTGCGGAGAAAAGAAAATACAGAATAGAGCACTGTACTCGTCTCTGAGCTGTGTAATAACAGCTTTATTTGGTTTACAATAGCAAAGACTTCTTTCAACTACACCTGACAATCTCCTATTGTCAGTAAACTTTGTAACCTGTTAAAGTTAAAGTAAGCTTTGTTTTTGATTTAAAGAAATAGCAAACTTGATTTAATCTTTATACAACTTCTACATTTTTGTGGAGTGAAATATTATATTTATTTAAGAACCAAATTTCCTTCCTTTAAGACTCCGACATTTAAGCATAAGCTTTCGGTATTTAGGTCTTACAGCAAATTATTGAAAACATACATATTTACAGACATATTAAAAACTACAACAGACTTCATTATTGAAAGCAACATATTAAAAACCGCTTTTCAACACCTCGAAAGCCGGGTAATATCAATACATACTTTCGAAAAAAAAATCTGCACATTGATGTGAGCTTTTCGTCTCGTTAACTGCATTTCTTACACAAGTGTAAAAAAATCTGAAAAAAAAAAATTCACTTCTTTCCACAGACAGACAAGTAATTCCTCTAACAGGACAGATATTTGGGATGTTGTCTTTATCTGATTGCATACCCTGGATAACTGTAGACTTAGTCGAGTCTGTTGCTATAGTTACACTCAACCTCTGTACGATAATTGTTTTTATAAGAAACCGCAATCTCCGCAAGCGTAGCATGTACCTGGTGATAAATTTGGCAGTTGTTGATATGTTGGTTGGAAGAGTTGCTGTTTATAATCTGTTCTATATGCCTGGGATAATGTGTAATCTGTGGAAGAGGCATTCATTTGAAGTTGGGACAGTTTATTTTATAATGGTACTAAGGACGTTATTCGTCTTTGGTTCGTTAATAGATATCGCCATCATCGCTTTAGAACGGGTGCATGCGACGTTCTTTCCTTTTAGGCATCGTGTGCTAAAAAAATGGATATATCGATTAATAATTGCCGCTGTTTGGGTTTCATCTGGGTTGGTAACAATAGCTTATATAATTCTCGTACAGTTTGAAGAATCATATTACAGTGCTTACTTATATTTTACATTTATTTCAATTTGCCTTTTGATCATTTGTGTTTCTTACACGTCCATTGTTATTAAAATCCGTTGTGGAGCGCAGCCTCAACACCATGGTGCAGCCAGTAGAGGAAGAAAACTGACTATGACATTGTTGATTGTGACTGTTGCATCTCTTCTGTTGTACATGCCGCACTAGTTACATTCTATTATGCCATTTTAATCAGTAAAGTTGAAATATTGCAGTCTCTGTCCTTTTCAGTGGGTTTTCATTTAATTTCTGCATTGTTGTTTCTATTTTATTCAAACTCTCTTGTAAATCCTATATTATACACTATCCGCATGCCAGAATACAGATGAGCTTTACTTGCACTCTTTCGCAAACGACCTCAGCAACAAAGACAGGTTGCAGTTTTTCCTCTTCGTGACATGTAACGCAGATACTATAAAAAGCTATTCCAGTTTCGATGGCCAGCTTTGTTGTTTTAAACATTACATTAATCCACCGTGAACGTTTTAGCTGAATGAGCACGACGAGGAATGAAGGAATTAATATCTTCGCGAGAAAGTCTGACCTACATCAGATGAACATAGTTTAAGGGCAAATAAGCAAGGTACCGTACTCTAAGAACAAAAATTATAACAGGTCTTTTATTGTCTATATCTTGAAAGTCAGAGGAAGTACTAAAATTGATGTTAAGTTACGATTTACATTGTAATTTAGAGTCATGCTATACCATCTTGAGTGCGATTATGGTATTGCGATTTTCTAGCACTGAACATTTTAATGTCAAATAGTTAATAGTGGTGCAGAAAGTTTCTACATTACTCGGCAGAGAACAATTTGGCTCAATTAGTTGGTATATTCATGATTCACCAGGCGATAAATCGTGCATAATTATGGATAATAAGCTTTAAAATATTAGAACCTTAAGAGGCCTTTTATTGACTTTGATTACAACTACCACGATCCTTAATTTTTTCTGTTTCTTATGCTAATTAGGGCAATCGTTATTTAAACCCCACTGGGGCAAAATTTAGATAATGAAGAAAAAACGAGAGGAATTCTGGTGTTTGTAGTCAAACGACGACAACGTGCAAATCTGTTATTGGTAGTGTAATAAACGCCCCACAGGAAGATATACACAGTTCCTGAAGTCGTTTAAACCTTTTTAATCGCGTAGCGGAGTAACATACAACAACACACACCGAAGTCCATTCGTTCTTTCAACCACGTGCTTTAGATCCTCCCATTACGTGTCATGCACAAAGTGTCCCATTACAGTAGAGCCGGAGTTTCTCGTTCGAAATAGAACACTACAAACTCGTCCCGAGGGCGCCTTTTTCTTTACAGTTTCGGAAGGGCGGGAAAGACCATGGAATAAAAGATAAAATACAAACAAACAAAAAACCAAACAAAATAAAGCAAAAACAAAAAAATACCACAGACGGAAAACTTGAATTCGCGAAGAAATCTTTTTCGAGGCCAACTTTGACGACATTTTCTCCACCATCGAAGTGTAATCTGTATAAATTACGTTATTCGGTATACATTATCAAATCAAGGGACCAATGAAATGAAAGAATTCACCGGATGACTCCAGGCCTTTTTGCTCTTCCTTCTTTCGGAGGGTAAGGCGCCCTGGAGTAGAAGAGGGCCTTTGTCAGTCCTTACCACCTTCGAAGGGAAAAGCGCCCTAGGTTGAATGATGTTATATTTAATGTACAATATTATTTTCAGTCAAAAACATAATCAAAGAAGTAAAACAGCACTGAGCTCGAGTATGCACTTCAAAATCTATTGAGTTCACAATAAAGACAGATACTTGTATATTAGAAATTGAATTTTCTTGGTTTGAAATTATTATCTAACAATATTAGCACACAATTTTTTAAGAGTTCTTTCACTGTAAGTTAAAATCGTATTTCATAAGCGCATCTTAACCCTCAGACATTGAACAATTACTGGACAAGGTTGAGCAAAATATCGTGATTTGTCGGGCACATCAATTATTTGCCGAAGCCAAAAGGCTTAGACAAATAATTGATCTGCTCGCCATTGAAAAATCACGATATTTCGCAATAACCGAGTTCAATAATTGTTTTATCATTCGATCACCAAGCTTGTTTCTATATTCTAAAATTACCATCTGACAGCTCAGGGGAGCGATCTGCCGTTTTTTCACGCGAAAGCGTGGTTACAGTTACGCATGAGTAGAATATTATTTGCAGCAAAACACATTTAGACTGTACTACGCATGAGCAGACCGTTATTTGTAGGCAGTTATTTGCAGGTCGCGTGGTGGGCTCTTCTCAGATGTAAATATATAGCTTTTGCTTTTTCAGGCAATATTCTAATTAAACCAAACAGAGATGGTGTTCCTATGTTTTGTAAGAAAATCAGAAATACACTTTTGAGGTCTAGAAAAACTGCTGAAAGCACTCGCGTTTCTCTCGTGCGTCCACCAGCAGTTTTTCTAGTCTTTCCGATAGAACATGGAACACCAGATTCTATTTGGTAAATGGATTGTTGCTTTAGCGGGTATCATCAAGTTTTGATGCACGCTGGAAGTTTTGAGAGCAAGGTAAAAGCGTAAGAACTTGCTTGACTGCTCTCCGAACTTCCTACAGTCGATGATGCACATTAAAAGCCCAAGCTCTGGATTTCATCCATTTCTCTCACCGGCCAAATTGTTGTTTTTTTTTTTTTTTGCGCTACTCACAAAGGTTGAAAATTTGAAAGTTCTGGCGAATTTTCTCACTCCGTGAGCGCGAACGAGTATCATTAATTAGATTATGATGCAGTTTTACTTAAATTGAAAGCGTCACTTTACTAGCTATGTTGTTTAGAAAATCATGGATAGAAGACATTTCATGTGTTCCCCATAGAGTTATAAAAATACCTGTGGGAACGCGAGCTGAAATCGAGAGTGAGTGGTCTCATTGTTTTATAAGAATTCTAACTGATTTTCTTGAAATAACGCTTTCCAACTTCACGCCATTGACTGAACGTCATTTAAAATTTGCAGTTAGGAACCTGCGCTCATCTGTTTTCTCAGTAATTTCGAGTTTTTAACCTGAAGAAACCGTACATGATTTTCTCTTAGTCTTAAGTAGAATTGTTGCTAAAGGTTCCTCCCATACGCCAGAAAACATCGCCGTTTTGTAGACGAGCTATTGCCACTACATACTAAAGAACATTTACGTTACACAAAATTAACACGAATTTCCCAAAAGTTAGGTTCACATACCTCAAATCAACGCGAAATTGACGAAAATTATTAATGTGCGCCTAACTTTTTTACGCGAATTTGCTGCAATACAAACGTCTCAACATACATATCTAAAGGAATAAAACAGCAGCGTTTCAGGTCATTGTTAGCTAATTGTTATCAGGTTGTTGCTCCGTAAATGGATCTAGAGAGGAAAGACTCCCTTGGATCCTGGCATAGAGGTGACCGTGCAGTGGGAGGACGAACGGACCATGGAAATCCTAAGAAGAAAGACTGAAGAAGTTAGCTATCTCGTCGGGGAAACGGATCAATTCGACGACCAGTCGAAAGACATTTTGAACTCAATTCTTAAAGAAAAACTGTCAGATAGTGATTCCGAGGCATTCATAGTGGACTTATGAGCAGATAAGGTTTTGTTATTGAAACAAAGGTGCTGTAAAACAACAATGATGTAAAATAGTGTGATTTAAATCAACATCGACGTAAGTTAAGATGCATTAAATTAACGTAATTATTTTAATTGCCTTAATAAAGTGCATCGTTAATTTCCTATATAAATAAGGTAGTTTACTTTTCTCATTCGTGTAAAAGTCATTTCATGACCTGATTTATCAACGCGACAAACACCCAGTTAATTATTTACGTTCCTCACAGGGAGCCCTCAATCCGTTTAGAATATGAATAAAAGATTAGCCTACCTTTATCGTTGCGTGTTTTGTGTTTTGTGGCGGCCATTTTGAATTTTTGAGACGCGGTCCATTAGTGCGAGGTCTGGAACCGAAATTAAAGAAATCTGGGACGGGCGAAATTCGCAAATCGTCGGAGGAGCCGATCGCTCACGGAGGATAAGACCCTATATACGCCTGTTGCATGCAAGTTTTGCTCCTCTCGCCAGTCTTCTCTACTCAACGGCTAAAGCAAGTTTCTCCACCCACCTACCCTACAGCGACGCTAGCAAATCTCTTCTCCCAATCTCAATCGTAGTTTCATTTAAGCTGCGAGTTCCTTTTGTTGAAGTTTCGGCAATGTGAACATCATTCTGAACAATCCAAACACTACTTTGGTCCTTTGACTTTTACCAAGCTAAGAGAAACTTGAGTATTTAGAGCTTGTTTTCCCACATTTTTATTAATTCGAAGATGCGGATTTTTCATTGACAATTTTAGAAACCGGATGAAACTTTTTCGTTCCACTGTCGCTGAAATGATTGTGCTTATTTTTTCTCCAGCCAGCTGGATCCTATGTTTTCCTTCACCGTTCATTTTAAGAACTTTGTACTGTATTCAATCACAAATAAAACATGTTTTAACGCCCAAGCTGTTGTCGCCTATATGTTATAACAGAATTGTTGCCTGCTTTTAACTGTGTGTATATCGAGTTATGGATGTATTTGGAAAGTTTGGAGAGCACTCAAGAAGTTAAAGTTGCTCGATGCACAGGTGAATGCAACTCTTACGCTTCTCTCGAGCTCTTCAAACTTCCCGGGTGTATCCATAACACGATATACACACGCTAAGCATTAAACAATTGTTTAATTTACAGACCACGCATGAAGTATGTAACAACCGACTTTTTGTTCAAAATACGGAACCAAATATCAACTCGAGGAAAAATTGAGCTTAACCTTATTTACTTACTAATAATCTTATCCCCTTCACAAATAAAACATGATTTAGCTCCCAGGTTGTTGTCGCTTTGCTATAAAAGAATTGGTTCAAGCTTTTAGCGGTGCATATATCGAGTTAAAGATGCACGCGAAAAGCCGGAAAATGTCTGGAAAATCGTGAAAATATAAATATACAAGAACGGTGAATTTTTGGTGCAGATTTTCGGTGCATCAAAATATTTGTACAAATGTAGCATCGTTCTTCGCACATCAGTCGAAATGAGAATTTTAAAGTATTAACTTTTTTAGAAACAGCTGAAAGGAAGTCGAAACGAAATTGGCGTCTTCCAAGTTAGATGCGTTGTCTGTCTGCGTTGACTATTGAGAGGATCTGGGCGGAAGCCATTGATACTGAACAAATAAACAAATTCTTAGAACGTTAAATACAATATATATATATAACCACAAAATCATAAAAAAAATAAGTAGAATAGTTCTGGTAAGACATGGACCAATGTTACAGGACTGAACTTTATTGTTTTTATATTTCATACCCTGCCAGCATGTTTTAGTTACGTCAGTAGTGTGACGTTTGTTTCTTGAGTTCAGACAGTTCAGTCAATTGTTATTCAACAGCATAGCATATCGACATATTGTTTGCACGAAAATATTTAGTTCAGAATTAATCGGCAATTTTACTGTTCTCCCGTCTTGGACGTTCAATCAACTTCCCGATAATGTTGTTTGTTTTTTTTTTGTTTTTATTAGCAACGCAGTTTAGAGAATCAGATACTTTTTTTACCACAGATATCGCCTCTTGGATATGTAGTGTAAAGTTCTCATGCGGAAAATTCAATTTGAAGCGTGATCTTTGTCTTTTTGTCTGAGACAGCTGAAAAGCGAAAGGGAAAAATATTTAACTAATTACTATTTAAGGCCAGAGCATTTCGACATATTGTTTACATTTAATTCTTCTACTTAATTCCGTAAAATGAGCTTCATCTTATAGTTTGCAGTACTTGTTCCTCTTTAGCTCTGAGACCAATCACTAAGAAGTTTCTTCTTAACAAGGTAGGCTTAATGACTTTCTAAACTTTTTTGCTGGTTCTTTATATTACACTGTAATAGTCAAACAATTTGGCCCATGGTTGCTGTTAAGAATATCGTATTAAATTCAAAGTAGAAACCGAGAGAAAGTTTTGCATTCATTTTTGAGTTAATTCGTTTCCACTATTTCTTTTTTCTTTGAATACTGTTAAAGCAGACATGTGCAGTGGCAATATATCAGTGAAAATAAAGTCTTATGGATTAAAAGCGGCCCATGTTTAAAACATCACAGTTAATGGGATGCGTCTCTTCTGCGTTACAGTTAATTATTTTATTGTTTTGGAGAAAGCTTTAAGTTTACGTCTCGCTTAACTGTCCGATATCTGAAAACACAACCGAATTTGAATGGCAAGTCTTCTGTGATCTGCTGGTAAGGGCAAATATTTTATGCAGTTCTTTGCAAAAATAGAGAAACAGCTGAACCTCTCGATTAATAGAACTCTTTCAAGCTGCTACAAAGTTTAGCATGGTATTGCGGGCGTTCCAATTATTAGAATTCAAAACTTTACAGTTTCAAATACAGGTTTACATCAAATTCGCCTAGGGTGTAACCCTAAATATTATAAAGGGATCTTTCGCAACATTTTCCTTTACCGCCGAAAACAAAAAAGTTATAGCTATCCCGCAAATGATGAGAACAATTATAAGCCAAGGAAACGACGACAAAGGTGGTCTTAAACTGTTGTATAAATTCTGGCTTGCAGCGTTCAGAAAATTATCGAGGTCTGTAACTTTCAGTTGAAAGGTCCTTTTAAACAAAGACAAACATTCAGGAAGATTAAGCAGAGAAAGAGCCTATGTAAAGTTCGATGTTGAAATCAAGCGTCATATAGTCTGAGGCTGGCGAAATGAGAAAATTTAACGAGTCGAGTATTATTGGAAATAAAGTAAGCTACATTCAATGATCCACCGTTAGGTACGTAAAAAGACCTGCCGGTATGTTTTTTTTTTCTTGACACAGATTCTACGAGATTCGTCGTCGAGCTCTAATGTTGAACCATAAAGTACAGTCACGAACACACATCAATTCAAAATGAAACATTAAGCCCAGCGTTTAGCTCAGAGACCTAAGACAAAATTAATTTCCTTTAACCTGTAATCTTTCAACTTTTGCTAGCGTTTTGAACGTTTCGGTTTTTGCACATAGCGCGAAATCTAAAACAAAATTATTCATTCGAATTATTTAAAAGAACGGAAGGTTTCTACATTTCAATATTCTCAGGTTAGAACAAGAAAAATGCTGAGGTTGGGCCATCGGGTAGCACTATTTTAGAGCAGAGTTGCATTGTCCTCACCTGCTTAAAATTAAAATGCATCAATTTTTAGTCAACGATTATTTAACTTCCCACTATTCAATATCACATAAGTGGAGGCAAAATTGTCAATTTTTTATGCTCAACCAAATGATCTCTTTGCAGGCTGACTGTTTATCATTGCTGAGCTGCTTGTTAGACCCACTCACCAAGAACTGAAGTTTCCTATAGACAAGGTAGGTTAAAGACACACTGAATGTTACTGATAATTGTTATTGTAGGTACACCTGTTTAGTGAAGAAAAAACATCAAGAAAAAATAAAAATGCCCAATAATATAATGAGAGCTCTTCAAAATCATTATATTTAAGTGCAAAGTAAGCCAAGTGAATATCGTAAACAATTCTCCGCGAATACAGTCACTTCTATGTTTTAAGGCAAATTTAGTTTTAACTAGCCATCAGTTTTATTTTGGGTCCAAATGACGGTCTTCGAGGCAGTGGACTCAAGGCTTACCGAAAGGTAGACAGTCACCGGGTAACAGTCAAAACAACTATTATTCAAGGCCACCACAATATAATAGTCGATACTGAACAGAGAGTTAGTAATTCGCCTAAGTAAAATTAGAGCCTTTGATATCCCTGAATAACTTTAAATTTCTAAGGCAGCTGAAATGAAGTCTTAAAGGAAAAGAAATTTTGAATAACTTGTGTTTTTTTTATTTAACAAAATCATCCATCGGCAAGATAGTTACGCACCGAAATCCGTTTTACACGAACTAAGTAAACCGGTCTACATTTGGCCAAACCTTTACGGATCTCAATCAGCAAATGTTCGTACAGTTCAGTCATAAATAAAGAAAATAATGTTAATAATAAAGCAGAATTTAATTCAGTGACGAGGAGTACTCAAAGAGTAAAATCGTGCCTCATTCTTGCCTAATATTGTTTTCACAATTGATTTGAGAGTTCCGAAACGAACGCTTCATAGTTTTTTGAAGACGAAAAGCATTAAGAAGATCAAGCAGCGACGAATGTTGGTGGGTGTAGCTTAATTAACAAGTCTTAACTTCAGGCGTGATATTTTCAGATGTCAGTAAAAAAGGGAATTCGGTGAGGTTGAGAATTATAGAGAAGAGACGTGTGCTACCTCAACAGCAAATATTTAGACCTAATCTTAGCGCAGTTTCCAAAAATTGGCCGTTGCCTTCTTTGACACAAATGAATGCGAACTTTAGATGGTCATCGCCGAAACAAATGATATCATTCTTGAAGAAAAATAGCAAATGCCTTGCCAAGAAGTTTCTCAGTAAAAATCTAAAGAACGTTAAGTTTAAGTACTGTTTTAACACTAACAGAAAATCGCTTTGCACGGGAAACGTTTTCACCCCGTGAATGTTACATTTGCTGTTTCAATGTTTTTTCTTCGAACGTTTTTATGGAGTTTCTAGTTGACATCAAATAATACTCTGCAGAAAAAAATAGAAATTCTTTTGTTTTCAGATCAGCAAGCAAAGTTAGAATGGTATTAAACTTATCTAGACGCCATTATATTATTTTCTCGTGAAGTTTTGGTGCAATGCAAGTTTTCTAGACAGTCCAAGATGGAAATACGACAACATTATTTTAGTCAATAGTTATTTAGCATCATATAAATCTAACATTTTGTTTTCACCTACATCTGTCATTTTTCCACCAGGCCAATATTATATCTCTCTTTGAAGTTTGACTGGTTTTCATTTACACTAAGACTACTTATCAGGATCTAAAGTTTCCTATCAAGGTGGGTTGAAGTCTATGCCAAAATGGATGATAATGTCCACTGTCAGTTAAAACAGTTTAATAGCATGGAGAATTAATACATTTTTTGTGTGCAGCTAAGAGCATATAAAGACGTTATGGCGATGTGTTAAATTTGAACGCAATAGCGCACGGTTTTCCACCACCTTGCACTAAAATTGTTGTAAAATATTTAAGCGCTTACATGCAAGAATAGAGAAGAAAGGAACGTTTTCCTTCAGGTTAGGTTCTTTACCTTTAGGTTCTTTACCTGTCTTGTGCTGTTCATAAATGGATTGTGAGACATCCCGACAAAAGCAATTTGAATTGAATGGAAAATTGAACTTTAGACAAAAAGACTTGCTCATCAATAACTGCGTATTTACTTTTATCTGTATCTTGTTATCTCTATCTGTTATAGAGGTGCATTACTTTTTTACGATATATTTGTGCTTTAACTATTAAACCTGTCTTTCTCTTTACAGAAAAAAAAAAAATAATATCAGATCTTTTAACAAAAAGATTCACCAGAGAGAGCATCTTGTTGACAACTTGGTAAGTTGAAGACGTTTCAACTTTTTTTTCCCACTTATCGTTCAAATATGTGTCTGGTAACTGTTTTCGTACAAGTTTGGAAAGAACCTTAAATGTTTACTGCTGAGCTTTATGACCTTTGTTTTTACAATGCTATAACAATCACTCTTTGAGACAGCTTGAAAATAAATGTAATGTCAATTGAAACATTTCATTACCATGGAAAGTGTTACTTAGTTCTTTGTGTGGGGCGAAGTGAAGACAGACGTCATCTTGATGCACATTTTGAACAAGTTTCGCGCTACGACACATTTTCTTGTTCATCATTGTTCAATTATTGAAAGATGCTTAGGTCCTTAACAGTTAAAACATTTTCTCTACATTCCAAATTTGTCTGGGATCACAACAAGGCCATTTAAATAATGAAAGACGCTGTTAAAAAGCAACTCAGTGTGTCAAATATTCAGAATTATGCTAAACTATCTAATGGATGTTGTAAGATAGCTTCAGAGAAGGTTCAAATACTCAACGCAACGTTAAACACTGTCAACACAATGTCCGACATAAGCCAACTCACATGTTCGCGAGATGTGGGGCGGCCTACGAAAACGTAAGGGACTCCACAGAGGGGTAGCCACAAGTTAATATTAAAACGTCTCCCCCTCGTATCAAGAAATGGTCTATTGTAGTGGGTCCGTTTTGGTGATTTAACATAAACAATAGCCCTTTTGTTAAACCTGAACAATAGCCCTTTTTTTATTAGAAGCGCCGAGTTCTTTTCCGAAGCTTGGCGAGAAAACTTGTGATCATCGGAAAAATTGTCGGCATGACAAATTAACTACCTTAGAGGAGTGAGGAGTGTAATTTTTGTTATCTCAAGATCAATTTCCACCGGGGGAGCCCAAAGGGACACTTGACCGGCTGTATGAGTATCGGCCAGACTCTCATCCCTGAATAAAGTAAGAGCTTTAGGCCTATTCCAAACGTCGTACCACTGCCGTGCCGAACTAAATTCAAGAACTTAATTTGACTTAAACACGACAGTTGCACAACGTATATTTTTGTAATCGGCTATTAAAGCATGGTCCGCCTAGATTAGCCTTTGCTAGTTGCGGGCATGCCCTTTTTTTGTAAAATATAAATTGAAAATAATAAAGTGTGTGTGTGACGTTTGAAACCATTCAGTTCGGCAAGCTGAATTACTTAGCACAGCAGGCCTTGCCGTGTCGCGACTTGGCTTCAAACGACGTGCTCTTGCAGGGCCGAACTGAATTCGTAGCCTGTACCAGCTGCCGTTGCTTTCTATCATTTAAAATGGTCTTAAGCAAGGCAAACTTCGTCCCATCTTCGGCGACTGAATTAAATTCGACTTTTGAAACCACTGCCGTTCTTAAGTTGTCATACCACTACTGGGCCAAATTCATTTGAGTTCGTCACTGCAGTAGCACGACGTTTGGAATAAGCATTAGCTTACAAGTTTGATTGGCAATGTTCGCTTTTATATCGCTTTAACTTGGCACAAGATAAAATGATTTATTTACTTGTACTAGCATGACAAAGTATTATTAAACTTAAACTTAAACTTAAACTTAAACTTAAACTTAAACGGCCGGGACAAGAACGGAAGTTGAGGAGGAGTGATTGATGTAATATATTTCTATGTGTTAATAAATTTGGCCTTCATAAATTTTTTGACTTATTTTATCGTTGTGATAATATCAGGCAAGAGAAAAAGCGGTCACTGTGCACGACGCTTCGTTTCTTTGTTTGTCGCGTCCAAAGCAGGCGGCGTAAGTCAAAAGAAAAGAAACAAGTGCGATTTCTAAAAGTCGATTAACGGTTTTGTTTTTACCTAATTAAAAAGTGAAAAAAACAGCAGCCTCCGAAAGAGCAAAAGTTTACGCAACTCAGTTATCATTAGTGCAAGCAAAATATTACCAAGTGATCGTAGAGTTTCTTGGGATTTTTTTTCGTTGCCTGTGGAAAGCGGACATGATCGTTCACAAGTTCAACATTAAGCTTACTTCGCACACTTCTGTAAACACGCATCCAGTTTCTTTGTGCCTCCTATTTTTCAAGCTCCTATGCCTTTCTATTTGCCTCACTACTGAAAAAGCGTGAACAGTGCTAAGAGTTGTTTTTCGCTCGGTAGTTTTCACTGCGTGAAATGAGTAATTTCGTTGAATTTACGTGGCCGCGAAATTCCTCATCACTCGGCGAGTCCGAGATCAGAACGTGATGTGTCAAGAAACGTGACGTGTCGGAGAGTGCCATGTTCCTGATACGTACGTTGCGGCGTGTCAGGAAAAACCATGGCCTGGGTACGTCATGTGCGGCGTATCAAGGGAAGCCAGGACTCTGATACTTAACGGCACGCGGTTTTAGTTTAATCAGCCAAATTAAGTGACGGAGCTTATTTCTCGTTACGCGGAAAGTAAAATTTTCGGACGTGCGTTTCGCCGGTTTGTTCGTTTCAGAATGTTCAAATACATACAAACAACAAAAACAACAGCAACAATAACAGAATGCTAAATAGCATTTTCATCACGTCCGACTACAATTTTATATTCTAGTATTTAAAATCTACTTATCGCAGGGCTCTTTTAGAATACTACCCTGGCTACTAAATGTAAAACCCTTGTTTAAATAAAGTGCTAAAAGAACCGCAGTGGAACATCCCTTCTCACCGACCTACGTGGTGGCGCAACTCACCAGTTTCGCAAAGCTTGAGAGCGGGATGCCATAGGATCGGTTGCATGGGAGGACTTGCACCGGGACGCCAAACCCATTTAACGCTGCCGCGTATTTGATGCAAACCATGGAACCCTCATAGGAGGCCTCTGGCCGATCTTAAGCTTGTAAAGATTGAATATTGCAAAATCTATTTATTTAGACCGACTAGTGGTTTTCCATCATTGTGGTTACCACTGTTAGTCTGAAAGCATCAGCGCGTGCGTAATTATAGAGAGTGCCCTCAACGAAATTTACCAACCAATATTTCTTCCAGTCGGGTTGTCAGTAAGATTTCTAAACACAAATCAAATAAATGATTTTGGTTTATTTTTTTATTGCGTCACAGTGAAAACCCACGAGCTTTACCGGTTAACTTCGGCAAAATCCCTAGCTACCAATAACTAAAGGACTATCGTGTAACGCTTAATGCGAAAAGTTGGGCCCGAACCAAAGACTATTTCTTGATGATATGCCACAGTAAAAAGGGGATCAAGGGGAAGAAGATATGTTGGTCATTGACTTTTGTTTTATTTGGTGGCTCCTAAAGGAGCCGTTTTGTGTTTTGTTGACGCCGGAACGCTGAGTCTTCGATAGCCGCAATGGTGACCCCTACCAGCCACCCCAGCGTAACAATTTACACACAACAAATTGTACCCGTAATACCTCCCCTCGGGGGAATTTGTAGTTACTTCGCTTTTTACGATCGTTCAAATTTCCCGCTCCAGAAATTTTGAAAGTCCCTTGAGCATTTTCAAGCTGCCGCCGCCATTGTTCAAAAATGGCCATATTAGGTTGATTTTGGGCTGTAAAACAAAGCCTTTTGTTAGCCAAATGGACCCGCTTTTCTTGATACGCCTAACAGGATTCAATGAGTCTCTGGGGCTTTTTAACTTGTCGCCCGAATCTGGTTGTAATAGGTGATCGTTCTGCATTTCTTGGTCCTTCTGCTGATTCCATTGGTTCTGGTGCTGAGTCCTTTATAGAAGGTGATGACAGACATATTGGAGAGTCAGCACACTGGGGACTTGAAGGAGGATCATGCAGCCGTCGTCTCATTGGATGATCATTTGGGACTGAGATTATCTGCTTTCAATTTCTTCTATAGATACACCCTCGTTCATCCTGTACTAAGTATGATCGTGGCAACACTTCCGCTTCACGCCATTCTCTATCTCTATTTGGCCGAGTTCGCACCTTGTCCCCAGCTTCAAGAGGAGGCAGATCTCTACTCTGTTTGTCATAATTCTTCTTAGAGACAAATTGACGCAGCCGCAGCGCTTTCACTACTCTATCAGGATCCACTGCCTGCGGTAATAAGAGACGTCGATGGGTTGGTATCATTGTGCCTGTGCGCCGACTCATCAGCAGCTGTGCAGGTGACACGCCGATATCTTCAAATGGAGTGTTGCGGTACTTCAACAGTCCTTCAAAAGGGTCTTTTTGGTCAGCTGCAGCCTTCTTCAAAATGCGCTTTGCTGTCTGCACTGCTCTCTCCGCTGCACCATTTGATTGGGGGTGCTCTGGAGAGCTCGTTGTGTGGCAAAAACCCCAATCTTCAGCAAATTGCTTGAACTCATGAGTGCTGTCGAATAGATTCCTGGTATTGCTGTATTGGGAACCATTATCGCTCACAACCTTATCCGGGACTCCAAACCTTACAAATATTTTCTTCAGGTTGTTAATGACACAGGTGGCAGTGTTCTGACGCAGTAATTCAATTTCAAAGTATTTTGAATAGAAGTCAGTGACCAACAAGTATGTTTGGCCTCCATATTCAAACAAGTCAGTCCCGACTACCTGCCAAGGTAATCCAGGGATGTCATGTGGATGCAATGACTCTCTTTGTTGTCGGTTGCGGAAGGCATTACAAATTGAACAGGAGCTGACTTTGTCTTTGATCTGGGCTGTCATTGAGGGCCAGAAGACGTAATCTATGGCAAAGCTAAGGCTCTTACTTTCTCCCATATGAGCTCCATGGATTTCATCCAGCACCTCAGCCCTCAGTGGTCTTGGGACGACTATTCGGTCTGATTTAAACAGCAATCCATCCTCCACACTCAGCTCTTCCTTAAAACTCCAGTACTCTCTAGCAAGCTCATCAACCTGTTCTTTCTCAGACGGCCACCCTTTCAAGACATACTCCATCACTACTCTCGAGCTTTCGTCAATGCTGGAGGTCTCCTTAAATCTCTTCAGTGTGCTGCTTTCAAATCCGAGCTCCTCAATAAGATTGATTCCAATTACATCTTCTAGTTCACTGACTGGCTCCGTATCACTGAGAGGTGCTCTGCTAAGACAGTCTGAGATGACTTGCTGTTTTCCAGGGACATATCGCACATCAAGATCATACTTGGTAAGTTTCAATAGCATCCTTTGTAGCCTGGGGGGGGGGGGGGGCATCATTCAGAGACTTGCGGAAGATAGACTCTAAGGGTTTGTGATCTGTCTCTACAATTACTCTGCGCCCATATACATAGGTGTGAAATTTCTGTGCGCCCCAGACGATTGCAAGCAGCTCTCTCTCGATGTGTGCATACCTTTTCTCACAGTTAGTCAGTGTTTTGGATCCGAATGCAACCGGCTTGCCGTCCTGTAGGATCACTGCACCAAGGCCTTTACTACTTGCATCTACATTTAGCACTGTTTCCTTGCTGTTGTCAAAATAAGCTAGTGCAGGTGCACTCGTGATGACTGATTTCAGATTGTCGAAGGCCTCTTGTTGTGGCTTTTCCCAAACAAATGCTACATCTTTTTGGGTAAGTTGCGATATGGGTTCTTGTATGTCAGCCTTGTGCTTGATGAATTTGTCCAGGTAATTCACAGTTCCTAGTATGCGAAGTACACCTTCTTTGTCTTCTGGGGGTGGCATCTCATTAATGGCTCTGATCTTCTCCGGATCTGGTTTCAAACCTTCAGATGAGAACAGGTGTCCAACATAACTTACTTCTGGTACTCTAAGCTTCACCTTTTTAGGGTTGAACTTCAATCCTACCTCCCTGCTCTTGTCAAGTACTCTTCTCAATTTGTCATCAACTTCAAGCTGATCTTTACCATGTATCAGGAAATCATCCACTATGATTTCAACAGGAACCCCTTCAAACAGTCTGTCCATCTCCCTTTGGTAGATTTCAGGGGCTGGTGAGATACCAAAAGGGAGTCTTGTAAATCGGTATCGCCCCCACGGTGTGTTAAAAGTCAAGAGCTTGGAACTCTCCTCATCTACCGGGAGTTGCCAGTATCCACTGCATGCATCAAGTGATGTGAAACTCTTTGCACCTGAAAGTCGGTTTGCAACTTCTTCTACGGTAACCATTGGATAATGGGGTCTTTTCAGGGCCTTGTTAAGATCTCTTGGGTCAATACAAATTCTGACATCATCCTTTGACAGTGGAGTGTCCTTTCTTTCATCCTTCACCTTTCTCTTGTCAATAACTAGCATTGATGAGACCCACGACGTAGGCTCATCCTCTTTCACGATAATACCATCTTCTTCCATCTCTTTGAGTTTCTCTCGTGCTGGCTCCAGCATAGCAACCGGAATTTTCCTGGGAGGGTGAACAACTGGGGGTACTGAAGCATCAACTTCCAGATGTACTTTGTTTGGAAGTGTTCCGGGTTTGTCACTGAAACAATCTGGGTACTCCCTCAATATTGGGTCCTTCTGGAAGATGGTCTGGTCTCCACGTGCTCTTGGCGTATCCGGCATGGCTGGATTAGGTACTGGTGTATCTATCAGTTGGAGATTCATAAACTGAAGGACTTCTAAATCCAAGCAGGCATCACATCCCAATAAGGGTGTAAAGTTCCCGTCAACAACAAGGTACAACAGGTTCATTTGACGATTCTTGTATTGAGTTTGAAGGCGTACACAGCCTCTTGGATGAATGGGCTTAGTTGCAAGCCAGCCTTTCAAGGGTTGCTGAATCTTTTGGAGAGGCTTTTTGGAGATTTTCTTATACAGATGAAAGGGTATGACGGTAGCCTCTGCACCTGTGTCTGCTTTTACTTCAACATTCTGCCCTTCAATCTTAAGAGTGCTAAGGCTCTTTGTTGATTTCCTGGAATCGGAAACACTGTCCAGTTCAATAGATCCAAAATAGGTATGTACTTCCTTATTCATATTGAGTGTCTAGGTCTGGTGGACTTTCTTGTTGCACTAAATCAACTTTCGAACCTTCTTTTACATTCCCTGGGCACACTTGGGCAAAATGACCTTCTTTCTTACACTTTAAGCACTGTTTTCCAAATGCGGAACAACGAGATGGTCGAGTAAATGGGTGCTTGTAACCACAAAACTTACAAGAACGAGCAGCTGTCTTGTCAGCTTCTTTTGACTTTCTAACAGGCTGAATTCCTAATGAATGCTCAGTTCCAGCACTCGCTTGAATGCTGAACTTGAACTTTTGTAATTCTGAGGCTTCAAAGGTACGACAATAATCATGAGCCTTCTGTACGATTAGATCAGGTTCCTTAAGCAGTTCCCCTCTCAGCTCATCAGATAATACACCTCCCACAATTCGATCTCTTATTAGCGAATCTCGCAGTTCGCCGAATTCACATGTTAGCGACAACCGTTTCAGTTCGCTGACAAAGTTATCAACTCGCTCTCCCTCTTTCTGGTTACGCTTATTAAACACTAACCTCTCATAAATGACATTCCTTGCTCCCTCACAGAGTGCCTTAAATTTGCTGCAAACATCCGCATAACATTCTTTGTCTTCTCCAGCATTGTAAACAAAATGATTATATTCTTCAATCGCTTCGGGTCCAGCACAGTGAAGTAACATGTTTACCTTCAATTTGTCCGGTTTGTCATCTTTGCTTTTCGCCACAAGATAAATTTCAAACTGCATTAAAAACTTTCTCCAGTTGTCCGCTGCGTTTGCATCGAGCACCAAAGGACCTGGAGTTCTCGTATCTCGCTCAGCCATCGCGGTTTGTAACTCAGCCAAGCCCTGATAAACTCCTTGCAATCTCTAAAAGGTTTTCACTTCTGACACCATGTTGTAAGATAGCTTTAGATAAGGCTCAAATACTCAACGCAACGTTAAGCACTGTCAACACAATGTCCGATATAAGCCAACTCACATGTTCGCGAGATGTGGGGCGGCCCACGAAAAACGTAAGGGACTCCACAGAGGGGTACCCACAAGTTAATATTACAACAATGGACACGTTACGCCAACTTAGGTCTTTTGGTGCGCATCGAAGGTTAATCAAAATTTGCAATAAAAAACATGCAGATCACTGATTGCGTATTTGCTTCCTCTTTTATATCAGTTATCTTATTATATTATTTTCTTTACAGTGTGCATTTATTCTACAACGAGAAATTCAAGGGGCCTCTATACTAACGTAAGTTTCAGAGTTGATTCAACTGTTCTTTTGATACAAATGAATATATGAAAGATCATATACACACAACACAAGCGTTCAATGGGATGCGAACCCAAGACCTCTGCGATACCGGTGCATTGCTCTACCAACTGAGTTATCAAGCCAACTAGGATATAGATTTGGTGTCTTTTGACTGCTTAGCCTAAAAGATATTGTTGCTTTGCCGTTGATTTTTGCCAAGGTTATGATGTTCTCTCTTCGAGACTATTTAGTAATTAAGAGTCCCTGTCCATAAATATGGTAAATAACTCGGCAAGGGTCGAAAATTCCATTTCGCTCATCTTTTTATGGTAGATAGGCTAGGGCATGACAAAAACTACTGGATAGTTTTTTTGGCAAAATATCCTTTTATTTCAAAGAAATACGCAAATTACCAAATTCCATTAAAATCGTCATTTGACCCACCATTTTATTAAACAAGTTTGAGAGCCTCGCATGCAAAACCACATCATTCTTCCGTCTTTAAAACACCCAAATATTTTTGTGCAATGTTTAAATGTGTATTGGGTTGATTTTAGGGAATGTTGCGTTGTCTTTTTGGGTGCGAAATAATTAAATTTCGAAAACATCTATTTCATTTCTTAAAACTACTTCGTGAATATAATTAATTTTCACCATGTGCGAAACCTTCAAATGGATTGAGCGTCTGGTGGTTGAATCGCAAAAGGATGGTCTACAGATTCCTGTAAAAATTTCTTTGGGCAAATGATTGTGAGCGACGCGATAGCTTTTCAAAGTACGTCAAAAATGCAAATATTTGACCATCCGTCGTCAAATTTCAATTTACGGGTTAGACGTATATTTTAGCATGCGCCATATGGCTTGGCCTATATTAAGTTGAAATAGACACAGAGCCGATAATTTCGAAATGCTCTAACCTTATTTGCTGTAAAAGGCAGGCTCAAAGCCGGTTTGACGTGTTTTTCTCACCATTCGTCGCACATAAAGCAGAAGTTTGCGTTCGTTTACATAACGTCCGATGTACATCGCGAACTGTCATGGTCGAATACCGTGAATCTGTGACCCTCTTTCGACACATATGATCACCACTGCATCTAAGTCAAAAACGTCTGAGTCATTTGTAGATAGCTGCTTGCTTTGCACTACACCAAAATATTACGTTTGATGATCATGGTTTGATCTATTGCTGCTGGAATCCTTGCTTGCAGCGGTTCCTTGTTTCTTTGTCACGCAATGCTGTCATCCCATTTTAGGAGACAGGGGTAGGGCAACTTCTATCCTAATACGCAGGGCTCCGTAACGCTTGGAACCACTGGGAGCACACAGTCTTGTTGAGAAGGAAGAGATTAAATTAAGAAATGAAAAGAATGAATAGTTTACCATTGCCCCAGTTGTCATCTTTTACTCGACCACCGCTACCTATTGCTGGTTTTCAGTGTCACGCAATTCAAAATAGATCAAAATAAAAAACAAAACCGGTCAATAGATAAAGTCCAGAATCTGGGAAATAAAAGAAGGTAAATATGCAACGACTCTCGCCAAAACTATGGTCACAGCAATCTTATGCGAGATATGCGAAGAAATTTTTTACCCAAATTTACAGAGATTTGTATGGAGATGCCATGCTGGTGCCCATACGGATGGGCACCAACATGGCGGCCGGAAACCAACAGAAACATCTGTCACTGAGTTTTGCTACAAAAGCGTGAATTTATCCCTCGAGAAACTCTAAAACATTAAAATAATACTTTTTCTCAGACATGAACTGTTCAGATAGCCAAGTTCCCCGAAATAAGTCACTTTTTTAACCATCATGACAGCTCTCTAGGCCGTCATGTAAATGCCGCGTCACGCAAAAGCTTAGAAATTCAAGCGTAGTGTATCACAAAACCAAGAACCCATTCGGAGCGAAAATTTGTATGAATATTAGTTTTCAGCTGCTCTTATACATCATTAAAGTAAAATCTCAGGAGGATCAATAGTTTCGTTGTTTGAATTTTAGTGACGTCACGTGAAAACCAGCTATATGCCCTGCGTAATACGTAACGCTAAAACTCGTACCTAGGTCTTTTCGCGCTGTGCAATCATTTTTGGTTTAACTTTACATACAATACAGTGGGCTAGCCTCGGGGAAATGGGTTGTGACCGCTTAATAGGGGTTGGCCGCTTAATAGAGGTTGGTGTACCTTGAATATTTTTCACTATCGGGTTATAAATTTCTTGGTGAACATGGTGTCAATTCAAGACACCCACGAAGAGGTGTGTTTGAATTATCACTCGTCACGTTTTATTTGAGACTCTTATCCGCCATCACACTTTGCAAAACAAAGTTTTTAAATTTGGGGTTGCCGCTCAATAGGGGTAAAGACAATAGAGAGCCCGGGGGGGGGGGGACTCCCATATGCAATGGACGGGGATGTTCGTCGTCTCGCTCAGGGGTGTAAATTTCGGATTTTGGTCTCGCTTAGGGTGTTCTGGGCAAAATGTCATTATTTTTAGCCGTCAAGGTCTCGTTAAGGGTTGCACGCGAACAAATAACAAAACAGAAAGAATTTTGATTCTTTATATTTACTCAATTCATATAAACAAATTCGCCATCATTAAAAGTCACTGTACTTTTTATTTGTCTGTGTTATAAACTGGTCTCTTTTAGGGGTCTGCATAAGCTTCGGCCACGCCCAGATTGGTTTCTTTTAGGGGTTAAATTCAAAATTTCCGACGAGCATCCCCGTCCACTCCATATCGGAGTCCCCCCCCCCCCCGACCGGGATAGAGAAACCCTTATAGGAACGACTAAATGGTGGCCGTGGACGCTTAACAGGGGTAACTGGTCAATAGGGGTTTTATTTACAGCATTTTGCTGACAATAATTTTGGACGGTATTGACAACAGTCCTCTATTTTCTGTTACAAACATACCAATGCCTCGCCACTAAGCAAATAAAATACGCCAAATAAAATGACGTGGCCAGGGTTTGTTTACTCACGTAATTACTAATTAAATTTAGTGTGTTTTTCTCACGAATTATTTCCTATTTTTATTTCAACTAGTTCTTGCTTCATTGATCTATAATTTGTTTATGGCGATTTTTTCAAAATTGTAGTGAGTACAAGCACTAGCTTTATCAGCTGTTGTCTGAAACATCAGAACGTACTACAAACGTGATTTGGACCGGGGCCACGTTCACTGTAGAATACCGTGACAATTATATAAATATACACATATTGTTATATATATGAACAGATAAACAATGAATAAATTGTTTCACTTATCCTGAGAATGATCTTTAGAAAATAGATCAAAATGTGCAGCATATGCCGTGACAGCATTGCGTGACGAACAAATATAACGGCTCTAAGATTGTGCTGCGCCGACGCGCTTATCAGCAATGGTCAGCAATCGATCAAACGTGATATTTTGACGCAGTGCAAAGCAAGGAACTATCTACAAATGACTCAACCGTTTTTGACTTAGATACAGTGGTGATCATATGTGCCGAAAGATGATCACAGATTCATAGTATTCGACCAATAATAGGTTGAAAGTAGGCGATGTACATCGGACGTTAACGTTGTGTGAACAAAAGCAAACTTCTGCTTTTTGTGCGACAAATGGTGAGAGATCGGCTAGAAATACGTCAAATCGACTTTTGGACCTGCCTTTTACAGCAAACAAGGTTAGAGCATTTCGAAATTATCAGCTCTTTGACTATCTCAACTTAATATAGGTCAAGTCATTTGGCGCATGCTAAAATATACGTCTAACCCGTAAATTGAAATTTGACGACGGATGGTCAAATATTTGCATTTTTGACGTACTTTGAAAAGCTATCGCGTCGCTCACAATCATTTGCCCAAAGAAACTTTTACAGGAATCTGTAGACCATCCTTTTGCGATTCAACCACCAGACGCTTGATCTATTTGAAGGTTTCGCACATGGTGAAAATTAATTATATTCACGAAGTACTTTTAAGTAAATGAAATACATGTCTTCGAAATTTAATTATTTCGCACCCAAAACGACAACGCAACATTCCCTCAAATCAACCCAGTACACATTTAAACATTGCACAAAAATATTTGGGTCTTTTAAAGACGGAAAAATGATGTGGTTTTGCATGCGAGGCTCTCAAACTTGTTTAATAAAATGGTGGGTCAAATGACGATTTTAACGGAATTTGGTAATTTGCATATTTCTTTGAAATAAAAGAATATTTTGCCCAAAAAATTATTCAGTAGTTTTTGTCATGCCCTAGCCTAACTACCATAAGAATATGAGCGAAATCAAATTTTCGACCCTTGCCGCGAAATTAAGAATTTGTCTGATTTTTACAGGCAGGCACTCTTAAGTCCATTTGATAATTCTAATACCAAGATTAGCGTTACTTTGTTCTTTATGCGCGATTAAATGTATCTAGACGTTTTGAGGTGCAATTTGTTTAAATTCTCAGGTCAAGTTATACAGCTAGCATTATATTCTCAGTGTTATACAAATTTATCGGGGATGACAACTCAAGCGCATTTTTGCTTGAAAAAGATAAACAACGGCATCGTTATTTTTAATTCAGCTTCTGCTTCGAGTTAAGAGGCTATTTAATAAAAACATTTGACGAAAAATAGCACCATTGATGGCATCAACGCTGATTTTGCGTAAAAAATGGCTCCGAAGGCGAGAAGTTAAACGACGTTACGTTGCGGAGAAAAGAAAAGACAGAATAGCGTGCTTCTCTTCTCTAAGCTGTGTAATAACCGCTTTATTTGGTTTCCAATGGCAACGATTTCTGTCAACTACATTGGACAGTCTCCTATTATCAATAAATTTTGTAAACTGCAAAAATTAAAGAAAGCTTTCTTTTTGATTAAATGAAAAAACAAACTTCAGTTGATTTAATCTTTATAGAATTTATACAGTTTTGTGGAGTGAAATATTGTAAATATTTCCGTTAAGATTTTTAAAAACCAAATTTCCTTCCTTTAAGACTCCGAAATTTAAGCATAAGCTTTCGGTATTTTATTGAAAACATACATATTTACAGACATATTAAAAACTACAACACACCTGATTATTGAAAGCAACATATTGAAAACTGGTTTTCAACACATTGAAATCCGATCAATGCCAGGACGTGCTTTCAAAAATTAAATCTGCACATTGGTGTGAGCTTTGCATCCCTGCAGTTAACTGCATGCTTTACTACAGGCAGAAAAAGAACCTGACAATAGTAACAATTCACTTCGATCTTTCCACAGGTAGACGAGTAATTACTTCTAACAGTAATACGAAAAGGACAGAGCTTTGAGATGTGGTCCTTAACTGAGTGCATACCCTGGATGACTGTAGGCCTAGCCGAGTCTGTTGCTATAGCAACACTCAACCTCTGCACGATAATTACTTTTATAAGAAACCGCAATCTTCGCAAGCGTAGCATGTACCTGATGATAAATCTAGTAGTTACAGATATGTTTGTAGCAGGGAATGCTGTGTTTAATCTGTTCTATTTGCCTGGAGTAATGTGTAATTTATGGATGTATACGGTTTCAATTGAAGATGGGACATATTACTTTCTGTTTGTTATGATGTTTTTCTTCCTCTTTAGTTCATTAACAAACATGGCCATTATTGCTTTAGAACGGCTGCACGCGACGGTCTACCCGTTCAGGTATCGAATGCTTAAAAAATGGGTATACCGATTACTAATTGCCGCTGTTTGGGTAACAGCTGGGTTGCTAACAATAGCTTATATACTTCTCGTACAGTTTGATGAATCATATTACAGTAATTACTTACCTTTGACATTTTATTCAATTTGCCTTTTGAGCATTTGTGTTTCTTACACGTCCATTGTTATTAAAGTCCGATGTGGAGCGCAACTTCAACACCATGGTGCAACCAGTAGAGAAAGAAAACTGACCATGACATTGTTAATTGTGACTGTTGTATCTCTTCTGTTGTGCCTGCCATTCGTTCTATTCCGTTTTGTCGTTGTTATCACTAAATTTGAAATATATCAGTTCAAGTCCTTTTCAGTGGGTTTTCATTTAAGGTCTGCATTGTTGGTTTTACTTTATGCAAACTCTCTTGTAAATCCTATATTATACACTATCCGTTTGCCAGAATACAGATCAGCTTTACTTGCTCCCTTCCGCAAACAACCTCAGCAACAAAGACAAGTTGCAGTTTTTCCTCTTCGTGACATGTAATGCAGAGACTATAAAAAGCTATTCCAGTTTCTCTGCCCGGCTTTGTTGTTTTTAAACATTACATTAACCCCACATTTTATAGATGAACGAGCACGATGAGAGAACAAAACAATTATCGTCGTGAGAAAGTCTGACGTACAGCAGATGAACATACAATGAAATTCCGATTTTTCAAACCTCCAATGGAAACAAAAATTAGAGCGAAAAATCGTGCTGTTGGAGAAATCGGAGGTAAAGGTAGAGTGTTCGGGTGAGGAGTGGGAAACGACTTTTGGTTTCAGTTATCGGGAGGTTTCAGAAAATGGGGGTTCGAGAAATTGCGATTTCATTGTAGTTTAAAGGAAAATAAACAAGACGCTGTGCTCTAGGAACAAAAGTATATCTGGGGTTTTATTGTCTGTATCTTAAGTTTCAGAATAGGTGACTAAAATTGATGTTAAGTTCATTGACGATTTAATTTATAGTCATGTTATACCACCTTATGCGCGATTATGGTATTGCGATTTTCTAGCACTCAACGTGTCAGTTAGTCAACAGTCTACATGACTCGGTAGAGAACGATTTGGTTCAATTAGTTAGTAAATCTACCAGGCGATGAATCTTGTATAATTGAGTCTGAAGATGGTATAGAATAATAACGAAATGTAATATCGCTAATTTTCCTTGCATGTGCTACCTATATATAATTAGTCACAATGCAGTTACTCGGATTAACCTTTAGCCTTTATGTAGATAATTAACAAGCTCCTGCATATCAGAACGTAAAGAGGCGCTTTATTTCAAGGGAGTTTCCCGTTCGGAAATAGAACACTCCAAACTTGTCCCGAGGCCGCCTTTTCCTTTTAAAGTTTCGGAAGGGCGGGGAAAGCCATGGAGAAAAAAATAGTGAAATGCAAACAAACAAACAAACAAACAAACAAAAAATAAACTAAAACAAATCCAATTTCCTCAAAGAATTTTGAGCAGAAATCTTTTGGGGGGTTGACGTCGCCGAAATTTTCTCCATCGAAAGTTATTCTTACCGAGTTACTTCATTTGGTTTATATTATCAAGGGATCAATGACATAGCAGAACGTAACGGCCAACACAGGGTCTTTGTCTGCCCTTCCACTTTCGAAGGGAAAAGGGTCCTAGGTTCAATGATGTTATAATACATTTTAAATGTACAATATGAAAATTTGATAGATGTTTAAAAGCATACTTAGTGCTGTATAACATATTAGATTATGATAAAGATAAATAAAAGTATCAATGATGCTACGAATTGACTTTCTCTTTTGACTTTCTTTGTTTTGTTTTTTTTTACAACAACTGCAATTCAGACACGCACCTTAACCCTAAAGTCATCTCCTTTAGTGACTCAAACCTTTTTACACTGTTATAGATAGCGTATGAATCCACCGGAAGTTGAAAACGCATGATGAGCAAAATACTTAACAACGGTTTCGTGTTCTATTGTGAATAATCGATGTACGGGTGTAGTTGGGAGGGCAAGAAAGAAGATTAAGGAAATGCCGGAAAATTCCGGTTATAAGACCCCCTCCGATGGTTTACATGCATGTTGTACGTTTGTATTTCATAACGAAAAAAAACTCGATTTCTCTGAAGATCTTTCGCAGCTACCCTGCGAGCAGAGTCGTTTCGGATCTTATTCGTAACCTATTCGCATTCGATCTAACGGCGCTGAGTCGCGTAAAGCAGACTACGCTTTCGTCTTCAGGCGAGAAGAAAAATTTGTAGGGCAAGGCGACGAGAAGTTTGCAAGGTAGAGTGGCTCAAATATCGAGAATGAGGAAATCCATCGGGGCAATGCAGCTCACGTAGTGGAGGTTTGCCAGTTCTTGTACCTCATACAGTATGTGTCTTAGCGGTGAACCAATAAACCAGACGAGAGATATGTTTAGTACATCACGTTATGAAGACTAGAACGATTTAATAAAAACTTAACTAGTGAGCAGCACTCTGCGAACTGTAGTTGTATAACTTCTTTATTTCTTCTACGCGTTTCGTGTGACTAACGCAAACTTCGTCAGCGAGTTTAACAATACAACAAGAAGCGCCTGTATATATACCTAACCCGTACAAGAGTTTACATTTCGAAGGAACACACATACGGATATACAGATAGGAATGACAAACTCCGCGGTAATGCGTCTAGGAAACAGGCGGCAAATTTCGGCAAGGTGTGACATGTTTTCATCGTGATATAATTTTGGGGCCCACAGTTTTAGTTCTTTTTTTCGAAGTTGTAGCTTAGCGACCGGGCCATCGTGACAAAGTTGCCTCTAATTGCCTCAAAAAATGCCCCTTGCCTCTCAACGGTCGGAGGCAACTTTGTCACGAAATTCAAATCGTGTGGCCAAGATAATCGGTTACGGATCGATACGGAGCAAAAATTGGAAAGCAAGAGCTGGAAAACCAGCGATTCCCGGGTGGTTAAGATAAACTTTGGAACCTTGGGAGAAAACGAATGGAAAGAAGAGTTATCTACGGCTGCCAAGAGGCAATTTTGGCGAGATTAGACCATTTTTGTGGAATTTACGGCGCTTTGAGTGCGGGCCGTCTGGCCAGTGGCTCGCCCGCCTAAGTTTCGTTTCTCTTTAGGGGAAGCAAACCGCCAGTAAGTAAAACTCGCCTAAATGGCTCTAAACCACCCCCAGGAACCCAGAGATATCAAAATAACGCAATGCAAACATAAGGTAAGCCATTTTATTCCAACTGCTGGTTTTCAGTGTCACGCCATTCAAAATTGTCCAGAAAAAAAAAAAGTCCAGAATCTGGGAAATGAAAAAAGGTAAATATGCAAAGACTCTCTCCAAGATTCTGGTCGCAGCAATTTTTCCTCTCCAAGATATGCGGAGAAATATTCTACACAAATTTATAGAGATTTGTATGAAGACGCCATGCTGGTGCCCATACGGATGGGCACCAACATGGCGGCCGGAAACCAACAGAAACATCTGTCACTGAGTTTTGCCACAGAAGCTTGAATTTATCCCTCGAGGAACTCTAAAACATTGAAACAATACTTCTTGTTAGACATGAACTGTTCAGATAGCCAAATGTCCCGAAATAAGTCACTTTATTAACCATAAAATGACAGCTCTCTAGGCCATCATGTAAATGCCGCGTCACGCAAAAGCTTAGAAATTCGAGTGTAGCGTATCACAAAACCAAGAACCCATTCGGAGCGAAAATTTGTATGAATATTAGTTTTCAGCTGCTCTTATACATCATTAAAGTTAAATCTCAGGAAGATCAATAGTTTTGTAATTTGAATTTTAGTGACGTCATGTGAAAACCAGCTATTATCGCTGACACGTAGCAATTTAGAGTAATTTTCTAAACTAGTAAATCGTGATGACCTTGGTTTTCAGTGAAATCGCCAAGGGAAAAATAACTGAACGCTCGGTTTCGAGCTTGCTGACAGAAATATAGTCCCACTTAATTTCAACAGTGAAAGAGTAGCCCAGACCGGCTTACGCGCAACTTGATTTTGACGCTAGCAAATCTCTTCTCCTATTCTCTATCTTAGTTTCATTTAAGCTGTGGTTCTTTTAGTTGAAATTTCGGCAATGTGAACATCATTCTGAACAATCCAAACACTACTTTGGTCCTCTGACTTTTACCAAGCTAAGATTACACCAAAACTCAATTGAGTATTTTGAGTTTGTTTGCCTACATTTTTATTAATTCGAACAGATGGATATTTCGTTGAAAATTCTAGAAACCAGATGAAACTTTTTCGTTCCACTTACAACAACAACTTTATTTGTACTCATTCAGCTAGAAATTGAGTGAACAAAAATAAGTTTAAAATAAAAAGAGTACATGGCTGCCCGAAATAACCTTAATGGGCTAAAAAGACTGGGCAGCCATGCTTAGTGATTTAAACAATTATTCGCCCAACTGATAGAACTTTATAGTCAATCACAAATACGCACGCAAAGCATGAACTAGTTCATTAAGAGGCCATTTCCGAGTTTCTTTGTGCCTCTGTTTCAAAGGGAGTCTTCGTGCAAAACCTTTCTTATGAAAATGAGTTTGATTTGAATGAAAATCAACTTGTAGGCGGAACTCATTTCCATATGAATGGTTTCGCACGTAGACTCGTTTTGATAGAGAGGCAAAAGACAACTCGGAAATGGTCTACTGGCAGACCACGTACGAAGTATGAAGTCAATCAGTAGAAACCGAAGCCTTAAGCTTAACCTTATTTATTTACTTATAACACGTTTATCCTTTTCGTCCCGGCTGGGACATAAGGGCGCAGTCATACAGCGCCACTGAACCCTGTCCTGTGCTTTGTTTTGTGTTTCGTCCCATAAGATCTTGATCCATTTCTTCCAGCTCCTTCAACAATGTCCTCCTCCAGGTAGTTTGTGGCCTGATTCTCTTTCTTCTCCCAATTGGTGTCCATCTCAAGGCAACTTTTGTTGTCCTTTCATTGGCGGCAACGTTAGTACATGACCAGGCCATCGTAATCTGCGATTTTAATCCCTTTTTATCCTGGGCTTTTCGTCTCTTCTCGAGTGTGAACCGGAGGGAATGGGGTGAGATGTTGGTGCACCCCGCTTTCTTTGTCCAGACATTTTGACTTAACAGTTATGCTTACACATCTTAAAAAGCATCTAAATTTGTGAAAGAACTGTGCATTTTTTGACTTAAAATACCTATAAAAATCCAACATCATTCAAAAACAGAAATTTAAACTACCTGAAAAACACCAAATTTCGACGAAAACTTTCTCGAAAATATAGTTACTGTAAAAATTCCATGTCACGTGAACAGACTATTGAGATATCAATGCAATAGATATATGTATATCTAGTCTTTAAAGAAATAATTCCTGCATGCTTTTTGGCCGTTACTAGAATTACCATTAAAACGAAAATTAACTCCTGTGGGAGACTAGGGAAAAGGGCAGGCAGACAGTCACTTCCATGGATTGAAAAAGGTGGCCAAGCGAGCCTGTACACTTTACAATAACAAGGGGGAAGGGAGGGAAAGCCGGTTAAATCGAACACGTGATCAGATCGAGTTCTCGCAGCATTCTAACAGTTCTACA
The DNA here is from genome assembly GCF_964199315.1 of Orbicella franksi. Lineage (NCBI taxonomy): Eukaryota > Metazoa > Cnidaria > Anthozoa > Scleractinia > Merulinidae > Orbicella > Orbicella franksi. The sequence goes on from NC_138154.1 coordinate 29,082,870, forward strand.
TCGCAGACTCGGTAATACTTCCCCTACGCTTCCCTCCTTCACAGTAAAATTTTTATTATTATTATTATTATTATTATTATTATTATTACGAAACACCGACGTAAAAAAGATGAAGACAGCTATGCATGATAATGACTTCGCACAGAAGACGAAATGAGAATTTCAAAGTATTAACTTTTTTTAGAAGCAGCTGAAAGGAAGTCGAAACGAAATTAGCGTCCTTCAAGTTGGATGCGTTATCTGTCAAATAATCAATAGGATGACAAGATGATTAAAAACTGGTGTAGTGACTGTCAACATGAGCGAGCTTTTGGAGGGAAATTAACGCCAGAAAGCAGCAAATATTGGGCAAGAAATAAGTGTTGACTAGTTAACTCCTAAAGTGACTATTACAGTATTTTGAGGTATTATTAAGTCGCGTGTATTTAAATTGTCCTCAGAAATGTTGTAACTGAGAGTGATTTGCCAATCATTTACAATAGGCCATCTCTCTGCACCTTAGCCAAAAATAATTGTTTTGCGAATGTTTTTAAAGTTGCTTTGAATTAGCGTTAAGCATTAATGCAAAACAAGAACTATTTTAACCTTAATTTAAAAGAATGTTATCGTTAAAATAATGACCTTTATTAAAAGGATGGAGTTCTTTGGTCGTGTATGAAATAAAAAGAGAGCAAAAGAAATTGGAAGATAATTCACCTGGACTATTGAGAGGATCTGGGCAGACGTCATTGATACTGAACAAAAAACAAATTCTTAGAACGTTAAAAACCACAAAATCCTGAAAAAAAGAAGGCACCGGCCTTTCATAAACATAGTAGAATAGGTCTGCTGATCAATGTTATAGGACTGAACTTGATTTTTATATTTCGTGCTCCGCCAGCAAGTTTTAGTTACGTTAGTAGCTTGATGTTTATTTCTTGGTTCCAGACTGTTAAGCCAATTGTTATTCAACGGCATAGCATATTGACAGTTTGTTTACACGAAGGTATTTAGTTCAGAATTAATGCAATTTTACTGTTCTCCCGTTTTGGAAGTTGAATCAACTTCCCCACAATGCTAGTTGTTTCTTTTTTTTTTTCGTTTTTTTTTTTAATTTCTTTTTTATTAGCAACGCAGTTTAGAGAGTCTTTAGACATATTTCATGGCATATTTCCTGATACATTTTTTTTTTACCATGGATATCACCTCTTGCATGTTTAGTGCAAAGTTCTTATGGGGAAAATTCAGTTTGGAGCGTTATGTTTGTCTTTTTGTCACATACAGGAGAAAAGCGAAACGGAAAAATATTCAACTAATTACTATTTAAGGCCAGAGCATTTTGACATATTGTTTACATTTAATTCTTCTACTTAATTACGTAAAATGAGTTTTATCTTATAGCTTGCAGTCACTGTTCCTCTTTAGCTCTGAGACCAATCACTAAGAAGTTTCTTCTTTACAAGGTAGGCTTAATGACTTTCTAAACTTTTTTGCTGGTTCTTTATATTACGCTGCAATAGTCAAACAATTTGGCCCATGGTTGCTGTCAAGAATATCGTATTAAACTCAAAGTAGAAACCGAGAGAAAGTTTTGCATTCACTTTTCAGTTAATTCGTTTCCACTATTTCTTTTTTCTTTGAATAGTGTTAAAGCAGACATGTACACTGGCAATATACCAATCAAAATTAAGTCTTATGAATTAAAAGCGGCCCATGTTAAAGACATTACAGTTAGTGGGACGCGTCTCTTCTACGTTACAGTTATTTTACTGTTTTGGAGAAAGCTTTAAGTTTACGTCTCGCTTAACTGTCTAATATCTGAAAACACAACCGAATTCGAATGGCAAGTCTTCTGTGATCTGCTGGTAAGGGCAAATATTTTATGCAGTTCTTTACAAAAATAGAGAAACAGCTGAACCTCTCGATTAATAGAACTCTTTCAAGCTGCTACAAAATTGAGCATGGTATTGCGGGCGTTCCAATAATTAGAAATTCAAAACTTTAAAGGTTCAAATATAGGTGTACATCAAATTCGCCTAGGCTGTAGCCGTAAATTTTATAAAGGGATCTTTCGCAACATTTTCCTTTACCGCCGAAAACAAGAAAGTTATAGCTATCACGTAAATGATGAGAACAATTATAGGCCAAAGAAACGACGACAAAGGTGGGTTTAAACTGTTGTATAAATTCCGGGTTGCAGCATTTAGAAAATTATCGAGGTCTGTAACTTTCAGTTGAAAGGGCCTTTTAAACAAAGACAAACATTCAGAAAGATTAAGCAGAGAAAAAACCTGGGTAAAGTTCGATGTTAAAATCAAGCGTCATATAGTCTGAAGCTGGCGAAATGAGAAAATTTAACGAGTCGAGTATTATCGGAAATAAAGTAAGCTACATTCAATGATCCACAGTTAGTTACGTAAAAAGACCTGCCTGTATTTTTTTTTCTTGACACAGATTATACGAGATTCGTCGTCGAGCTCTAATGTTGAACTATAAAGTACAGTCACGAACACGCGTTAATTCAAAATGAAACATTAAACCCAGCGCTTAGCTCAGAGACCTCTACTATATATACTAATTCTTAGCTCTCCTCTGGGAGAATAGGGCCAGCTCAGAGACCTAAGACAAAATTAATTCCCTTTAACCTTTAATCTTTCAACCGTTGCAAGAGTTTCGAACGTTTCGGTTTTTGCACATAGCGCGAAATTTAAAACAAATTATTCATTCGAATTATTTAAAAGAACGGAAGGTTTCTACATTTCAATATTCTCAGGTTAGATCAAGAAAAATACTGAACTGAACTCGTAATAGCCGGGTTACGTCTTGAGGTTGTGCAATCGGGTAGCAGTATTTTAGAGCAGAGTTGGATTGTCAACACCTGCTTAAAATTAAGATGCATAAATTTTTAGTCAACAATTATTTAATTTTCCACTAGTCAATATTGCATAAGTGGAGGCAAAATTGTCAATTTTTTATGCTCAACCAAATGATGTCTTTGCAGGGTGACTGTTTTCCATTGCTGAGCTGCTTGTAAGACCCACTCACCAGGAACTGAAGTTTCCTATTGGCAAGGTAGGTTAAAGACACACTGAATTTTTACTGATAATTGTTATTGTAGGCATATCCTGTTTAGTGGCGAAAATAACATCAAGAAAAAATAGAAATGCCCAATACTATAATGAGAGCTTTTCAAAATCATTATATTTAAGTGCAAAGTTAGCCAAGGAAATATTGTAAACAAATCTCGGTGAATACATGTCACTTCCATATTTTAAAGCAAATTTAGTTTTAACTAGACCACAGTTTTATTTTGGGTCTATTTACCAGGATCTAAAGTTTCCTATCAAGGTGGGTTGAAGTCTATGCCAAATGGATGATAATGTCCACTGTCACTTAAAACAGATTAACATCATGGAAAGTGAATTTCTTTTTTGTGTGCAGCTAATTGAATATAGAGACGTTATGGTGATGTAGTAGATCTGAACGCCATACATTGCGTTTTACCTACCCCTTGCACTAAAATTGTTGTAAAATATTGAGGCGCTTACATCCAACAATAGTGGCGTGTTCTCAACAATGTTGTAAATTTATGTCGGCTCAGGAGAAAGGAACGTTTTTCTTCGAGAAAAGGAAAATATTTCCATTTTTAAATTATTTCTAACTTAACTTATTTAGGTTCTTTACCTGTCTTGTGCTATTCACAAATAGATGACAAGACATCCCGAAAAAGGCAATTTGTATTGAATGGAAAATTAAACTTAACGTACCACAAAAAGACTTGCTCATCATTAGCCGCTAGTATTTGCTTCTATCCATATCAGCCCATCTTTTTATAGAGGTACATTACTTTTGTAAGATAGATTTTCGCTCTAACTATTAAACTCGTCTTTCTCTTTAGAGCAAAAATTTATCAGATCTTTTAACACAGAGACTCACCAGAGAGAGCATCTTGTTTACAACTGGGTAAGTTGAAGTTGTTTCAACTTATTTTCACTTATCTTCCCAGTATTTGTTCTGGTAACTTGTTTTCGTAGAAGTTTGGAAAGAACTTTAATTGATAACTGCTGAGCTTTGTAATCTTTGTTTTTACAATGCTATAACAATCACTCTTTGAGAAAGCATGAAAATAAATAAATACAATATATCTCGTGGATACGTTATCAACATTATTTTACCGATTCTACGCCATTTAGGACGGTCGCTTCTTGCGTATTTGCGTTCTATTTTATATCAGTTATCTTATTATATCATTTTCTTTACAGTGTGTATTTATTCTCCAACGAGAAATTCAAGGGGAGAGCCTCGACTAAGGTAAGTTTGAGAGTTGTTTCAACTGTTCTTTTGATACAAGTGCAGAAAAAGACATGATTGACCATCACAGTTTAACACACAACTTAAGCAGTTGTGAAATCATAGCCTGGAAAAAATTCAGATTCAGCCTTGAACGGGGTTCCAACCCGTGACCTCTGTGATACCGGTGCAGTGCGCTACCAAATGAACAATCAAGCCAACTGGGAGCTGTTCACTTTTTGATACTTAACCTAAAATATATTGTTGTTATGCTTTGCCGTTGAGTTTTCCCAATGTTACGGATGTTTTCTCTCCCAGAATGTTTCATAATTAAGTCCATTTGAACATTCTAATACCAAGAAAAGCGTTACTTAGTTCTTTGTGCGCGATTAGACGTATCTACACGTTGTGGGGTGTGAATGGTTTAAATTCTTAGTTCAAGTTAAACAGCATTATATCATCAATATTACAAATTTATCCTCTTTCACAACAGGAGCATTTTAGCGTGAAAAAGATAAACAACAGCATCGTTATTTTTAATTCAGATTCTAATTCGATTGAAGAGGCTCTCCAGTAAAACATTTAATAGAAAAAATAGCACTAGTGATGGCATCAAGGCTGATCGGGCGAAAAGATAACTCTGAAGGCGAGAAGTTAAACGACGTTTGCGGAGAAAAGGAAAGACAGAATAGAGTGCTATACTGGTCTCTGAGCTGTGTAATAACCGCTTTATTTGGTTTACAATAGCAAAGATTTCTTTCAACTACACCTGACAATCTCCTATTGTCAGTAAATTTTGTAACCTGTTAAAGTTAAAGTAAGCTTTCTTTTTGATTCAAAGAAATAGCAAACTTGATTTAATCTTTACACAACTTCTACATTTTTGTGGAGTGAAATCTTGTAAATATATAAGAACCAAATTTCCCTCCTTTAAAACCCCGAAATTTAAGCATACGCTTTCGGTATTTAGAGCTTACATCAAATTATTGAAAACAAACATATCAACAGACATATTAAAAACTACAACAGACCTAATTATTGGAAGCAACATATTAAAAACTGCTTTTCAACACCTCGAAAGCCTAGGAATTACAGCATATGCTCTCGAAAATAAAATCTGCACATTTATGCAAGCTTTTCTTCCCTGTTAATTGCATGTCTTACACAAGCAGAAAAAGAACCTGGCAATAATAATTCATTTCTTTCCACAGGCAGACGAGTAATTACTTCTAACAGTAATACGAAAAGGACAGAGCTTTGAGATGCGGTCTTTATCTGACTGCATACCTTGGATGACTGTATGCTTAGTCGAGTGTGTTGCTATAGTTATACTCAACCTCTGTACGATAATTGTGTTTATAAGAAACCGTAATCTCCGGAAACGTAGCATGTACCTGGTGATAAATTTGGCAGTTATAGATATGTTTGTAGCAGGAGATGTTGTCTTTCTTCGGTTCTATTGGCCTGGAGTATTCTGTAATCTGTGGAAGGGGCATTCATTTGAACTTTGGACGGGTTATTTTCTAATAGCACTAGGAAAGTTATTCGTCCTTGATTCGTTTATGAACATCGCCATCATCGCTTTAGAACGGTTGCGCGCGACGTTCTTCCCTTTTAGGCATCGTGTGCTAAAAAAACGGGTATATCGATTAATAATTGCCGCTGTTTGGGTTTCATCTGGGTTGGTAACAATAGCTTGTATACTTCTCGCACAGTTTGATGAATCATATTACTTTGTTTACTTATATGTGACATTTTTTGCAATTTCCCTTTTGATCATTTGTGTTTCTTACACGTCCATTGTTATTAAAGTCCGTTGTGGAGCGCAGCCTCAACACCATGGTGCAACCAGTAGAGAAAGAAAACTGACCATGACATTGTTAATTGTGACTGTTGTATCTCTTCTGTTGTGCCTGCCATACGTTATATTGCGTTATGTCGTTTTTATTACTAAATTTAAAATATATCAGTCTCTGTCCTTTTCAGTGGATTTTCATTTAAATTCTGCATTGTTGGCTTTATTTTATGCAAACTCTCTAGTAAATCCTATATTATACACTATCCGCATGCCAGAATACAGATCAGCTTTACTTGCTCTCTTCCGCAAACAACCTCAGCAGCAAAGACAAGTTGCAGTTCCTCTTCGTGACATGTAATGCAGATACTATAAAAAGCTATTCCAGTTTCTCTGTCCAGCTTTGTTGTTTTCAAACATTACATTAACCCACATTTTATAGATGAACGAGCACGATGAGAGAACAAAAGAATTATCGTCGTGAGAAAGTCTAACCTACAGCAGATGAACATACAATGGAATCCGTATTTTTTGAACCTCTAATGGAAACGAAAATTAGAGCGAAAAATCGCACTGTTGGAGAAATCAGAGGTAAAGGTAGAGTGTTCGGGTGAGGAGTGGGAAACGACTTTTGGTTATAGTTATCGGGAGTTTTCAGAAAATGAGGGCTCGAGAAATCGTGATTTCATTGTAGTTTAAAGGAAAATAAACAAGACGCTGTGCTCTAGGAACAAAAGTATATCTGGTGTTTTATTGCCTATATCTTAAGTTTAAGAGTAGGTGACTAAAATTGATGTTAAGTTAATTGACGATTTAATTTATAGTCATGTTATACCATCTTGAGTGCGATTATGGTATTGCGATTTTCTAGCACTCAACGTGTCAAATAGTTAATAGTCTACATGACTCGGTAGAGAACGATTTGGTTCAATTAGTTAGTAAATCTACCAGGCGATGAACCTTGTATAATTGAGTCTGACGATGGTATAGAATAATACCGAAATGCAATATCGCTAATTTTCCTTGCATGTGCTACCTATATATAATTAATCACAATGCAGTTACTCGGATTAACCTTTATCCTGTATGTAAATAACAAGCTCCTGCATATTAGAACGTAAAGAGGCGCTTTATTTCAAGGGAGTTTCCCGTTCGCAAATAGAACACTTCAAACTTGTCCCGGGGCCGCCTTTTCCTTTTAAAGTTTCGGAAGGGCGGGGAAAGCCATGGAGAAAAAAACAGTGAAATGCAAACAAACAAGAAATAAACTAAAACAAATCCAATTTCCTCAAAGAATATTGAGCAGAAATCTTTTTGCTGGTTGACATCGCCAACATTTTCTCCATCGAAATTTATTCTTACTGAATTACTTCATTTGGTTTATATTATCAAGGGATCAATGACATAGCAGAACGTACCGGCCAACACCAGTGTCTTTGTCTGTCCTTCCACTTTCGAAGGGAAAAGGGTCCTAGGTTGAATGATGGTATAATACATTTTAAATGTACAATATGAAAATTTGATAGATGTTTAAAAGCATACTTAGTGCGATATAACATATTAGATTATGATAAAGATAAATAAAAGTAGCAATGATGCTACCAATTGACTCTGTCTTTGTTTGGATTTGTTATTTAAAAATTATTAGGAAACCGACTTTTTTTTTTTTTTTTTTTTTTGACAACAACTGCAATTCAGACACGCACCTTAACCCTACAGTCATCTCCTTTAGTGACTCAAACCTTTTTACACTATTCTAGATGGCATATGAATCCACCGGAAGTTGAAAACGCATGATGAACAAGATACTTGACAACGGTTTCATGTTCTATTGTGAATAATCGATGTACGGGTGTAGTTGGGAGGGCAAGAAAGAAGATTAAGGAAATGCCGGAAAATTCCGGTTATAAGACCCCCTCCGATGGTTTGCACGCATGTTGTGCATTTGTATTTCATAACAAAAAAACTCGATTTCTCTGAAGATCTTTCGTAGCTACCCTGCGAGCAGAGTCGTTTCGGATCTTATTCGTAACCTATTCGCAGTCGATCTAACGGCGCTGAGTCGCGTAAAGCAGACTACGCTTTCGTCTTCAGGCGAGAAGAAAAATTTGTAGGGCAAGACGACGAGAAGTTTACAAGGTAGAGTGGCTCAAATATCGAGAATGAGGAAATCCATCGGAGCAATGCAGCTCATGTAGTGGAGATTTGCCAGTTCTTGTACCTCATACAGTGTGTCGTAGCGGTGAACCAATAAACCAGACGAGAGATATGTTTAGCACATCATGTTATGAAGACTCGTAGACTAGAACAATTTAATAAAAACTTAACTAGTGAGCAGCACTCTGCGAACTGTAGTTGTGTAACTTCTTTATTTCTCCTATGCGTTTCGTGTGACTAACGCACGCTTCGTCAGCAAGTTTAACAATACAACCGAAGCACCTATATATATACCTAACTCGTACAAGAGTTTACAATTCGTAGGAACACACCTACGGATATACAGATAGGAATGACAAACTCCGCGGTAATGCGTCTAGGAAACAGGCGGTAAATTTCGGCAAGTTGTGACATATTTTGTGCGTGATATAATTTTGGGGCCCACAGTTTATGTTTTTTTTTTTTTTTTTTTTTTTTTTTTTTGAATTTCTAGCTTAGCGACCGGGCTATCGTGACAAAGTTGTCTCCAACAGCATCAAAAAATACCCCGTGCCTCTCGACGGTTGGAGGCGACTTTGTCACGAAATTCAAATCGTGTGGCCAAGATAATCGGTTACGGATCGAGACGGAGCAAAAATGGAAAACAAGAGCTGGAAAACCAGCGATTCTCGGGTGGTTAAGATAAACTTATTTGAAACCTTGGGAAAAAGCGAATGGGAAGAAGAGTTAACGACGGCTGCCAGGAGGCAATTTTGACGAGATTAGAACATTTTTGTGGAATTTATGGCGCTTTCAGTGCGGGCCGTCTGGCCAGTAGGTCGCCTTCCTAAGTTTCGTTTCTCTTTAGGGGAAGCAAACCTCCAGAAAGTAAAACTCGCCTAAATGGCTCTAAACCACCTCTAGAAACCCAGAGACATAAAAATAACGCAATGCAAACATAAGGTAAGCCATTTTATTCCAATTATTTCCTCCACCTAGCATTTAGAGTAATTTTCTAAACTAAATCGTGATGACCTTGGATTTCAGTGAAATCGCAAGGGGAAAAATAATTGAACGTTCGGTTTCGAGCTTGCTGGCCGAAATATACCCCACTTAATTTCAACACTGAAAAACTAGCCGAGACCGGCTTACGCGCAGCTTGATTTTGACAACCTTAGACTTGATTTCCAAGAACTTGGACGATATTTCGCAGTCCCAGGGAATTTAAACTAAATCGTGATGACCTTGGTTTTCAGTGAAATCGCTAGGGCAAAAATAATTGAACGCTCGGTTTCGAGCTTGCTGGCCGAAATATAGCCCCACTTAATTTCAACACTGAAAAAGTAGCCAAGCCCGGCTGACACACAGCTTGATTGTGACCAACTTCGGCTTGAGTTCCAAAACTTGGACGATATTTCCCAGTCTCAAGGACACTAAACTAAATCGTGATGAACTTGGGTTTCAGTTAATTCGCCAGGGGAAAAATAATTGAACGCTCGGTTTCGAGCTTGCTGGCCGAAATATAGCCCCACTTAATTTCAACACTGAAAAAGTAGCCGAGACTGGCTTACACGCAGCTTGATTTTCACTAACTTAGGCTTGATTTCCAAGAACTTGAACCATATTTCCCAGTCCCAGGGACTCTAAACTAAATCGTGATTGTGGCGTGACACGCGTGGCGATAGTCATGTGATTAGCAGTCACGTGTACCTTGGTGCCTCGTGGCGCAGCAGTTGTTGTAGGGCAAAACCCGAACTGGACATTAAAAGTTTTGTTGTAGTTTCAGCCTGTAGCTCTGTGATTTTATTGTCATCACAACTCAACAGTGATGACCTTGGTTTTCATTGAATTCGTCAGGGGAAAAATAATTGATCGCTCGTTTTCGAGCTTGCTGGCCGAAATATAGCCCCACTTAATTTCAACGCTGAAAGAGTAGCCGAGACCGGCTTCCGCGCAGCTTAATTTTGACCAACTTAGGCTTGCCCATCAATGAGGAACATAATTATTAAGAAATAGAAAACATGTACCCTGTTTCTATCGAATCATGGAAACACGAGTGGAAGTTTGGGACAACAAGAAATGCTCTGGGAACACGCTCCGTCAAGCAAGTGTTTCTACAACATTTTTGTGTTCTTCCAAACTTTCACGAGTCAGTTTCTATAACTTGAGAGAATTATGGAGAACATATTTTCTATTTCTTTTAGAAAATACGGCGACGAAAAAAAGAAAAAAACCTTGTTTACTTTGATCATCAAAATGTAAATTCTCTTTGCTTGCGCCATCATTACGTCAATAGCTGGTGCTAGTTCTGTGTTTCTATCGAGTTAGGGATACATGATTTAAAAGCAATCAGCGCACATATCTTTTAAGCTATTATTCTAATACATGCTCTTGTTTTCAGGAGGATTTGAGTGTTGTGCATACATCAGTTGTACCCTCATCATGCAAGGATTCATCCCTCATCAAGCCCTCAGAGATCTTTGGCCAGTACAACCCCTTCGTCACACCCTGTTCTGTTCCATCTGAAACTGTAGTAAGTGGAAAAAACGCAGCACAAACTACACGCGTTGAACATTTCTTATGTCCTAGTGCTGTCGGTATCCAGGTGACTTGTGGCTCTCAAGTGTTTACTTTAGACTTCAGTATGTCATTAAGTAACGCTTAAAATGCCATACCTTGTTTAAAAGAAATGATAAGCATCTATTTCCTTGTTATAAATTCAATGCATTGTGAGGCAGCAAGTGTTGGGAAGTAACAGTGTGATAAACTAGTGTTTATTGTCTTGATGTGGCATCAGATTCGTAGCCTTAAGCAGGGGTTTCATTAACGTTTTCAGCAGGAGGGTTAATGGTTTTCACGGGCGGGAAAAACTTCTTAAACTGAACTTCTTATAAGAAAACCTTTCCTCTAGATGGTCATCCCCACAGCTGGTCAATTTGCCAACTGCCCTGCCTTTAATGAAACCCCTGCTGAAGCGGATGCAGAAGTCTCCTACACGTGAGGGATGTCTGCATGGAGGGAAACAGTTTCTTAAAATTGCAGCAACATTTATGTTGGAAATAAGCACAACTTATGATGATATATAAATATTAGTTTAGCCAGAATAGGAACTAAAAATTACTGCACCCTTCATTAACACACCAAGTCTACTCAATCAATGGTTCCTTGTTTCCCTACCATCACTTATCTTAGTGAACCTCTCAGGAAACAGATGTTTACATGAACCACATCGGTAGGGTGTGACTGGTAGATTTTGTTTCATTTTGTTTGTTTCTGGTTTTGAAAGTTTTGTTGTCTTTGTAATTTGTGGGTGGTGCGCTGGCCTCCAGATTGAGCGGCCTGGGTTCAAGCCCTGGCCGGGGACATGCGTTGCGGTCTGGGCAAAACATTTTACTCTCACAGTGCCTCTCTCCACCCAGGTGTATAAATGGGTACTAGCGAATTTTAAGCTGGGGGTAACCCTGTGATGGACTAGCAACCCATCCAGGGGGGGGGGGGGCAGTAGAAATGCTCCTAGGGGCTTCATGCTAAGAAACAGAGATAAGCTCTGGCCTGATGAGCCACTTAGCTCATGTGTGGACTTAACCTACCTTAGTTCCCCAATGCAAATCTCAAATCTTGTCAGTTTACAACCTTAGTAAGTAAAGTAACTATTGTACCAGGGTAGCCAATTCAGCAAGGAGGCTGGTATCCAAAGTTGCCCTGGTAAATAAAGATATGTGCAATTTAAAAATCCTATAACTATAATAAAGTACAATTTAAAATATTCTTAATTCTAAATTCTAGCCTTACTTAATATTTAACCATGGCATCTTTTCATTTCAGCGACACCGAAGAAAAGGGCATCCTATGCGCTTATTGCGATTTCAAGAGACTGCTCAGAAATCAACACCAAAGGTAATATTATTGTTGCTGTTTTTCTTCTCAAAGCATGTGACCGAGAACAAATCATAACATACACCCTTCTTTCCTATTCCATTATTAGTTTGCCTGTTACAGCCTGTTTGTAGTTACTGTGATTGTGCATGTATAGGAATGAGAATACTGGATTATAGTTGGTGTAATCAAGAATATTATTTTGTCCTTAGTCTAGAGACAATGCGAGTGGCTGTTATTGTTTTGTTGGTATCTATATTCCTGTTTTTGTTTATCTTCGCAGCTTGACACAGCATGGGAACAAGTAGCATGTGGCGAAACACCTGATCAACAGTTGCTTACACAGCAAGCACATCAGTTCTTGGCCAGCTACCGGCCAGCAGCTCGTACGCTACACTTCAATACAACTACAGTGGCTTAAACTGCGACACCTAGAAGATGGTTTGTCAATGATCACAAACCTGTGATGAGGATTTTTGTTAGAACTTCTGTCACCTTCTGGTATTCTAGATGGCTCTTTTCATACATAAAATATTGTGTAAAAAAAAATTGAAAACTTAAGAATGAATAATGGTCAAACCAAAGTAAGTAATGAAAAAATGCCAGACGAGATCTGTAATGGACAATTGCCTTTGATTAAGGTTCTGTATTGTCCATGTTTGTGTGTGGTATTCATTCTCTAACAAGGGCAGTGTCCTGGCTGATTACAGTACATGTATATGAATTTTTTTGTTGTAACTTGCATAAGATCTTATTGCCGAATGTCACCGAATGTACATAATTTTATCAATTGGATTGAAAAATTCTACAGAACAAAAGAGAACCAGTATTTTGAGGGAGAAGTACAGGATCACAAAGATAAAAGAGGAGTACAGTTCGTGAAATTTGATCAAAATGTGTCAAGATGTCAAGAGATACTGCCTTGTAAAGTTTGTATACAGGCATACGCGTACTTATCAAAACATGATGACATATCAGCCAGGTAGTGTCCCATGCGATAAGAGTGCTGGAACATTTTCCCGGCTCTTTGTTATTGAGCCTACTTATGAGGGAGATAAAGGAGGCCATATAGGACCCATGGTAATTGATATCAGTTATACAAATCATGTATGAGGGGCTTGCAGTGCAGGAAACTTAACATTGTTCAGTACACACAAACACATGTTACCTTAAACATGGATTTTTGTTTGTTTTTTGTTTGTTTTTTTTTTTGTTTTTTTGTTCAGTTAAGGGCAATGGTCGTGAGTCACTTTTATTTTTATTGTACATTATTTCCGATATAGTGGAGTTTAATTTCGGCACGTTGATCTTTGGAACTTAAAGTCAGTGTTAACAAAACTTGTAGAAATTCAATTCAGAATCCTTTTTGAGCATAGAAAGTACATGTAAGTGGATGTGTGTAACAATGTGAATGGAAGGAAGTGGCACAAGTACAATCCAGAAGTTCCCTGGCCCGTCGTGCCCTTAGTTTGGGACTGAGGTTAAAACAGAAATTTCCTGTGATTGCATCTTGTTGTACTGCAAATGTAAGTATAAGAGAAGTCAAGTTAGAAATTTATTTCTTTTGGTCGTAATGAAAATCTTTTCTCAGTGTTTGTTTTCTCACTTTTGAGGTGGTTTTACCCGCATAGCCTTTGCAGCTGGGAAAAAAAAAGGAGCATTGATCTCTTTGTGTTCCTTTAGGAGAGAAGTCTAGTCTTACTCTATGCTTGTATCAGTTTTTCTGACTGGGGTAAATGACCTTAAAATAATTCCAAGGCTTATCATCGTTGGAAGAGGAGTTAAAGTGAATTCGTCCCTGTATTTGCAAAGATAGTTTTTTCATCCAAAGGGCATGTTCGGAGGTTTAGGTTTTAAATTGTTTGAGTCCTGTTTTGAATAACAGCCTATTGACATTATAGACCTACAAAACTTGCAAGGCAAGGAGACCATTTTGTCATGTTTGAATGAGAGAGTTGAAATAATTGGGCTAGAAATTTAACTTTTTGCATGGGAGCAATCGTGTACTAAAAAAATATCTCGTAATTGTGTAGGGTTTTGTTGCAGTGTTTTAATCATTTAATACTGTATAATATACTTGAAAGGTACACAAAAATATATAATATCAATATATATGATAATTAACTCATTCGTTTTAGGTTAAACTCCAAGATTTATAAGCCTCTCAGTGGGGTCTAATAACATAGCAATTATTTCACAGTTGCATCATTGCAAAAAAAAAAAAAAAAAAGAAAAGAAAAGAAAAAAGAAACAGTTGCCTCGGTGGGTAGTTCAGTACAGCTAGTTAGCTAAATTTGGGAAGAATAATTTTGCCCTAATTTAGAGATGGGTGTGAGGTTTTGTGTTTCCAAAAGAGCTGCGAGAGACTTGATTTGTTTTCCTTCCACTCTTGATCTAGAGAGTATTTAAAAGACTTGAGTTCAGTTTCACTTGATGATTTCTCCTTTCTTTATCTTCATACATTCCCAGTACTTGGTCAGGAGAATGTAGTTTTTCATCGTAAAAGCTTCTTGAGAATTTTCACTTATTCTCGTTCAAAGACTACACTCTAAATGAAATATAAATAAAGAATCATTTCGGCAATTTTTCCAGTTGTCATGGTAACAAAGTGTGTTGGTATTGTATTGAGCGTACAATCAGTAGAGGTCTTAGTGTCACAATTATAAAGAATTGAAAATCAGATAGGCCTGTGATTAAATCAAGAATTGAACGAGTTTTTAAGTTGCATGGCTGTTACGAAAATGGTAGTATAGTTTTAATACAATCATTGATGATTGTTGATGTTAACATTGTATCCTAGTTGAAGTAGAATGATTCTCGACAAAGCAAACGTGTTCTCCCAAGTTCCCTCTCTACTTGAACTATTATTTTGATTTCTGGAGAGTCAAGCTATGTCATTGTTTTTAGTTAACGCTGTGTGTTTTGATACTAAATATTATCAATTGGTAGAAGAGAACTTTTTTTTCCAGTGGAAATGTAAGTTGCGTTATTTTTTACCAGCAATTTTTTTTCTGTGTAAATACACTTCTTTTTTTACAATGTACAGAAATAAAGTATTTGAGAGTTACTTTTGGTGCTATTTTCTAGTCTTGCATTTTCTCGCTAAAGTTCATGAAATTCCATCGAGAAGATTCAGAGCCACCTTAACTTTTGGAAAATTTAAAGTGGCTCTGAACCCACTAGACAGAATTTCTTTAAATTTTGCAAAACGTTGCATCTAATATTCTTATCACAATTCCCATTATAAAGATCGCGGTCACCGAGCTCTTTTTGAGTAATAAGCGCTTTTAAAAAGCTAGAATTTAGTGTATTTTTAGAAACAGGTTATCATGTTTTTATGGTAACCTATCATGCCATAAAAATTACTGTTGCTAGTTTACCAATGGCTGGGCATTTATGCCATACCTTTAGAGCGTTTTCACTCACGTGGCCAGCGGCCATGTAAATTTATTGGAACAAAACAAAATGTTTACATCAGACAAAAGCTAAGTAAGTCCTACCGCTTGCAACCTCGTTCCAAGGGTCGTCTCTCTTCCTCCCTCGAGAAAGTACCCTGGTTGCGGCTGGTCACGTGTCTGCTAGCTTTTGGCAGTGCTAGAAAAACGATTGGAGGGAGGGGCAGGACAGTTAAAGTTTGTCTCCACTGAGCTCACCTACTGAACCCAGTAGGGAGTGGAATTTGTAACTTCAGCCAAACTCACAGCGAAGGCATTGACACATTCGATATTGGAGTTCAATGCATCAAAGTTCGGCTTAAAGGTTAGCTCTGCATTTGGCTGAATTTTCCCATCGATAGTTGGACGGTCTCTGGAATTTGTGGTGGTGAAAATAATTGGCAAAGAACTTGGAAATGACGACCACAACAATAAATGAACCGCGCGGTGAATTTAATTTAATTTTTCATTCCGCAAAATCACAACGTAGGTATTTACTCATTCGTTTGGAGTTAAATACGTCGTTTGTTCGCCTACAAAGGTAGTTTTGAATTTCATTGAGTTACTCACATCGATAGTTTGACGGTCATTCCATTCTCTTGCGGCAAAAAGAAATTAAGAATAACTTGACATCAGCAACGACTGAGTGCTGAATACCTTGTTTAAGCAGCTTATATTTTTCGATCGGCAAAATCACAACGGAGACATTGATGCCTTCGTGTAGAGTTTGATACGTCCAGTGTTTGGCCAAGAGACTAACTTTGAATTTGATTAAATTCATCCAATCGACAGTTTGACGGTCATTCGGTTCTCTTGCTGAGAGAAATTTTATGAAGAACTTGATAACGGCGACATCGGTCACGCGTTTCCAAAATCCAACGGCTTTCGTTTTAAAACTGTTCTAGCAGTAAGTCCAATTTTCGGCCAAGAAACCAGCTTCTCATTTAGCTGAATGCATCCCGTCGATAAATCGACGGTTACTTAATTCTTTTGCTGTGAAAAACTGATTAAACTAATCCGAAGCAGGTTGTTGAAGGTTTTTAAAAGAGCAGTGAAAAATAAGCAAAGTTCCCTCTCAGTTAGCATCTCATACTCATAGAAGTTCAGATCATAGCGACGAAGCATCAGTCAGGCAGGATCTCTGACAAACACACTTGTTTCACTTTCAAAACAAGCAGCGCAACATTCACCTCCTTGGACAGTATTGACAAAATTTCAGTTCAGGACCCACCCTCTGTGCGGCTTTGGTTGGCATACGTAGACACGTGACCAGCCGCATCGGGGGAGGAAGAGAGGGGACCCTGGGAACGAGGTGGCGCCGCTTGATGGTTTTGGGACACCAAATGCAATATGGCTGTCGTGACCTCATGTGAAAACACTTTATTGTAGCATCAGTTGTTAATAACTACTTAATAACCGAGAGTGAGGTCGTTACGGGAAAATCTCAAACTGAGGTCTTGCCGTATTGACCGAGCGACAGCGAGGTCAATACGGTAGGCCGAGGTTTGAGATTTTCCCGTAACGACCGAACGGTCGAGGTTATTAAGTTGTTTATTATATGGCTCACGAATTGAAGAAAAAAAAAATTATTCGAGCGGAAGTCGTCAATTTACATCCGGCGATGCGCGCGTTTACCGATTCATTCATCGTCTCAAACCTAGGGCAAAACTACACAGTCAGTGAATTTCACCACTGTATCACGTATTCCGTTAAAAACACTCATTTCTTTACGGAAAAGTCACTGTCACAGCCTCAAAAACGTATTTTAGTATCGTGGTACCACAAGTTGATGGGGAAGTTTTTCCGACTTTTGGAGCGAAACGTCAACGTACATAGAAAAGACAGCAAGTGCTTCAAAATTGTCCAAACCAACCGTCTTTCGGTGAAAGAAGATACTAATGCTTCAGAATGCACTGCTCAAAATAAGCTTAACTCGATCTTCGCATTCGCTTTCGACAACATGTCTTCGCCTTCTTCATTCTGGGATTTATGGATGAACATTTCAAGCCTTGTGAACGTCTGCAGTTATCAGAAACACTGCTACCGACAGAAACCGTCCGATTGTTTACATCTGATGATCCTGGAAGCTGATTTACACTTGCTTGTGTCAAAGCGAGGGAATCTATTTGACGAGAACTTTGACGGAGTTCAATACTTCGGTAATTGCTGTGACTAAGATGATAACTTACAAGTTTCTTTGTGGTGTTCTGCTCAGGATGCATGGCAGATCTGCCGATGGTGTTTTTTACTTAGCGATTTTAGCTTTACTTAAGACTAGGCAAACTTTGATTGTTTTTCACTAGTGCCCGCCAAGATTACCGACTGGTAAGTCATCTATATAAATTTTATTAAAGAAATATCTCTAAACTTTTAGCTACTGATATTCTCGTACTGATTTTAATCGGCTTTCATCGCTTCAATGGGCTTGAATTTTCAGAACCGGGCTCTTCCTAATTTGCATAATCCGTAATCGGCCCGTGGGCATTACGGGAGAATAATGCCCTACAATTCAGTGACAATTAACCAATCAGAGCGCGCGTTATATCGGCCACAAGCCAAAGCCATATAATAAGTATGGGTTATTGACCCGCAGGGAAAAATCCCCGAAAGCCATATAAGAAATCCTTTATTGACCAAGCTTGTTCGGTCAAGATGGCTGGATATTGGCCAAGTTCTTTTTTTCCGTGTTTATGGACTGAGACGGAGTCGAGGTCCATAAACTCGCAAAAAAAGAACGAGGCCAATATCCAGCCATCTTGACCGAACAAGCTTGGTCAATAAAGGATTTCTTATATGGCTATCGGGGATTTTACCTTGCGGGACACGACGGGTAGTCCCGAGCGAGCAATAGAGCTCCAGCTTGCCCACGCGGGTAGCCAATTACAGCGCAGGATTTGATTCATCTTGCCCGCTCACGGAGCTAGCCATATAATAAACGGTGCTACAATTCAGAGCGGAAAAAGGTAATAAGCATGCGCGAGTTTTGACTGTGCGCCAGGCCCCAAGTTAGAAAAAATGGCGGGAATTTCGTCGATCGTGTAAACGAAAAAAGTTATGAACTTTGCATGCTTCCCCAATATGCCCGGTTAGCGGCAACATTTTAACTTCACTAATGGAATGCTGGTGTATTGTTTTCGTAGAGAATCAATTTTTTGGGGACAAAATTAACCTAAAGACGGTTCCCAAACCCTTTATTTTCCCTCAGTGTACAATTTCGTTGCGAAGACACATTTTATCCACAAACACTCTTTACATATTGCATACATATAAGCAACCCACTGAATATATATGCACGAGAGTCTCTCAGCAGGTAGGGGGAGGCTTATTTTCTTAACACTGAAATACCGAAAACAATTCGCGCGTGCTCAAGTATAAATAAATCAACCGAGCGGCATCCTCGCCTACCTTATTACAGTCTGCCTCTCTTTCCAACCACTGCAGCTTGCATTATTACCTGAGCCCGCAAGTAGGGCTAGCGATGAGCAGAAAGCTGCGCAGTATGTTTTTTCGCTCTGAAGCGGTACAATGGAACCTGACTCGTCCACAGTCATCTTCGTACCAAACGCGGCACGGCGTAAGCTCCCTCTCCATGTTTCTCCCTACCCATCTCACACTGCGCTCCCACCTCGCCCCGTTCCGCGCGCTGTATGCTATGCCACCTCGCCCCGTTCTGCGCGCTGTATGAAGTTGTAAGAAGAAAACTGGGGACGAGTCATTCGAAATGCAGGTACAAATGTAAAAAAAAAAAATTGAAACTTCAATCGGTACATACTGTATTAAACATGGAAAGATGAACATAATTGTTTCGAGTAGTCGTATTAACGGGGTGGGGTCAAATTTCATGACTGGTCTCTTTTAAGTGACTTCTTGACAAACACAATTGCACTTCTGAACAACTGTTCTTTAATAGGCATTCGAAATGCAGGTATAAATGTAAAAATAGCTGAAACTTCAATCATTAGATATCAATCACTCAATCAAATTTTATTTAGAGAGGGTTTACACTAGATAGTTAATACAACTAATAAACCTGTGCCCTTGATTAAGAATTATAAAAGATTTATTATAAATATTTTAAAACTTAAATTAAACATCTAAAATTAAACCAATAGAAGAACATGATTGAAAAACTAAGTTAAGAAGTAATTACTCGACATTAACAGTACTGTACTCAGTCTAAAAATAATTGTCTTAAGTAGTAATAGATGTCCAAGAGTAGCAATTAAATGTAGACATGACGATAGATGCGAATGCTGCCATAATAGTACTGGAAAAAAAAGACCTGAAAAATTTTCAGGCTCTGAACGGGATTCGAACCTACGACCTTTGCGCTACCGATGCAATGCTCTCCCAACTAAACTATCAAAACCACATGAGAACGGTCGTGTACGGTGGGTTGGCCATTTATGTTCAGTGGACGTAATACTCGGCTCAAGTATGTGAATTCCATAGTTATAGATGTCCAACAGTAGCAGTTAAATGTAGACAAAAAAAAAATGGAATAAAAAAAACCCTGTCTTTAAGCTGACTTAATCTAAAATGTTTGTTTATATAACAAATTCGTAAAAATATTAACAGTTTATTTATGTACTCAGGGCTGGTAGCCATGATCCTTTTGTATGCAACTAGGCACCTTTATATCGGATTCTGTATAATATGGCACCCATCCTCAAGTGTTAAATAGATTTATAATGCTATGGCGTTGCTGGGCATCAAGGATAATACGAGCACAGCGCTTTTGCATTAATTATATTGTCTTGGCTGCAGCAGCTTGTCCATGTTACGTTGCAATATAATATTTATCACCGCTATTTGTGTTATATTTTTAATCAAGCTAAACTACGATGGCCGAAGACCAAGAGTTTATTAGTGGCTTAATTAAAGCATTATAATAAAGTACACGTTCTGCTGTTGGTAAATAAGCCTTTTAATTCCGTTAATTATGCCTATATGCTTTGTTATCGTCTAACATAAAGAATTAATATAGACATCGAAACTGAGTTGTTGGTCAAGTACAAGGCCCATCAGCTCAATGTTTTCATCCCTTTCTAATTCACTGCCTTTAAGCTGAATCTCAAGATTGCGATCTTCTTTATTTAAACTTCTCCATAGGCGTGGTCCATCGATTAGTATTGCCTTCATCTCGGAGCAATTAACGGATAGATTGTTGACCATTCATCGACGTTGGCGACCTCTCGGCTGAGAGTGTTCTTTAGCATAACCAGAAGACGATAGTAGGGTAGTGTAGTCGGCAAACATGTCGACTTGCGTGTAGATATGTAGGGATAGATCATTGATAAACATCACAAGAACTGGGGGACCCAATATGGAACCTTGGGGCACACCCAATATGGACCCCTGGGGCACACCCGCTGTAATCAGTCCTAAAAGTCGATATCTTTCCTTTAAATGAAACCAGTTGAGTACGTTCGGTTAAGTATGACTGGTCATGAACCAGCTCTTATCTACAATCGTGGGCAAAAGTCTTTGGCACACTTATTTAATTTAATGAATTATCTGTGTTTTACTACTGAAGTTTGAAAAAAGCGCTGGTTTCCTTTAAAAAACGCGTTGCTTTTCCCTCTCCCCACCCAATAGAATGTTGAAAATCAGAAGAAATTGCAGGTAGTAGTTTTCAACATTGTATGGGCGATGGGGGGCGAGGTTGGGCAGGTGAAGTTGTATTCGCGTCTGGCGGGTGTCCAAAAGTGCAAATTTGTCCCGAGACTTTTGTCCATGATTGTAGTTTATAGGCTTCAAGCATTCTGAGCAGAATCACATGATCAACCATATCAAAAGCCTTTTTGAAATCTACAAGAACCATACCATTGACACGGTTTCTATCTAGATTAAATGGCAAACTGTCAACTATATATGCAAGCGCCATTTCGGTGCTGTACTGCTTTCTAAATCCAGACTGGTTCTTATAAACAAGGCCATGAACATCGAGATATTCGAACAAATGATCATGCACGTGACGTTCAATGATTTTTCTACGGCACCGGAATTACTGAAATGGCCTATAGTTGTTGACATCATCCACATTACAAGTATGGTACAAAGGGCAGTCACGCTGGCTCTTTTCCAACTACACGGAAACGATCCTGATGAGAGGGACAGGTTAATGAGCTTCGCTATAGAGGGCGCAAGTTGCGTTGTGCCATATTACAATGGAAAGATAAACGTAACTGGTTCGAGTTGCCTTATTAACGGAGTAAATTTGTACAGGATTATACAGGTTGAGATTTCAGAATGTGGCCGTTGGCCGTATAAACGGGTGACCGGATTAACGGCGTTTTCTAATAAGAAAATGTAAGGGCATTTCGCTAGGATAAAAAAAGGCTGGCCGTAATCACGAGGTGACCGTATTAACGAGGTGATCGTGAGGCGGAGTTCCATTGTGCTGTTCACCTGTCAAATAGCCTGAAATTTCAGTCATCTCCCGCCCTTGGCTGACGACGGGAGGTGAAAGCATAGCTGTTCTTTAATCTTTATCTTTAATAAGTATACTCCTTAAACAGTGGAACTATACTAGGAGTTTAAAATAACATAATAAAAGCACGTAATAAATAATTACAATATGTATATATACAGTAAAAATTATAAGTTAGTAAAAGATAAGATAAAATAGATTAAGTATAATCTCGTCGAGACAAGTTAGGACGTCTGGATATACACTATACAAAAGATTTAATGGCTGCAAGGGCAATAGTCTTAAAATTATTTATATCAACATCTTCATAAATAGGTAAATTGTTCCATGCTACTATTGTCCTTGGATAAAAGGAAAACTTATAGACATCATTTGATACACGGATTTGGAAACGTGCTGAAAAGCCAGCAGCCTCCTTAACCGGAAAAATCTGGAAATTCCAGAAGGGAAATCAAATAAGACAGTGGCCAATTCTGAGTAAGAAATTTTCGAAATTTAGGTTAACTTTGGAAAGTTGTCCTCTTTTCCGTAAATTCTGGAAAATGCTGTTCTATTCAACTGAAAATTCCGGAATATCAAACCGGAAATTTTGGTGGAGCGGAAAGCGTTCCGGACCACTGCCATTTTGTTGAGTCCCTCCAAGGAACGGTGCCAACTAAATACAAAGGTCTTTTCGCCAGATTAGGACTAGAATACGAGTAGTCCCTCTTTCGCTTAGTCCGACGAGCGAGACCGTAAATAACACGCGAGGAAAAAATGATCGCGTGAAATCCTGGGGGCGAGAGTTCGCGAGGCCATTTTTCCCAGCGGTTTCCCTTCGCGTCACGCACGAAGGACTAAGCGAGAGAAGGACTACTCGTAGTCTAGATTAGGACCATGTGGAAAAAGTAGATCTTACGGCAAGGGCTATTGGAATTAACAAAGAAAACTGACGGTAGCCACGCATTTTTCCGCGATAATTAGCCTTGAATCGCGAAAACAATTGACGTCAGCATTTTTTGAAAAAAAAAAAAGAAAAGATATTCTTCTCAGATTTCCTTAGAATTTACCTGTATACAGAAAAGCAAACCTTCAGACTACATGATAAATGGTACATGAAAACCACGTTTGGTAGGTTGATAGTAAAATTATCGTCGGAACAGCGCTTTTAGCGTCCCTGACAGCCGTCCCTGGTTTAGCCAAAATACAGTCTAAATAGCTTTTCGTCACAGCCAAAAACTAATCACTTGTTTACTAGTGTTACCACCCATGTCACTGAGTTTTGCTACAAAAGCGTGAATTTATCCCTCGAGGAACTCTAAAACATTAAAATAATACTTTTTCTAAGACATGAACTGTTCAGATAGCCAAGTTCCCCGAAATAAGTCACTTTTTTTAACTCTTGGCCGTCACATAAATGCCGTCACGCAAAAGCTTAGAAATTCAAGCCTAGTGTATCACAAAACCAATAACCCATTCGGAGCGAAAATTTGTATGAATATTAGTCTTCAGCTGCTCTTATACATCATTTAAGTAAAATCTCAGGAAGATCAATAGTTTTGTAGTTCGAATTTTGGTGACGGCATGTGAAAACCAGCTATACAGTTAATGACTCACTAAATTTTGCGTGTTTTTGACCAGACGTGGGCCGTAACGAATTTGTGATTTTTTGGCGGGTTTAAAAACTATTTCAGAAAAAAAAAACCCACCACGTTTCTAGGCTTACCATAGACTAGACCATCTCCGTGCGAAATATGAAAAATTTTGATTTTTCATCATGTGCCACATATTTCCGATATGGCTTGGTCTTAGTAGACATTCCCTTTTAAGCTGCATTTAATTAACGCCATTCCTTTTAAATCGCCTTAATAAAGGGCATCGTGAATTTCCTACACTAAGGTAGTTTACTTTTCTCATTCGCGTAAAAGTCATTTCATGACCTGATTTATCAAAGCGGGAAACACCGATTTGGTTATTCAGGTTCCCTGGGAGATTACCAAGACCCTATATACGCCCGTTGCATGCAAATTTTGCTCTCTCGCAAGTCTTCTCTACTCGACCGTAAAATTAAAGCGAGTTTCTCCACCCACCTTCCCTTCAGTGATAGCGACGCTAGCAAATCTCTTCTCCCAATCTCAATCGTAGTTTCATTTAAGCTGCGAGTTCCTTTTGTTGAAATTTCGGCAATGTGAACATCATTCTGAACAATCCAAACACTACTTCGGTCCTCTGACTTTTACCAAGCTAAGATTACACCAAAACTCAATTAGGTATTTTGAGCTTGCTTGCCTTCTTTTTTATTAATTCGAACAAGCGGATTTTCGTTGAAAATTGTACAAACCAGATGAAACTTTTTCGTTCCACTAACAACAACAACTGTATTTGTACTCATTCGGCTAGAAATTGGATGAACAAAAATAAGTTTAAAATAAAAAGAATACATATGGCTGCCCGAAGTAACCTTAATGGGCTAAAAAGACTGGGCAGCCATCCTTTGTAATTTAAACAATTATTCGGCCAACTGATTGAACTTTATAGTCACAAATACAACATGTACTAGCGCCCAAGTTGTTGTCGATATGTTATAAAAGAATTTGTTCATGCTTTTAGCTGTGCATATATCGAGTTATGGATGTACTTGGGAAGTTTGGAGAGCACTCAAGAAGCTAGAGCTACTCTCGGCCGCGCCTCGTGGAACTTTAGCCCTTTCTTTCTTGTCCCCAAACTTCCTGCGTTCATCAATAACTCGACATACGCACACAAAGCATGAGCCAGTTCTTTAAGAGGCCATTTCCGAGTTTCTTTGTGCCTCCGTTTCAAAACGAGTCTTCGTGCAAAACCTTTCATATGAAAATAAGTTTGATTTGCATGAAAATGGACCTGTAGGCGGAACTCATTTCCATATGAATGGTTTCGCACGTAGACTCGTTTTGATAGAGAGGCAAAAGACAACTCGGAAATGGTCTACTGGCAGACCACGTACGAAGTATGAAGTCAATCAGTAGAAACCAAAGCCTTAAGCTTAACCTTATTTATTTACTTATAACACGTTTATCCTTTTCGTCCCGGCTGGGACATAAGGGCGCAGTCATACAGCGCCACTGAACCCTGTCCTGTGCTTTGTTTTGTGTTTCGTCCCATAAGATCTTGATCCATTTCTTCCAGCTCCTTCAACAATGTCCTCCTCCAGGTAGTTTTTGGCCTGACTCTCTTTCTTCTCCCAATTGGTGTCCATCTCAAGGCAACTTTTGTTGTCCTTTCATTGGCGGCAACGTCAGTACATGACCAGGCCATCGTAATCTGCGATTTTAATCCCTTTTTATCCTAGGCTTTTCGTCTCTTCTCGAGTGTGAACCGGAGGGAATGGGGTGAGATGTTGGTGCACCCCACTTTCTTTGTCCAGAAATTTTGACTTAACAATTATACTTACACATCTTAAAAAGCATCTAAATTTGTGAAAGAACTGTGCATTTTTTGACTTAAAATACCAATAAAAATCCAACATCATTCAAAAACAGAAATTTAAACTACCTGAAAAACACCAAATTTCGACGAAAGCTTTCTCGAAAATATAGTTACTGTAAAAATTCCATGTCACGTGAACAGACTATTGAGATATCAATGCAATAGATATATGTATATCTAGTCTTTAAAGAAATAATTCCTGGCACGCTTTTTGGTCGTTACTAGAATTACCGTTAAAACGAAAGTTTAACTCCTGTGGGAGACTAGGGAAAAGGGCAGGCAGACAGTCACTTCCATGGATTGAAAAAGGTGGCCAAGTGAGCCTGTACACTTTACAATAGCAAGGGGGAAGGGAGGGAAAGCCGGTTAAATCGAACACGTGATCAGATCGAGTTCTCGCAGCATTCTAACAGTTCTACATCGCAGACTCGGTAATACTTCCCCTACGCTTCCCTCCTTCACAGTAAAATTTTTATTATTATTATTACGAAAAACCGACATAAAAAAGATGAAGACAGCTATGCATGATAATGACTTCGCACAGAAGTCGAAATGAGAATTTCAACTCCAGTGGGAGACTAGGGAAAAGGGAAGGCAGACAATCACTTTCATGGATTGAAAAAGGTGGCCAAGCGAGCCTGTACACTTTACAATAACAAGGGGGAAGGGAGGGAAAGCCGGTTAAATCAAACACGTGATCAGATCGAGTTCTCGCGGCATTCTAACAGTTCTACATCGCAGACTCGGTAATACTTCCCCTACGCTTCCCTCCTTCACAGTAAAATTTTTATTATTATTATTATTATTATTATTATTATTATTATTATGAAAAACCGACATAAAAAAGATGAAGACAGCTATGCATGATAATGACTTCGCACAGAAGACGAAATGAGAATTTCAAAGTATTAACGTTTTTTAGAAGCAGCTGAAAGGAAGTCGAAACGAAATTAGCGTCCTTCAAGTTGGATGCGTTATCTGTCAAATAATCAATAGGATGACAAGATGATTAAAAACTGGTGTAGTGACTGTCAACATGAGCGGGCTTTTGGAAGGAGTCAACGCCAGAAAGCAGCAAATATTGGGCAAGAAATAAGTGTTGACTAGTTAACTCCTAAAGTGACTATTGCGGTATTTTGAGGTATTATTAAGTCGGGTGTATTTAAATATCCCCAGAAATGTTATAACTGAGAGTGATTTGCCAATCATTTACAATAGGCCATCTCTCTGCACCTTAGCCAAAAATAATTGTTTTGCGAATGTTTTTAAAGTTGCTTTGAATTAGCGTTAAGCATTAATGCAAAACAAGAACTATTTTAACCTTAATTTAAAAGAATGTTATCGTTAAAATAATGACCTTTATTAAAAGGATGGAGTTCTTTGGTCGTGTATGAAATAAAAAGAGAGCAAAAGAAATTGGAAGATAATTCACCTGGACTATTGAGAGGATCTGGGCAGACGTCATTGATACTGAACAAAAAACAAATTCTTAGAACGTTAAAAACCACAAAATCCTGAAAAAAAGAAGGCACCGGCCTTTCATAAACAT
Source organism: Orbicella franksi (assembly GCF_964199315.1). Taxonomy (NCBI): domain Eukaryota; kingdom Metazoa; phylum Cnidaria; class Anthozoa; order Scleractinia; family Merulinidae; genus Orbicella; species Orbicella franksi. Next base: position 29,109,806 of record NC_138154.1, read on the forward strand.
AGTAGAATAGGTCTGCTGATCAATGTTATAGGACTGAACTTGATTTTTATATTTCGTGCTCCGCCAGCAAGTTTTAGTTACGTTAGTAGCTTGATGTTTATTTCTTGGTTCCAGACTGTTAAGCCAATTGTTATTCAACGGCATAGCATATTGACAGTTTGTTTACACGAAGGTATTTAGTTCAGAATTAATGCAATTTTACTGTTCTCCCGTTTTGGAGGTTGAATCAACTTCCCCACAATGCTGGTTGTTTTTTTTTTTTTTTTTTTTTTTTATTAGCAACGCAGTTTAGAGAGTCTTTAGACATATTTCATGGTATATTTCCTGATACATTTTTTTTTTACCATGGATATCACCTCTTGCATTTTTAGTGCAAAGTTCTTATGAGGAAAATTCAGTTTGAAGCGTGGTGTTTGTCTTTTTGTCACATACAGGAGAAAAGCGAAACGGAAAAATATTCAACTAATTACTATTTAAGGCCAGAGCATTTTGACATATTGTTTACATTTAATTCTTCTATTTAATTACGTAAAATGAGTTTTATCTTATAGTTTGCACTGACTGTTCCTCTTTAGCTCTGAGACCAATCACTAAGAAGTTTCTTCTTTACAAGGTAGGCTTAATGACTTTCTAAACTTTTTTGCTGGTTCTTTATATTACGCTGCAATAGTCAAACAATTTGGCCCATGGTTGCTGTCAAGAATATCGTATTAAACTCAAAGTAGAAACAGAGAAAGTTTTGCTTTCACTTTTGAGTTAATTCGTTTCCACTATTTCTTTTTTCTTTGAATACTGTTAAAGCAGGCATATACACTGGCAATATACCAGTCAAAATTAAGTCTTATGAATTAAAAGCGGCCCATGTTAAAAACATTACAGTTAGTGGGACGCGTCTCTTCTGCGTTACAGTTATTTTACTGTTTTGGAGAAAGCTTCAAGTTTACGTCTCGCTTAACTGTCCAATATCTGAAAACACAACAGAATATGAATGGCAAGTCTTCTGTGATCTGCTGGTAAGGGCAAATATTTTATGCAGTTCTTTACAAAAATAGAGAAACAGCTAAACCTCTCGATTAATAGAACTCTTTCAAGCTGCTACAAAATTGAGCATGGTATTGCGCGCGTTCCAATAATTAGAAATTCAAAACTTTAAAGTTTCAAATACAGGTGTACATTAAATTCGCCTAGGCTGTAGCCCTAAATTTTAGAAAGGGATCTTTCGCAACATTTTACGCGCGTTAATTCAAAATGAAACATCAAACCCAGCGCTTAGTTCAGAGACCTATACTATATATACTAATTCCTAGCTCTCCTCTAGGAGAATAGGGCCAGCTCAGAGACCTAAGACAAAATTAATTCCCTTTAACCTTTAATCTTTCAACTGTTGCAAGAGTTTTGAACGTTTCGGTTTTTGCACATAGCGCGAAATCTAAAACAAATTATTCATTCGAATTGTTTAAAAGAACGGAAGGTTTCTACATTTCAATATTCTCAGGTTAGATCAAGAAAAATACTGAACTGAACTCGTAATAGCCGGGTTACGTCTTGAGGTTGTGCAATCGGGTAGCAGTATTTTAGAGCAGAGTTGCATTGTCATCACCTGCTTAAAATTAAGATGCATAAATTTTTAGTCAACAATTATTTAATTTTCCACTAGTCAATATTGCATAAGTGGAGGCAAAATTGTCAATTTTTTATGCTCAACCAAATGATCTCTTTGCAAGGTGACTGTTTTCCATTGCTGAGCTGCTTGTAAGACCCACTCACCAGGAACTGAAGTTTCCTATTGGCAAGGTAGGTTAAAGACACACTGATAATTGTTATTGTAGGAATATCCTGTTTAGTGGCGAAAAAAAACATCAAGAAAAAATAGAAATGCCCAATACTATAATGAGAGCTTTTCAAAATCATTGTATTTAAGTGCAAAGTTAGCCAAGGAAATATTGTAAACAATTCTCGGTGAATACATGTCACTTCCATATTTTAAAGCAAATTTAGTTTTAACGAGACCACAGTTTTATTTTGGGTCCAAAAGACAGTCTTCGAGGCAGTAGACTCGAGGTTTTCCGAAAGGTAGACAGTTACCGGATAACAGTGAAAAGCTATTATTCAGGGCCACCACAATATAATAGTCGACACTGAACAGATCAAGAGAGTTAGTAATTCGCCAAAGTGAAATTAGAGCCTTTGACATCCCTGAATAACTTTTAATTTCTAAGGCAGCTGAGAGGAAGTCTTAAAGGAAAAGAAATTTTGAATAACTTCGGTTTTTTTAATAAAATAATCCATCGGCAGAATAGTTAAGCCCCGGAATCAGTTTTGTACGAGCAAAGTAAACCGGTCTACATTTGGCAAAAGCTTCACGGCGGTCCGTCAGCAAACGTTCTTATAGTTCAGTCATAAATAAAGAAAATAATGTTAATAATGAAGAAGAATTTAATTTAATGAGGAGGAGTATTCAAAGAGTGAAAGTATGCTTCATTCTTGGCTAATATTGTTTTAACAACCGAAACGAACGATTTTTTGAAGACGAAAAGCATCAAGAAGATCAAGCAGCGACGAATGTTGGTGGGCGTAGCTTAATAACTCTTAACTTCAGCCGTGATATTTTAGATGTCAGTAAAAAAGGGAATTCGGTGAGGTTGAGAATTATTGACAAGAGACGTGTGCTACCTTAACAGCGAATGTTTAGACCGAACCTTAGCGCAATTTCCGAAAAAGGCTGTTGCCTTCTTTAACACAAATCAATGAGAACTTCAGATGGTCATCACCATAACAAATGATATCATTCGCGAAGCAACACAACAAATGCTTTGCCAAGAAGTTTCTCATTACAAATCCGTAGAACGTTAAGTTTAAGTATTGTTTTAACACCAACATGCAGAGAAACGTTTTGTGCGAGAAATGTTTTAAGTCTGTGATTGTTACATTCGCTCATTGTATGTTTTTTCTTTGAACGTTTTTATGGAGTTTCTATAGAAATCCTTTTGTTTTCAGATCAAGAAGCAAAATAAAAATGGTATTTAACTTATCTAGATGCCATCATATTATTTCCTCGTTACTTTTTGGTGCAATGCACGTTTTCTAGACAGTCCAAGATGGAAATTCACCAACATTATGTAAGTCAATAGTTATTTAGCGTCATAGAATTTTAACACTTGGTTTTCAATTGCATTTGTCATTTTTCCATCAGGCCAATATTATATCTCTCTTTGAAGTTTGACTGATTTTCATTTACACTGAGTCTATTTACCAGGATCTAAAGTTTCCTATCAAGGTGGGTTGAAGTCTATGCCAAATGGATGATAATGTCCACTGTCACTTAAAACAGATTAATATCATGGAAAGTGAATTTCTTTTTTTATGTGCAGCTAATTGAATATAGAGACATTATGGTGATGTAGTAGATCTGAACGCCATACAACGCGTTTTACCTCCCCCTTGCACTAAAATTGTTGTAAAATATTGAGGCACTTACATGCAACAATAGTGACGCGTTCTCAACAATGTTATAAATTTATGTCGGATCAGCAGAAAGGAACGTTTTCCGCGAGAAAAGGAAAATATTTCCTTTTTTAAATCATTTCTAACTTAACTTATTTAGGTTCTTTACCCGCCTTGTGCTATTCACAAATAGATGACAAGACATCCCGAAAAAGCAATTTCTATTGAATGGAAAATTAAAACGTAACACAAAAAACGTGCTCATTATTAGCCGCCAGTATTTGCTTCTATCCATATCAGTCTATCTTTTTATAGAGGTGCATTACTTTTGTAACATAGATTTTCGCTCTAACTATTAAACTCGTCTTTCTCTTTACAGCAAAAATGTATCAGATCTTTTAACACAAATACTCACCAGAGAGAGCATCTTGTTTACAATTGGGTAAGTTGAAGGCGTTTCAACTTATTTTCACTTATCTTCGCAGTATTTGTTCTGGTAACTGTTTTCGTAGAAGTTTGGAAAGAACTTTAATTGTTTACTGCTGAGCTTTGTAATCTTTGTTTTTACAATGCTATAACAATCACTCTTTGAGAAAGCATGAAAATAAATAAATACAATATATCTAGTGGATACATTATCAACATTATTTTCCCGATTCTACGCCAGTTAGGACGGTCACTTCTTGCGTATTTGCGTTCTATTTTATATCAATTATCTTATTATATCATTTTCTTTACAGTGTGTATTTATTCTCCAACGAGAAATTCAAGGGGAGAGCCTCGACTAAGGTTAGTTTGAGTGTTGTTTCAACTGTTCTTTTGATACAAGTGCAGAGAAAGACATGATTGACCATCACAGTTAAACACACAACTTAAGCGGTTGTGAGATCATAGCCTGGAAAAAATTCAGATTCAGCCTTGAACGGGGTTCGAACCCGTGACCTCTGTGATACCGGTGCAGTGCTCTACCAAATGAACCATCAAGCCAACTGGGAGCTGTTCACTTTTTGATACTTAACCTAAAATATATCATTGTTATGCTTTGCCGTTGAGTTTTCCCAACGTTACGGATGTTCTCTCTTCCAGAATGTTTCATAATTAAGTCCATTTGAACATTCTAATACCAAGAAAAGCATTACTTAGTTCTTTGTGCGTGATTAGACGTATCAACACGTTGTGGGGTGTGAATGGTTTAAATTCTTAGTTCAAGTTAAACAGCATTATATCACCAATGTTACAAATTTATGTTCGGTCACAACAGGAGCATTTTAGCCTGAAAAAGATAAACAACAGCATCGGTATTTTTAATTCAGATTCTGATTCGATTGAAGAGGCTATCCAATAAAACATTTCAAAGAAAAAATAGCACTAGTGATGGCATCAACGTTGATCGGGCGAAAAGATGACTCTGAAGGCGAGAAGTTAAACGACGTTTGCGGAGAAAAGGAAAGACAGAATAGAGTGCTGTACTCGTCTCTGAGCTGTGTAATAAGCGCTTAATTTGGTTTACAATAGCAAAGATTCCTTTCAACTACACCTGACAATCTCCTATTGTCAGTAAATTTTGTAACCTGTTAAAGTTAAAGTAAGCTTTCTTTTTGATTTAAAGAAATAGCAAACTTGATTTAATCTTTACACAACTTCTACATTTTTGTGGAGTGAAATCTTGTAAATATATAAGAACCAAATTTCCTTTCCTTAACACCCCGAAATTTAAGCATATTTAGGGCGTACATCAAATTATTGAAAACAAACATATCAACAGACATATTAAAAACTACAACAGACCTAATTATTGAAAGCAACATGTTAAAAACTGCTTTTCAACACCTCGAAAGCCTAGGAATTACAGCACATGCTCTCGAAAATAAAATCTGCACATTTATGCAAGCTTTTCTTCCCTGGTAATTGCATGTCTTACATAAGCAGAAAACGAACCAGGCAATAACAATTCATTTTTTTCCACAGGGAGACGAGTAATTACTTCTAACAGTAATACGAAAAGGACAGAGCTTTGAGATGGTGTCTATATCTGACTGCATACCCTGGATGACTGTAGGCTTAGCCGAGAGTGTTGCTATAGTAACATTCAACCTCTGTACGATAATTGTGTTTATAAGAAACCGTAATCTCCGCAAGCGTAGCATGTACCTGGTGATAAATTTGGCAGTTGCAGATATGTTTGTTGGAGGATTTGTTGTGTATGCTATCTTCTATTGGTCTGGGGTTTTCTGTAATTTATTCACGCGGCGTTCAATTGGAAAGTGGACGTTCAATATACTACAAGCATTCCCGGTTTTTTTCCCTCTTAGTTCGTTAACAAACATGACAATTATCGCTTTAGAGCGGGTGCACGCGACGTACCGACCCTTAAAACATCGATTGCTCAAAAAATGGCTCTACGGGGTTATAATTGCCGTTGTTTGGATCACAGCTGGGCTGGCAATAGTTACTTACGTACTTCTTGCACATTTTAGTAAATTCGATGATCATGTTTACTTAAGGACTACTTTTGCCCTTATTTGTCTTTTGATTATTTTTATTTCTTACTCGTCCATTGCTATTAAAGTCAGTTGTGGAGCGCAGCCTCAACACCATGGTGCAACCAGTAGAGAAAGAAAACTGACCATGACATTGTTCATTGTGACTTTTGTGTCTCTTCTGTTGTGCCTGCCATTGCTTATATTCCATTATGTCTTTTTAATCACTAAATTTAAAATATTGTCCTTTTCAGTGGGTTTTCATTTAGAGTTTGCATTGCTTGTGTTATTTTTTGCAAACTCTCTTGTAAATCCTATATTATATACTATCCGCATGCCAGAATACAGATCAGCTTTACTTGCACTCTTCCGCAAACAACCTCAGCAACAAAGACAAGTTGCAGTTCCTCTTCGTGACATGTAATGCAGAGACTATAAAAAGCTATTCCAGTTTCTCTGCCCGGCTTTGTTGTTTTCAAACATTACATTAACCCCACATTTT
>NC_138154.1:29121231-29141231 GCF_964199315.1 Orbicella franksi
CTCCTACGTTAGCTCCCCAATTGGGATTCACAGGCTAAGAGATTCCCTATTTTGGCGATTTTACGTACTCTTTCTTCGTTGCCAGTTGCCCGTTGCCCGTTGCCCGTTACTACTCGATTTTTTTGCCGCCTTCAGAGTAACGTTTTTGATGCCGCGAGTTTGTTTCAAAGCAATCACGTGGTACATCGAAATGCACCACGTGAGGATATTTTCTGTGTGTGGGGTCATGACTTTTTCGTATTACGTGACGTTCATTCACAACGTGTTTATGGCTTCAAGAGGAAAGCTTACCGTACTTTGTGTATGCCATAGAACTGTCAGCATGGCCGCTGTTTATCAGCTGAAGCTAAAATATAATTAAGACAAATTCGGAGCGGTTTTTTAGACGCATTCGACACGATAAGCTTTCCTCTTGAAGATAAACACGTTGTGAATGAACATCACCAGGAGATTATCAAGGTTAGAGAGTGAATCCCCCATATGGGTCCTCTAACTAAGGTAATCCCTCTTAAGTTATTTTTAGACATTGTACCCAGTTCTTCTGAGGATGCTACTCGCGCGATGCCTGGACAGCCGAAGCGACTTTCTCGAAACAACCTGAGACGCCGGAAATGGCGGGAACGCCATTTTATAAGTTTTGATTTCGTTTTATAGCAGATGTTTTTTGCTTTGCTTTCGTTTGTTCAGTGCTCGTTTGGCTGTTCATTATTTTGCCGTTTATTCGGTTTTAGAGAGTTTAATTATGCAAACTTTAGCGGAAATGGCAATTAAAACAATGGCTGTGTAAGCTTGCGTTACAATTCTTTGTTCTTTTCTTTGCCGTCGTCTACAAAAGGTCACAAAACAGCAACGTGAAACAGCGACATTCTGCATATTCGAGAGAACGTGAACTATACGACGGCCAATTTTTAACAACAATAACAACAACAAGGTTTATTTGAACTATAAATTTAACTTAATTACTAACTAAACAATGAATAAATTAACAATACATACAATTGTTGGTCACCCAAAATAACTAAAAAGCTAAACTAGTTGGGTGACCACCATTTATTAATTGAAAATAAATATAAGATCAGAAAAGAGGCATTTTACATTTTGCATTTTACACACTTAATTAAGGAAATAAATTACAGAACAAGTAATTCTCAAACATGTATACAATAAAAAGTAAATAAAAAAAAATAATAACAGAAACACCAAAATATAGCAATTAGTAGTAAAGCTTAATAGAAATTAATGAAATGCGAGGATAATTCTCCTTTGAATGAATAGGGAGTTAGAATCTTAAATCTCTCATCACTTTCATTCCATAATATAGGTCCATTGTGTCGAATATCGAATTTTGACGCTGTCCTACATATTCTGTTTGAGATATTTGTACTGACAGTATAGACAAGCTGAATGAATCTAAATTCTCGCGAGATTCGTAGGTGGAATATTAAGTCGTTTTTTAATCGGTTTTGCCTTTGGCGTTGTTGCCGTTGCTGCTAAAACTGCTTTTGCTACTTGGGCAGCGAGCGTCTTCCTGCACCGTTGTGAATTAATTTCGCCGATTCGCCCATGCGAATTAACTGTAGCAGTAGGGCACGGGCGCCTTAGCGATTATTTTTATTTTGTTTGTTATAAAAGATTTCGTATTCATATTTTTCAAGCAAATGGTTTGTAAACTGTCAAGGAATAAACCGTCTCAAGTTATTTTAGTTGGAGTCGTTGGAACTTCTTGAGACATGCACTTTCGACCATCTGTTTGTTTGGTTGCCAAGCTTGTGTTTGGGCGTTTGTTTGCTTTGCACTCGTTTGTCTACTCATTTCTCCGCCGTTCATTCAGTTGTTATTGTTTGTGTAGGGGACATCCGTCTCTTATGTAAACTCCTATTAAAGTTTCGAAATGTATGAAAACACACCGAGAGCCGAAGCTCCTTTGCTTGTAATGAAAATGTCAAAGAAGACATCCCCACAGCGTTGGAGGTTTTCCTTTGCTTTGAAACGAAACGAAACGAAACATAAACAGATCCTCCACGAAAACACCCACGCAGCGCGCGAGGTAATATCCGAGGAAGAACTCGGTACAATGTCTTAAAATAACTTAAGGCCCAGTTCATACGTCGCATTTCTGCCGTGTCGAATTCAATTCAATTAAGTGCGGCAGAAATGCGACTGTCGATTCATACGTCGCACTTGTGTCCCACTTGATTCAGAATTGCATCGGGTATGTCGGCCAATGTTTAAACGTAGAGTATTCAATATGGCGGACGAAAATATGGAGCGACGAAGGACTTTAATTTTGCGAAAAATTGTCCGCCAGTGGAACGAGAAGGATAATGCTGACAACAGAGCAGTTTGTGTTCAGGTTGCATTGGGCCGAGAATGGCCAAGTTTCTCCTTTTTCTTTTGCGGGAAAACATTTACGCATGCTCAATACATTAACATAATGCATGCATTAGATTCGACACAGCAGAAATTCGAGGTCTGAAACGGTGTCGCATTTCTGTCGGATAATGCGACAAGATCAGTCGAACGTGCGGCAGAAATGCGGCAGCCAATTCAGACGTCGAATTCAATTTGTTGAATTGAATTCGACACGGCAAAAATGCGACGTATGAACCGGGCCTAACAGGGATTACCTTAGTTAGAGGACCTGTATGGGGGATTCACTCTCTCACCTTGATAATCTCTTGCAGTTCTACACCGCAGACTCGGTAATACTTCCCTTACGCTTCCCTCCTTCACAGTAAAATTTATATTATTATTATTATTATTATTATTATTATTATTATTATTATTATTACGAAAAACCGACATGAAAAAGATGAAGACAGCTATGCATGATAATGACTTCGGACAGAAGTCGAAAATGTAATTTGTGATAATCGGTATTGACATAAATTAATATTTTGCCGACCGGAACGGAGAACTGGGTGGGAGAGTAGTACGCGAGGCTCATGGGTAGTACCTTTGTAAACAGAGACGGTCGAGAAACTTGTGACATTCTACGGTCAGCCTGGCCACTAACACTTTCCCATAAGGCTTATTTTTATTGTGTAATTAGCGTCATGTGATTTGTTTTTTCATTCTGTTGTTTTTAAATCAACCTTAAAACCCCAAAGGTGGCGCTACTGCATTTGGTCGGGGGTACACGGTCCCTATTTTTCCTAACAAGAGGTGCTTGGGTTTACCTGTCCGGCTTTGGTGCATGTAGGACGTTACTTGATGTGTCTCTTATCCACGTTGTTGTAACGTTATTGTTGCAAATAAAAGATATCTTGGGTCTGGCTGACCAACGCGCCCATGCCTCAACCTTTGAGTGTGTTCGGTTGTGTAGTGAAGGCAAAATTAAGAATTTCAAAGTATTAACTTTTTTAGAAGCAGCTGAAAGGAAGTCAAAACGAAATTAGCGTCTCGCATGTTGGATGCGTTGTCTGTCAAATAATCAATAGAATGACAAGATGATTAAAACTGATGAAGTGACTGTCAACATGAGCGGGGTTTTTGAGAGAAAAACGTCAGAAATTAGCAAATATTGGGCAAGAAATCCGTGTTGACTAGTTAACTCCTGAAGTGACCATTGCGGTATTTTGAGGTATTATCAAGGCGGGTATTTTTAAATTTTCCTCAGAAATGTTATAACTGAGAGTGATTTGCCAATCAATTACAATAAGCCATCTCTCTGCGGCTTACCCAAAAATAATTGTTTTGTGAATGTTTTTAAAGTTGCTTTGAATTAATGTTAAGCATTAATGCAAAACAAGAACTATTTTAACCTTACTTAAAAAGAATTTTATCGTTAAAATAATGACCTTTATTAATACACGGTAAACGTTTAAAGCATGGAGTTCTTTGGTCGTGTATAAAATAAAAAGAAAACAAAAAAATCGACAAGACAATTTAGCTGGACTATTGAGAGGATCTGGGCAGACGTCATTGATACTGAACAAAAAAACAAATTCTTAGCACCTTAAAAACCGCAAAATCATGAAAAAAAGAAGGGACCGGCCTTTCATAAACAAAGTAGAATAGGACTGCCAAAATATACATCAATGTTATAGGACTGAACTTGATTTGTATATTTCGTGCTCTGCCAGCAAGTTTTAGTTACGTGCTGTTTAACCGCTCCTCCAGTAGTTTTCCAGTAGTTCGGTCGGATGAAACACGTTGTCAGTCGCTTGAATTAAAATAGAGTTGCGTTCTCGAGTTTTGGCTGGTTTATTGGCTCTAGAATATTACACTGGCGACGAGGTACAGACAAAACCATGGCATTGATCGGGAAAATCGAGGAATACAACGAGAACGACAGCTGGATTGAGTACACCGAGCGGCTCGAGCAGTATTTCGCGGCGAATGAGATTACGGACAACAACAAGAAACGGGCGGTTCTGCTCAGTGTGTGTGGAGCGAAAACTTACAAACTCATCAGGAATTTGGTTAATCCAAGGAAGCCTGCCGACAAGTCGTTCGTAGAGCTGGTTAATTTGGTAAAGAATCATTTGAATCCTAGACCATCCTCTATCGTGTATCGCTTCAAGTTTAACAGCCGCTTTCGTCAGCAGGGAGAAACAATACAACAGTATGTCGCCGAACTGAGGAATTTATCGGAGCACTGCGACTTTGGCGACCAACTGGAGAAAATGCTGCGTGATCGACTGGTTTGCGGATTGAACGACGAACGGATACAGCGGAGATTACTTGCTGAAAGTCAATTAGAGTTCAAGAAGGCGATGGAATTAGCCACCGCGATGGAAATTGCCGACAGGAATACACGTGATCTGATTGCTGGAAATCTGAGTGAGAAACCCGAAGAATCGCAAGTTCACCGCGTGACCCAAGACCCACCGAAGCAGCCACCAAGGGATCCGAAAAGGCCGACAAAAGAATGTTATCGTTGTGGAGAACAATTCCACGATCCTGATAAGTGCAGGTATAAAGACGAAGAGTGCTACAAATACCGTAAGAAGGGTCACAAGGCAAGCCAATGTCTCGATAGGCGTAAACCGGTGTTTCGAAAGAGCGGCAAATTTGGAAATACACATCACCTGGAGGCAACAGACGAGTCGGGTGAGGAAGAATGCGAAGAATACGCGATGTTTCACATAAGCGCCCCGGAGAGAGAACCGTTTCGAGTCGAGTTACAGCTAAACGGAGTTCAGACGAGCATGGAAGTGGACACTGGCGCCGCTGCTACGATCATCAACGAAGAAACCTACAAGAGAATTATTGTAGGGAATCTGGTGACGAACCGAAAGCAATTGGAAACTGCTAAAGTGAAGCTCCGAACGTATACAGGTGAATTAGTCAAGGTCATAGGAACTTTGAATGTTATTGTGAAGTATGAGAAACAAGAAGTGGAACTGCAAACACTCGTGGTGGAAGGATCTGGGCCTAACTTACTGGGAAGAGACTGGTTGAGAGGTCTGACTCTCAACTGGAAGGAGTTGTTCAAAATGCAAGTTGTCAAAAACAACCAAGAGTCTTCACTTGAAAAATTGGTTGACCGGTACTCAGAAGTGTTTAGAGAAGGACTTGGGACCTTCAAGGGCCCAAAGGCGAAAATTCATGTGGAATCAGAGGCACAACCAAAATTCTTGAAGGCGAGACCAGTGCCATATGCGATGACAGGGAAGATTGAGGCTGAACTCAAGAGGCTACAAGATGAGGGAACGATTGAACCGGTTCAGTTCTCGGAATGGGCTGCTCCCATTGTACCTATTCTGAAACCAGACGACTCAATTCGCATCTGCGGAGACTACAAAACAACTGTCAATCAAGTTTCAAAACTGGACAGTTATCCTATCCCGAAGACTGAAGACCTCCTGGCGACACTAGGAAGAGGTGAAAAATTCACGAAGTTGGACATGAGCCAAGCCTACCAGCAGCTTCTTCTGGATGATGAATCTAAACAGTACACCACCATTAACACACACAAGGGGTTGTTCCAGTACAACCGCCTACCCTACGGGATATCGTCAGCACCAGGAATATTTCAGCGGAACATGGAGAATCTACCGCAGAACATTCCTTATGTAATTGTCCGGGTGGATGATATCCTGGTGTCCGGAGCCTGTGATGAAGATCACTTAAACAACCTGGAAGAAGTCTTGAAACGACAAGCAAGTGCTGGCTTGCGACTTCGGAAAAACAAGTGTGTGTTCATGGAACCTCAAGTAACCTACCTGGGTCACAAGGTCAGCAAAGAAGGTATTCAACCATTGGATGACAAGGTCGAAGCGATCACCGATGCACCAGCGCCCAAGAATGTGTCGGAACTCAAATCGTACCTAGGCATGATTAACTACTACCAGAAATTCCTGCCTAACCTTTCAAGCGTGTTGGCTCCATTACATGATTTACTACGTAAAGAGACCCGCTGGCATTGGGGTAAAGAGCAGATGCAGGCTTTCCAGAAGTCTAAGGATTTCCTGAAGTCCTCTAGACTCCTTGTCCATTATGATAGTCAGAAGAAGTTAACCTTGGCATGCGATGCATCACAATATGGCTTGGGAGCTGTTCGAATGGATGATGGCTCAGAACATCCAATCGCATATGCTTCCAGGACATTGTCCAATGCAGAACGAAATTATTCCAATCTTGAGAGAGAAGCACTTTCCCTGGTATTTGGTGTGAAGAAATTTCACCAGTACATTTACGGCAGACATTTTAGTCTAGTGACTGATCACAAACCATTGGAATCATTGTTCAAGGAGAAGAAGACCACACCGCCTATGGCAGCAGCTAGAATTCAGCGTTGGGCCTTGACTCTAGCTGCATACAACTACTCCATTGAGTACAAACCAGGACCAGAACATGCCAATGCTGATGCCCTCACCCGACTACCCTTGCTGGTTAGTCCTTCAACTACACCTTTGCCTGCAGAAACTGTGTTTGCAATGGAACTCCTCAATTCAACACCAGTTAGTGTAAATGAGATCAGAGCCGGAACCAGATGTGATCCAATACTGTCACAAGTAATCAAGTTCGTTCAGCATGGTTGGCCTAATCACAACTCAGATGAAGCATTGAGGCCCTACTTCACTAGGAAAGATGAATTAAGAATGGCTGACTGTTAGGATCGAGAAACGCCGGTCAACGACCCATTTGGCAAATCGCTCATATTTTGCCCAAACATACCCTTGGGTGACCTAATTCTAAAAATCATATTATAAGGTTCTAGCGAATTTTTATTTTTCAGAAATTCGCGAAAATTTGAAAGCGCGGTCAAAGTGCGGTTTTTCATGTAATAAGATGACCGAAATAAGGTGCGAGGACGAAGCGCTGCTTAAGTCTTAAAATAAATTAAATTGACTTCAAACTTCACACAAATGTGGAACAACCACTCTAATTTATTCCTCGTTTTAAACTAATCTCAGATATGTTGATATAGTGGTTTTCCAAACCATTTTAAAAACACCTATGAAGCGTGTGAAAAATAACGGCAAAATATAGGTCATGTTTAACAGCATAAAAATGCATCTGGTACCTCACTTTCCGATTATTTTACTTTACAGCCTTAAAATATCATTATTAAACATATACCATGCCAATTTTAATGCTCGAACTCGCAGTATTTCCCTTTGAGAAAAACGAAAACCTATGTCAATATGTTGGGCGCAAATAACACAACAATTGTACACGAACAAGAGACAAATCAATTTCAAAAGCGAAAGTAAAAGGCTATCATTAATCAATCAATTCAATCAATTAAGCAATTCACTGTTATCAGTAGAAACATAATGTCCTCATAATGTCCACTACATAAAAACTGTTTTTAGACGTTTTCGATCTTTGTTTAATTTCCTGTCCGCCGTCATGTCTAGTTTGTCATCGCGCGTATTTCCTTAATGTAAACAACACTGTGAATGGTTCTCAGAACAAACGCAAAGAGGTTTCCTGGAACCTCGGTGTTTTCGATTCACCAAAACGCTTTAAGTTCGTTAAGACACAATAATGGGTCAACTTGGAATGCTATTTAGCATTAAGGACGTTAAAGGACTGTAAATTAATCGAGTTGAAATATCTTGAGGCAAATCAAAATCGCGCCCTTATTCTAATTGCTAAACAGCCGATCTCCGTTCAAGTTCAAGAAGTCGAGAGGTTAATTCGGCAATGTATCACCGGTACAACAACAAAATCAAACCGAGGTCATCAAAAGTGTAAGTTTAAAAGTGTAGTGGCAAGTTCGAAGTAAATTTCGCCTATATAAATTGGAAACAAGAAGTGAAACGATCTGACCCGAAAACAAATAAACGAAATATTCATACGACAATTTAATCCGAAAATGTTGCAGAAAACATACCTAAAAGCCGTCGATTCCCCTCAATACCACTCCACATTGCCTTACAGAGGCCAAGCTTTCTGCTGTAAGAATCAGGGGCCTCATGAATCTGTTTTTATTATATCGGCAACCATGCTGCGTGGCTGATATTCGAGACTCAGTAAAAGTGGTCACACAACCGTACGAGCAGCCCAGTCACGCTTTCACTGCTTTCGCGCAAATGTTCAACATTTCGCAATTACAAGTTTAAAGTAGTGACAGTAGATTGAAATGCGCTTTTTAAAGCTGTACTATCCAGGAGCAATTATTTCTTATTCTTGAATGGCTTTTAGTTGTAGCTACAGTCGGGGAGGGGGGTACTCCTGGAAATTTCGAATATCTGTATGCCGTGGAAGATTAAGTGGTCTCTAGCTCTTAACGCCAACACTGAAACACCCGATGATTCTCGAAGTAGCACAGGGATCACTAAGCAAAATAATTTTGAGTTTAGCTCCGCTGAGTCAGATACCTGTTGGCGCGCATATTGCATTGACGGCTATCTTTAAAAAGAGGAACGGGGAATCGGAGAATGAGAATGGGGAACGGGGAACGGGGAACGGGGAACGGGGAACGGGGAACGGGGAACGGGGAATCTTTAAAATGGGGAATCTTTAAAAGCGGGAATCTTTAAAATGAGGAATCTTTAAAAGTGGGAATCTTTAAAATGGGGAATCTTTATTAAAAGCGGGTGATTTCTTGTCAACCACTGTTTTGACTTTCCGTCCTTGTTCCTGGTTTTTGTGATAAAAACGGCTTCAAACGACCCTTCCCCTATCACATCTTGTTCGCCGAGATCATTCCACTTAAACTGTGGAAGACCTTCAAAGCGACCGATTCTGTCTTCTTTAAAGTGAATGCAATGGGCACTTTGAAATTGTCTTCGCATGACTGCATGGCACATGATAAGGCTACGACAAATATCCATCGCTGCGAAACTAAACGTCACAGTCCGGAGTTAAGATAAATCCAGGCGGTTAGATTCTTTGGTCGGTCTAGCGCATCTCAGAGTGAGAATCGAGATTTGAACCGCTCCACTATCCCGCGAAATCGATGTGCTTTAATAGCGTGCAATAAAATTACAATGAGTAAATTCCACAACTGTCGCTGTACCTGTTGAGTTGATACATAGCTTAATAGAATAAATAGCTTCCGGTGGGAAACTGAGAGATTCTCGTTCACTTTTCAGTAAAGATTAACGCTATTAAATATTCCCCACTTTAAAGATTCCCCATGTTAAAGATTCCCTCTTTTAAAGATTCCCCATTTTAAAGATTCCCGCTTTTAAAGATTCCCCGTTTTAAAGATTCCCGCTTTTAAAGATTCCCCATTTTAAAGATTCCCGCTTTTAAAGATTCCCCATTTTAAAGATTCCTGCTTTTAAAGATTCCTCATTTTAAAGATTCCCCGTTCCCCGTTCCCCGTTCCCCGTTCCCCGTTCCCCGTTCCCCATTCTCATTCTCCGATTCCCCGATTCCCCGATTCCCCGATTCCCCGATTACCCGATTCCCCGATTACCCGATTACCCGATTACCCGATTACCCGATTACCCGATTACCCGATTACCCGATTACCCGATTACCCGATTTCCCGTTCCCCGATTCCCCGTTCCTCGTTTTAAAGATAGCCTTGCATTGACCGTGGATAGGTAGAAAAACAGTTAAACCGGAAAAGCCTGTTGCACATTGTAATTCGGCATTGTCCAACACGCAATCGGTCTGGTTGTAATGCTAATCGTATTTGATAGAATCTCAAGTTTTCTTTCGACACATACTCACGTACTTGGGTGGTGACATACTACTAGATGGGCGTGGCCGAGAGTCACGAGTCAGGTCAGTCAACTCGCAAAGCTCAACCGAGAAGAGTGATAGTGAACCACTGGTAGAAGGACTGCAGATTGTCCCTACGCCTTACCCTAATAGGCCTCTGTGTTATTCTAATGAACTGATCCTGTTACAATGATACTATTTAGCTTTATGAACATGCTAATGGTAAAGGTTTTCTTTTGCAGTATAAAAGAATCATTAATAAGTAGTTCTTTGTGAAAAACTATTTTAAGGAAAGTAAGCTGTTCACGAGATCTATGTTTTCAGATGTTCTAGAGTGATTAGTTTGTTAAGGCACTGTTGCGCTGCGCCTGCGCGCAGTATCGGAAAAAAGTACGTTAGATCATCTGTTTCTAAGTTGATAAAGGCAAATTAATCGCTGCAGCGAATTTGGAAAGGGTGACGATTCCAACCTCGTTCCCAGAGTTTCTCATCTTACCACCCTCTCGTTCCCAAATTCGCTGGGAACGAGGTTGAGACGATTCGGCCGTTAGTTTTTCCTCTAAAGGATCTCCCTTCTCTACTCCCTCTTCCTCTCTACAAAAATTTGACGATCCTCCGCCCCCCCCCCCCCCCCCCTCCCCGGTAAGGGATGTTTGCTCAATACCGAAGAAGTCAAACATCGACAGTTCCTAAGAATACTTCCGGCAAGTGCAGTTGTTAGTAAAATACTTCACAAGCGCAGAGTATGGAGCTATTCCGCGCACGAATGGGAGAGGTATATCTAATCCCATGTCTTCGCACCCGCACCGTAGCATAGGCAGTTTCAGGTTCTTTAGGCCACCCTCCATCGCCAAGGCACAGGGGTCTTGCTGGTCGTATACCAAAGGATGCTGGAGCTGAACTATTTCTACAACTTCCTTTACCTTACTAAAATTGCTCTCCTCTTCAGATGCCTGAACATGCATGTCATCAGGATCACTTTGGCGCAGAGCGTCACTTTGTGAGAGAAAAACTAGCACCTGAAAAAGACGAATATTATAAGGGTCCCGGGCTCTGCGTATCTCCCGCGCCACCATTTCGGCGTCAAGCTTTCGGCCTGTCCTTTGACCAACGCGGGATTTTGCCATGAGATATGATTGCTGCTTGTCATTGACTGCCCTGAGAGCTCAACCCCCTTTTAAAGCAACAAGGACTTCTTGGTGACCTACTGTGGCTTTGAGTTAAGCGCCAACGCTTGCTCCAAGCAGGGTTTGTAGCACATTTTGGCTAAGTCGATAAGGGAATGTCTCTCCAGGGACGAAGTACATTTCTCCAGTGACAAGTGGCTCTCTAAAGTAGACAGCCTATGAAAGACACGAATGCAGCTGCCTTGAAGGCATTAATACACCCTGTCGTGCATGGTTACTATCCATGGAAACATCAGCAGACGCTTCCTCGGTCACACCCGTTGATACTGGCACTGATGTTGAGGTCGCAGCGTTCGTACCTCTTTACAAAATGACCTGAAGTCTCCTTCAGAGAACGAGGCTTCCAGCAGAAATAAACAAAGAGCGATGTCTGACTAAATTGCAAAAGAAACCCCTGACCATTGGCATGTTCATAAAGCTTAATAGTATCATTGTAACAGCATCAGTTCATTAGAATAACACAGAGGCCTATTAGGGTAAGGCGTAGGGACAATCTGCAGTCCTTCTACCAGTGGTTCACTATCACTCTTCTCGGTTGAGCTTTGCGAGTTGACTGACTTGACTCGTGGCTCCCGACCACGCCCATCTAGTAGTATGTCACCACCCAAGTACGTGAGTATGTGTCGAAAGAAAACTTGAGATTCTATCAAATACGATTAGCATTACAACCAGACCGATTGCGTGTTGGACAACGCTGAATTACAATGTGCAACAGGCTTTTCCGGTTTAACTGTTTTTCCACCTGTCCACGGTCAATGCAACATGCGCGCCAACAGGTATCTGACTCAGCGGAGCTAAACTCAAAATTATTTTGCTTAGTGATCCCTGTGCTACTTCGAGAATCATCGGGTGTTTCAGTGTTGGCGTTAAGAGCTAGAGACCACTTAATCTTCCACGGCATACAGATATTCGAAATTTCCAGGAGTACCCCCCCCCCCCCCTCCCCGACTGTATCTACAACTAAAAGCCATTCAAGAATAAGAAATAATTGCTCCTGGATAGTACAGCTTTAAAAAGCGCATTTCAATCTACTGTCACTACTTTAAACTTGTAATTGCGAAATGTTGAACATTTGCGCGAAAGCAGTGAAAGCGTGACTGGGCTGCTCATACGGTTGTGTGACAACTTTTACTGAGTCTCGAATATCAGCCACGCAGCATGGTTGCCGATATAATAAAAACAGATTCATGAGGCCCCTGATTCTTACAGCAGAAAGCTTGGCCTCTGTAAGGCAATGTGGAGTGGTATTGAGGGGAATCGACGGCTTTTAGGTGTGTTTTCTGCAACATTTTCGGATTAAATTAGTCGTATCAATATTTCGTTTATTTGTTTTCGGGTCAGATCGTTTCACTTCTTGTTTCCAATTCATATAGGCCAAATTTATTTCGAACTTGCCACTACACTTTTAAACTTACACTTTTGATGACCTCGGTTTGATTTTGTTGTTGTACCGGTGATACATTGCCGAATTAACCTCTCGACTTCTTGAACTTGAACGGAGATCAGCAGTTTAGCAATTAGAATAAGGGCGCGATTTTGATTTGCCTCAAGATATTTCAACTCGATTAATTTACAGTCCTTTAACGTCCTTAATGCTAAACAGCATTCCAAGTTGACCCATTATTGTGTCTTAACGAACTTAAAGCGTTTTGGTGAATCGAAAACATCGAGGTTCCAGGAAACCTCTGTGCGTTTGTTCTGAGAACCATTCACAGTGTTGTTTACATTAAGGAAATACGCGCGATGACAAACTAGACATGACGGCGGACAGGAAATTAAACAAAGATCGAAAACGTCTAAAAACAGTTTTTATGTAGTGGACATTATGAGGACATTATGTTTCTACTGATAACAGTGAATTGCTTAATTGATTGAATTGATTGATTAATGATAGCCTTTTACTTTCGCTTTTGAAATTGATTTGTCTCTTGTTCGTGTATAATTGTTGTGTCATTTGCGCCCAACACATTGACATAGATTTTCGTTTTTCTCAAAGGGAAATACTGCGAGTTCGAGCATGAAAATTGGCATGGTATATGTTTAATAATGATATTTTAAGGCTGTAAAGTAAAATAATCGGAAAGTGAGGTACCAGATGCATTTTTATGCTGTTAAACATGACCTATATTTTGCCGTTATTTTTCACACGCTTCATAGGTGTTTTTAAAATGGTTTGGAAAACCACTATATCAACATATCTGAGATTAGTTTAAAACGAAGAATAAATTAGAGTGGTTGTTCCACATTTGTGTGAAGTTTGAAGTCAATTTAGTTTATTTTAAGACTTTAGCAGCGCTTCGTCCTCGCACCTAATTTCGGTCATTTTATTACATGAAAAACCGCACTTTGACCGCGCTTTCAAATTTTCGCGAATTTCTGAAAAATAAAAATTCGCTGGAACCTTTAAATATGATTTTTAGAATAAGGTCACCTAAGGGTATCTTTGGGCAAAATATGAGCGATTTGTCAAATAGGACGTTGACCGGCGTTTCTCGATCCTAACAGTCAGCCATTCTTAAGTGTTCAAGATGGATGTTTGCTGTGGGGCAATCGAGTAGTGGTCCCCCCTAAGGAAAGAGCAAGAGTGGTAGAAGAGTTACACGAGACACACTCTGGAATTTGCCGTATGAAGGCGTTGGCGAGAAGTTATGTGTGGTGGCTAAAATGAATGCAGACTTAGAGCAGAAGGTTCACCAGTGCAGTCCCTGCCAGGAAAACAGCAAGTCACCACCAGAAGCCCCTCTACATCCCTGGGAATGGCCTCATAAACCCTGCGTTCGACTCCACCTAGACTATGCGGGTCCGTTCCTTGGAAAAATGTTTCTCATTGTGATGGATGCCCACTCCAAGTGGATGGAGGCGTTTCCAATGAATACATCAACTTCAAGTGCTACCATTGAGAAATTGAGAATCGCTTTCGCGACACGCGGCCTACCGGAAATTGTCGTCACAGACAATAACAGCAACTTCGCGAGCAAAGAGTTTGGAGATTTCCTCAAACAGAACGGGATCCGTCATATCAGAACAGCACCCTACCACCCAGCGTCTAACGGACTGGCTGAGAGAGCGGTACAAACATTCAAGGAGGGAATGAAGAAGATGAGTGGAGGAAGTGTGGAGGCACGAGTTTCAGAATTTCTAGCTCGTTACAGAATCACCCCGCAGACTTCAACAGGAGTGTCCCCTGCAGAATTACTTCTAGGAAGGAAACCCAGATCAAGACTAGACCTAGTCTACCCGGAAATCGGAAGGAAAGTGCGACAAAGCCAAGCTTCTCAGAAACAGGCACATGACTGGCACGCTAAGGAACGCACCATGCAGGAAGGGGAAGCAGTTTACGCAAGCAACTTCCGAAGAGGACCAAGGTGGTTACCTGGAATCTTGAAAGAGCCAACGGGTCCAACTTCCTTCGCAGTTCAGCTAGAAGATGGCCGACTCCTGAGACGTCACCAAGACCACCTTATACAGCGATCCTGCATTCCCCAAGTGCCTATTGCTGATCAAGAGGGTCCAGCAGACCCAATTCCAGCATCGCCGGCAGCTGAACAGCCAGAATTGCAGTGGGAAGAAACCCAAGGGAGCCAGCTGTTCCTGTGCAATCAACTACCCAAGGCATTCCAGAGAAGCGTTACCCTACTAGGGACAGACACGCCCCTCGATACTTGGCTGATTTTGTCATTAAGTGACTTTTTAGGTTATTGGGACAGAGACACTTAAGAACTGCAAGCTAAGTTTTGTCGTTGATTTATTGTACTAGTTTTCATGGCTTAGTGGGGGAGTGTAGAATGTTGTGAGCTGTGTAACCGCTCCTCCAGTAGTTTTCCAGTAGTTCGTTGTCAGTCGCTTGAATTAAAATAGAGTTGCGTTCTCGAGTTTTGGCTGGTTTATTGGCTCTAGAATATTACAGTTAGTAGCTTGATGTTTATTTCTTGATTCCCAACAGTTAAGCCAACGCATAGCATATTGACAGTTTGTTTACACGAAGATATTTGGTACAGAATTAATGCAATTTTACTGTTCTCCCGTTTTGGAGGTTGAATCAACTTCCCGACAACGCTGTTTGTTTTGTTTTGTTTTGATTTTTTTTTAGCAACGCAGTTTAGAGAGTCTTTAGACATATTTCATGGTATGTTTCCTGATACTTTTCTTTTTTACCATAGATATCACCTGTTGCATGTTTAGTGCAAAGTTCTTATGCGGCAGGAGCCATAATCGGTGACGGAGACCGTAAGTCTTGGGATCCGCGCGCACCTATGATATGGGACAATTTTTCTATTTTTAGAACAAATTGCGCCATCCTGACGTCATTTATACGCGCGGATCCACGCGGTGTCGGGGGCTCTCGCGTGGATGTTGTCACGTTGCGTGATCAAATGGTGAGAGTGGCGAGATTGTCTTGCAGATTTTTCACAGTGATGGCAGGGAATAAGGCAGGAAATTAGATCCAGGGCTCTTATATGTAGCTTTATGCTCTAAACAAATGGAAAAGGTGAGTTTTTCAGGGTCGAAAACAAGACTTCAATTTCGCGATGTCAATGAATAATAATATGTGCTCGCGTTAGTTGAACGCGTTAGCTCTTGCGTTTGTTCTGTAGAGAAAAGTTATGAAAGAAACCTCTTTACTCTGGTATCGAGTTAATTTGAGAGTTTCCCAAACAATGCTTAATCATAACCGAACCCTGTTTTTGATAGTTACTTATTGCTTCTGTTTGTTTGGCGAGTTTGCAAAAGTTTTTTTAAGGGAAAGTCTGACGCGTACATAAGTAGTCATTTGCATAGTACAGCGCGTGCACCTTCAAATCCGAGTGGGTGTTTTCAAATGTCAACAAATCTTGACAAAGATTTCTTTCGTTGTCTTTTGCGCTGAGATGCTGCAACAATTTTCACCAACGCCAAAAGGCTACTAACATCATGTGTATTTCTTTAACATAGTGAAATTTTACACTGCAAAAATAAAATAAACAAGGAGTTTTGATAACTCAACCAACAAAATCGAAATCTTTATTCGAATACCGTTGCTATTCGAGTTGATTAAAGAAAGCTGATTATTTCTGCTGTATTCACATATTTTCAGCTAAGCTTTCAATATGTTCTCAAACATTTATCAACCTTAAACATATTTAAAAACTAGAGATGTTATATGAGTTCGATGTACGTTTTCACACGAAAGTGGGGAAGTCCAATTCGTCATGTTTTACTGATTGTACAAAACACGCATCGGCGGGCGCTCTTATTCATCGACAACAGACAATTTATTGGATTTTTACACAAACAAAACTGAGTAGCATCTACAGACATAAACTTTGTCACTTATTGGGCCTTGATAAAGCATCAAGCGTTGCTTACAATTTAGGCAAAACTCAAACTTGCAATTACTTTGTTTTACTTACTTTTAATTACTTTGTTTTACTTTTCGGTCGAGAGAGACTGGCGAAATCCTCGCAAGCCTGTGGCAAGAGGAGGGAAACTTTGAAGTCCTGAAACGGTGCTATATCCAAATATATCCAACTGGTTTTTTGTTGTGTTATGGAAAAGCTGTTAATCTTCGTTCAACATATGTCAGAATATGTGAAACTTAGAGTGGAGTAATGTGGAGCTCTTGCAAAAGAAGCAGCGGAACACAACTTGGTCAGCGATATAAAGCGGGACATAACTAAATTCGGCACTGTCTTACTTGACTCAAACTGGAGTAGCTTACGACGAAAATACTATAGCAAAATTCCAACGGACATGAACGTATTGATTTGTGGGCCAAAAGCATCAAACATTTCGGGAATTTCAGACGCCATTTCCTCGCGCTGCATCCACAAAAATCCACGCAGCATGTACGCGCGTGTGCCGCACATGATGACGCAATTTGTTCTAAAAATAGAAAAATTGTCCCATATCATGGGGACAGCCCCAATACTAGAAATGGTGCGCGCTTACGGTCTCCGTCCCCGATTATGGCTCCTGTATGCGGAAAATTCAGTTTGAAACGTGATGTTTGTCTTTTTGTCACAGACAAATGAAAAGCGAAACGGAAAACATTCAACTAATTACTATTTAAAGCCAGAGCATTTTGACAGATTGTTTACATTTAATTCTTCTACTTAATTACGCAATATGAGTTTTATCTTATAGTTTGCAGTGACTGTTCTTCATTAGCACTGAAACCAATCGCTAAACGCGTATCCTCTGCATTACAGTTATTTTACCGTTTCGGAGAACTCCTTAAGTGAATGTCTCGCTTAACTGTCCAATATCTGAAAACATAACCGAGAATTCGAATGGCAAGTCTCCTGTGATCTGTTGGTAAGGCCAAATATTTTATGCAGTTCTTTACAAAAGTAGAGAAACAGCTGAACCTGTCGATTAATAGAACTCTTTCAAGCTGCTACAAACTTGAGCATGATATTGCGGGCGTTCCAATAATAAGAAATTCAAAACTTTAAAGTTTCAAATACAGGTCTACATCAAATTCGCCTAGGCTGTAGCCCTAAATATTATAATGGCATCTTTCACAACATTTTGCTTTACCGCCGAAAACAAGAAAGTTGTAGCTATCCCGCCAAGAACAATTATAGGCCAAAGAAACGACGACAAAGGTAAGCTTAAACTATTGTATAAATTCGGGTTGCAGCATTTAGAAAAATGTCGAGGTCTGTAACTTCCAGCTGAAAGGGCCTTTTAAACGAAGACAAACATTCAGGAAGATTATAAACAGAAAAAGAACCCAGGTAAAGTTCGATGTTAAAATCAAGCGTGATGTAGTCTGAGGCTGGTGAAATGAGGAAATTTAACGATTCGAGTATTATTGGAAGAAAAGTAAGCTACATTCAATGATCCACAGTTTGTTGTACGTAACAAGAACTGTATTTTTGCTCTTGACACAGATTAAAAGAGATTCGTTGATGAGCTCAAACGTTGAACCATAAAGTACAGTCGCCAATACGCATCAATTCATTATGAAACATTAAGCCCGGCGTTTAGCTCAGAGTGCTGCGTTAAAACCGAAGATAAAATGAAGTCCCTTTAACCTTTAATCTTTCAACTGTTGCAAGAGTTTTGAACGTTTCGGTTTTTGCGCATAGCGCGAAATCTAAAACAGAATTATTCATTCGCTTCAAATCTGAATGTTTTACCAAAGAGAACGGAAGGTTTCTCCATTTCAATATTCTCAGGTTAGAACAAGAAAAATACTGAACTGAACGCATAATAGCCGGGTTATGTGTTGAGGTTGTGCAATCGGGTAGCAGTATTTTAGAGCAGAGTTGCATTGTCCTCACCTGCTTAAAATTAAAATGCGTCAATTTCCCACGACTCAATATCACATAAGTGGAGGCAAAATTGTCAATTTTTTATAGGCAACCCAATGATCTCTTTGCAGGGTGATTGTTTTCCATTGCTGAGTTGCTTGTAAAACCCACTCACCAGGAACTGAAGTTTCCTATTGGCAAGGTAGGTTAAAGACACTGAATGTTTACCGATAATTGTTATTGCAGGTTTATCCTGTTTAGTGGCGAAAAAAAACATCAAGAAAAAATAAAAATGCCCAATGCTATAATGAGAGCTCTTCAAAATCGTTATTTAAGACCAAAGTCAGCCAAGGAAATATTGTAAAGAATTCTCGGTGAATGCAGTCACATCTATGTTTTAAAGCAATTTAGTTTAAACTAGCCATCAGTTTTATTTTGGCTTCAAAAGGCAGTCTTCGAGGCAGTAGACTCAAGGTTTTCCGAAAGGTAGACAGTTACCGGATAACAGTGAAAAGCTATTATTCAGGGCCACCACAATATGATAGTCGACACTGAACAGAGAGTCAGTAATTCGCTAAAGTGAAATTAGAGCCTTTGACATCCCTGAATAACTTTAAATTTCTAAGGCAGCTGAGAGGAACTCTTAAAGGAAAAGAAATTTTGAATAATTTGGGCTTTTTTCAAGAAAATAATCCATCGGCAGAATAGTTACACACCGAAATCCGTTTTGTACGAGCGAAGTAAGGCTGTCTACATTTGGCCAAAGCTTCACGGCTCTCAATCAGCAAACGTTCTTACAGTTCAGTCATAAATAAAGAAAATAATGATAATAATAAAGAAGAATTTAATTTAGTGAGGTCGAGTATTCAAAGAGTAAAACTATGCTTCATTCTTGGCTAATATTGTTTTAACAACCGAAACGAAGGGTTCATAGTTTTTTGAAGACGAAAAGCATCAAGAAGATCAAGCAGCGACGAATGTTGGTGGGCGTAGCTTAACAAGTCTTAACTTCAGGCGTGATATTTTCGATCAGTAAAAAGAGGAATTCGGTGAGGTTGAGAATTATTGAGAAGAGACGTGTGCTACCGCGAATATTTAAACCTAATCTTAGTGCAGTTTCCAAAAAAAGGCTGTTGCCTTCTTTGACACAAATGAATGCGAACATTAGATGGCCACCGCCGAAGCAAATGATATCATTCTTGAAGAAAAACAGCAAATACCTTGCCAAGAAGTTTCTCATTAAAAATCTATAGAACGTTAAGTTTAAGTACTGTTTTAACACCAACAGAAAATCGCTTTGCACGGGAAACGTTTTCACCCTGTGAATGTTACATTTGCTGTTTGAATGTTGTTTCTTCGAACGTTTTTATGGAGTTTCTAGTTGACATCAAATAATACTCTGCAGAAAAGATAGAAATCCTTTTGTTTTCAGATCAAGAAGCAACTCAAAAATGGTATTAAGCTTATCTAGGCCCCATTATATTATGTTCTCGCACACGTT
>NC_138154.1:29143731-29243731 GCF_964199315.1 Orbicella franksi
TTATAACATGTTCTATACTTTTCCAAGTTTGTCTTGGATCACAGCAAGACCGTTTAAATAACGAAAGACGCTGTTAAAAAGCAACTCAGTGTTTGAAATATTCAGAATTGTTCTAAATGTCTAGTGGATACGTTATTCACATTATTTTATCGAGTCTACGCCAACTTAGGTCTTTTGGTGCGGATCGAAGGTTAATCAAATTTGCAATGAAAACTGCAGATCACTAATTGCGTATTTGCTTTCTCTTTTATATCAATTACCTTATTATATTATTTTCTTTACAGTCTGTATTTATTCTACAACGAGAAATTCAAGGGGAGCGCCTCTAGTAAGGTAAGTTTGAGAGTTGATTCAACTGTTCTTTTGATGCAAATGAATATATGGAAGATCATATATTTGAACTGCGGAGAAAGATATGAAGGCATGATTGATCATCGCAGTTATATGCACAACACAAGCGCTAAATGGGATGCGAACCCAAGACCTCTGCGATAACGGTGCAGTGCTCTACCAACTGAGCTATCAAGCCAACTAGCATCTGGTCACTTTTTGATGATATGCTTAGCCTAAAGAATATTAGTGCTTTGCCGTTGATCTTTCCCAACGTTATTATGTTCCCTCTCCGAGACTATTTAGTGTAACAAGAGATTATCAAGTTAGTAATTAGTTCATTTGAACATTCTAATACCAAGATAAGCGTTACTTTGTTCTTTATGGGCGATTAAATGTATCTAGACGTTTTGAGTTGCAATTTGTTTAAATTCTCAGGTCAAGTTATACAGCTAGCATTATATTTTCAATGTTATAAATTTATCAGAGATGACAACTCAAGCGCATTTTAGCTTGAAAAAAATAAGCAACGGCATCGTTATGTTTAATTCGGATTCTGCTTCGATTTAAGAGGCTATTTAATGAAAAAAATAAACGAAAAAATAGCACTATTGATAACATCAACGCTGATCTTGCTAAAAAAAAAAACAAAAATGGCGCCGAAGGCGAGAAATTAAATGACGTTGCGGAGAAAAGAAAAGACAGAATAGCGTGCTTCTCTTTTCTAAGCTGTGTAATAATCGCTTCATTTGGTTTACAATGGCAAAGATTTCTGTCGACTGCATTGTACGGTGTACCGATCTAGGTCTGGTGACAATTTTTTCTGAAGACTCGTCTACAAAAGTAATCTATAATGAATGGAAAATCAAACTTATACTAGCAAGATCTTCAGCAGCAACTTCGTATGTTCTATCTTTCTCATGTCATCTGTTTTTAGAGGAATATACTTTGGAGAAAATGTATTCTCGTTTAAACATCCTCACTCGTCTTTATCTTTAATTACAACGCAAATTTGTAAGAAAACAATTAATGAGAGAGCATGTTGTTTACAGTTGAGGTGGGTTTTGAACGTCCGTTCGTGCATTTCAGTCTAAATTTGAATGTAATATTTTGACATGTCAATAACAAAAAGAGAAAATAACTTAGCGAGGTCTGGTGTTCAAATAATAACAGTATGCTTCATTATTGAGAAACGTTGTCTTAACGGGTGTGAGAGTTCCAGAAGGAAGGGTAACAATATTTTAAGGACGTAAAGCATCAAGAAGCCCAGGCAGGCTTAGTGTAGATGTCAGTTTAAAAAAAACAAACAAACAAAAAAAGAAATTCGGCGAGGTGGGGAATTACTGAGAACAGACATGCTCATTTTAGGCACAGGTTGAAAGCGAATATTTGGACAGAACCATAGCGCAATTTCCAAAAGGGCTCTTGTCTTCTTTCACACAACTGAAGATTTTTAAGAACCGAATTTCCTTCCTTTAAGACTCCGAAATTTAGGCCTAAACTTTCGGTATTTAGGGCTTACAGCAGATTATTGAAAACATATTTACAGACGTATTAAAAACTACAACAGACCTAATTATTGAAAGCAACATATTAAAAACTGGTTTTCAACTCATCGAAAGCCGATAAATGTCAGGGCGTACTTTCGAAAATTAAATCTCCATATTGATGTAAGCTTTGCATCCCTGCAGTTAATTGCATGTTTTACTAAAAGAACCTGACAATAATAATAATTCACTTTGATCTTTCTACAGGTAGACGAGTAATTACTTTTGACAACAATACGAAAAGGACAGAGCTTTGAGAGGTTGTCTTTATCTGAGTGCATACCCTGGATGACTGTCGGCTTAGCTGAGTCTGTTGCTATAGTAACATTCAACCTCTGTACGATAATTGTTTTTATAAGAAACCGTAATCTCCGCAAGCGTAGCATGTACCTGGTGATAAATTTGGCAGTTATAGATATGTTTGTTGGAGGAATTTCTGTGTATGATCTGTTCTATATGCCTGGAATAATGTGTAATTTGTGGATGTGGCTTTCAATTGGAGATGGGACATTTTATTTCATATTTGTTATCATAGTTTTTTTTCTCTTTGGCTCATTAACAAACATCGCCATCATTGCTTTAGAACGGATGTACGCGACGGTCTGTCCATTCAGACATCGTGTACTAAAAAAATGGGTATATCGATTAATAATTGCCGCTGTTTGGGTTACCTCCGGGATGGTGGCAATAGCTTCTGAACTTGTTCCACAGTTTGAAGGAACACATTATAACGGTTTTTACTTACCTGCTATATTTTCTTCTATTTGTCTTTTGATCATTTGTGCTTCTTACACGTCCATTGTTATTAAAGTCCGCTGTGGAGCGCAGCCTCAACACCATGGTGCAGCCAGTAGAGAAAGAAAACTGACCATGACATTGTTGACTGTGACTGTTGTATCTCTTCTGTTGTACCTGCCACACGTTATATTGCATTATTTCATGTATATCAGTAAATCTAAAATATGGCTGTCACTGTCCCTTTCAGTGCGTTTTCATTTAGACTCTGCATTTTTGGTTTTATTGTTAGCAAACTCTCTTGTAAATCCTATATTATACACTATCCGCATGCCAGAATACAGATCAGCTTTACTTGCTCTCTTTCGCAAACGACCTCAGCGACAAAGACAAGTTGCAGTTTTTCCTCTTCGTGACATGTAACGCAGATACTGTAAAAAGCTGTTCCAGTTTCTCTGTCTAGCTTTGTTGTTTTTAAACATTACATTAATCCACATTTTAGCTGAATGAGCACGACGAGGAAACGAAAGAATTAATATCTTCGTGAGAAAATCTGACTTACAGCAGATGAACATAGTTTACAGGCAAATGAGCAAGGTACCGTACTGTAAGAACAAAAGCATATAACGGGTGTTTGTCTATATCTTGAAAGTCAGAGGAGGAGCAAAAATTAATGTTAAGTTAATGCACAATTTAATTCGTAGTCATGTTATACCATCTTGAGTGCGACTATGGTATTGCGATTTTCTAGCACTCAACATGTCAGTTAGTTAATAGTAGTGCAGAAAGTTTCTACATAACTCGGCAGAGAACAATTTGGTTCAATTAGTTGGTACATTCATGATTCACCAGGCGATAAATCGTGTATAATTGTAATGACAAGCTTAAAAATATCAGAATCTTAAGACTTTATTGACTTTGATTATAGCTATTACAGTCTTTCATTTTTTTTTTTTTTTTCTTTTTTCTGTTTCTTATGCTTATCAGGGCAATTGTTATTTAAACCCCACTGGGAATTCAAAATGTAAATAATGAAGAAAAAACGAAATGAATTCTGGTGTTTGTAGTGAAATGACGACAACGTGCAAATCTTGAATTCGCGAAGAAGGTTTTTTCGAGGTTCACCGGCTTTGCCGAAATTTTCTCCGCCATCGAAGTCTAATCTGCATGAATTACTTTATTCGGTGTACATTATCAAAACAAGGGACCGATGAAATGGAAGAACTCCTTTTTTTTTCTTTCTGTTTTCAGAGGGTAAGGCGCCCTGGAGTAGAAAAGGGCCTTTGTCAGTCCTTACCATCTCCGGAAGGAAGAGCACCCTAGGTTGAATGATGTTATATTTAATATTTAATGTACATTATTGTGAAAACTTAATAGATGTTGAAGAGCATACTCGAGTTCAGTGCAGTATTACTTCTTTGATTATGTTTTTGGCTGAAAATAATAAAGATAAATAAAGTATCAGTGATGTTAGAAATTGGATTTTCTTGGTTTGGCTCTAACAATATTAGCATACAATATTTTTAGAGTTCTTTCAACGTAAGTTAAAGTCACATTTCAGACGCCCATCTTAACCTTACAGACATTTAACAATTTTTGGACGAGGGTGAAAAGGAAGGATAAAATGTATCGAAGGATAACTCCCTTTAGTGTCCTTTAATCATTTTAACACCAAACAAATATCATCATGTCAAGCAAACGAGAAGTTGAACACAAAGTGACTGAGATACTTGACATAAGAGTATCGCTGCTGGATAGCCGCTATTGGAGCTGAGTGTGCATAATTTTTTTTTTTTTTTTTTTTTAACAAATGCACGGCCGGAAATTATAGAGCAGAAATGTTCCAGATTTGGTTTTGCGAGCACAGTCATCGCCCCTTCTCAGATGTAAATATATAGTTTTTGCTTTTTCATGCAATATTCTAATTAAACCAAACAGAGATGGTCTTCCCATGTTTTGTAAGAAAATCAGAAATACACTTTGGGGGCTAGAAAAACTGTTGAAAGCACTCGCGTTCCTCTCGTGCGTCCATCAGAAGTTTTTTTTAATTTTTCTGAGAGACCTTGGAACATCATCTTCTATTTGGTGAATCGATTGATGCTTTAGCGGATATCATCAAGTTATGATACACGCTGGAAGTTTTGAGAGCATGGTAGAAGTGTAAGAAATTGATCGAGGCCCATTCGAGAGCACCTCTAGGTTCTTGACTGCTCTTCGAACTTCCTTAACTCGATGATGAACATTAAGCCCAAGTGCTGGATTTCATCCATTTTTCTCACTGGCAAAATTGTTGTTTTATTGCGCCAGTTACAAAGGTTTAAAATTAAGAGCAATTCTCCAGGAAAGTGAAGCAAAGTTGGAAATGAAAAATTTTAACTGAAACATACTAGCAAAAGTATGGCTTGATGACATAACAACACAAGTTCACTAGGCTTGCTCAACACAACAACTTTATTCTCTAAGCATCTTGGGTAATACGACAGCTTAACACAACTTCCGGTTACGAATATATTACACTGCTTTCCCCCAGATTTTCAGGATGCACTTATACCCAAGACATAGCGATAACCCACAGTTACAGGTTAAGTTTAACAACTGGTTTTCTAATCCTTTGAGATCTTCGCAAAACTGTAGGTGGACTACTTACAACTAAAGGAGATACAACAGTATCCTCGTTTTCAGGCAGATCTACATGTGGTTCAGAAGTACTATCGAGAAGATTCACATTATCATCATTTATTGTCTGATCACTTGATTCAGGCCCCACGATATCTGGCTCACTGACATCATCTTGTACATTATCATGTGCTCTTATCATGTGATCAGTGTGTACATATCTGGTTTTGTGTCCTGTCCTAACTACATAGGTTCTGGGCCCACAAACTTTAATTATAGTGCCTGGAATCCACTTATCAGTCTTAGAATTAGCCCTCGAGTTTCGTACCCGCACCCTGTCATTTCTTACAAAGGATCTTTCCCTCTTACATTTCAAATCCTTGTACATTTTCTGTTTCTCTTGCTTATTCTCTACAACTTGTGCCAGATTAAGCTTAATTAGACTTAACCTTGTTCTTAGGCGACGCTTCACCATCAACTCAGCGGGGGTCACACCAGTTGTACTGTGAGGGGTTGTGCGATACCGAAATAGAAAATTAGCAAGTCTGTGTTTCATAGAGATTCCCTTTTTACCCTCAAGCACTTGTTTAACTAAAGCATCCTTAACAACTCTCACAGACCTCTCCGCTGTCCCATTAGATTGAGGGTGATAGGGTGGAACCAACGTGTGTTTGATGCCGTTTTTGCGCATGAATTCGGCAAATTCAGTGGACGTAAACTGTGGTCCGTTGTCAGACACCACCTCTTCAGGTAAACCATGAGTAGCAAAAATTAAACGGAGCTCATCAATAGTCCGTTCAGTAGTTGTAGAGCTCATATGTTTCACTTCAATCCACTTTGAGTGGCTATCGATTACTACAAGGAAGTAATCATTACCCTTCTGGCAGAAATCAATATGGATCCGTTGAAATTGTCTAGCTGGCCACTTCCATGGGATAAGGGGTGCACTGGGTGGGGCATTTCTAACATTTTGGCATACTGTACATACTCTCACTGCTTCCTCAATTTCCTGATCCATTTTTGGCCACCACATGTATGTACGAGCATCTTGGCTCTAAAGATTAGTGGAATAATCACCCTAGAGCCCCAAAGGACACAATCCTGTTCACAGGACAGCTCATTTCTTCTATTATGATAGGGTTTGAGGGTCTCATCAGGACACCCTTCTGGCCACCCAGACATCACAAATTGATGTACCTTACCAAGTACAGGATCTACAAGGGTTGCCTTTACTATATCTTCTGCAGTGATTGGAAAATCATCATCAATTACACTCACACTGTAGACCACACCCTCACTTCCCACTGTGGAGTCCTCATGTGGTAGCCTTGAGAGAGCGTCACAGTTGGCATGGTCTTCAGATCTTTTGTATTCACTCTCATAGTCATACGCTGAAAGTACTAGAGCCCACCTCTGCATCCGGGCTGCTGCTAGTATGGGGATAGCGGATTTGGGATTGAAAATTGCCAACATGGGTTTGTGATCAGTGATCATGGTAAATCTACGCCCATACAAAAACTGGTGAAATTTTTTTACACCAAAAACAATTGATAATGCTTCACGCTCAATTTGTGCATAGTTCCTTTCACTTGAACTCAGTGTCCGAGAGGCATAGGCTATTGGCCTCTCCTGGCCATCATCTATCACATGGCTAATAACTGCTCCAATTCCATAGCTGGACGCATCACAAGCAAGTCTAAGTTCACGGTTCCCATCATAATGCACCAACAGTGCATCACTGGTGAGACCTTGTTTACAAGCTTCGTATGCTTGCTGACACTCTTTTGTCCATGTCCACTGGACACCCTTTTTGAGGAGCTCATGTAATGGTGCTAGTGTGGTTGCTAAATCTGGTTGAAGTGGGTGATAGTACTGGACCATGCCCAAAAAAGATCTCAACTCACTGACGTTTTGTGGTACTGGTGCCCTTTTTACAGCATCCACTTTTTCCTCAACTGGATGCAAACCTTCGGCATCTATCTTCAAACCCAAATAGACAACTTCCCTCTTCAGAAATTCACACTTTGCCATCTTCAAATGCAGGTTATATTTGTGCAACCTCTCCAATACCTCAGCCAGGATTTTGATATTCGCCTGCCAACTGACACCACCAATAAGAATGTCATCCTGCTTACACACACATTTTTCTACTCCTTACAAAATCATATCCATTTTAGCTTGGAATATTTTAGGTGCTGATTTAACCCATATGGTAATTTGGTGTAGGAATAGAGTCCCTTGTGTGTGCTAATTGTCAGGTACTCACGACTTGCTTTGTCAACACTTAGCTGAGCATATGCATGCGACAAATCAAGTTTGCTGAAAATTTTTGATCCCAAGAGGGCAGCATACAAGTCCTGTTGGGTGGGAAGGGGATACTGCTCATCTTCAACAGCTGAGTTGATGGTTACTTTGTAGTCCCCACAAATCCTAACCGATTTGTCAGCTTTTGGCACAACTACTATTGGGCTTGCCTAGTCTGATCTGTCAGTTTTAACGATTACCCCATTTTTCTCTAATTTATCCAACTCCTTTTCAACTTCATCTTTTAGTGCATATGGAACCCTACGTGGCTTAATAAATATGGGCTTTGCACCATCTTTCATGGTGATGTGTGCTTCCAACCCTTTCATGCCCTCATAGCTGTCTTTGAATAACTCACTGTGTTTAACTAGTAAACTATCAAGTTGACTTTTGGCACTTTCCAACTCGGATCTTGTTAAACTAAATATTTCACCCCACTCAAGCCTTATATGGTTTAACCAATTTCTTCCCAGCAAAGTAGGCTTCCTCTCATAATCAGCTACAATAATTGGCAATGTATATTCATGGCCCTTGTACACTACATCACACGGCATTTCACCACACACTGTACGGGTTTCATCCGTATAGGTTTTCAATTCAACTTTTAACGGACGAAGGGGAAAATTACTGAATTTCTGAAAATGTGTGCTCTTACTCATTATTGAGTAATCAGCTGCAGTATCTACTTCCATTGCACATGGTGAACCATTTATGGTCATTTCTACCGTATAACTTTTGTTGGTGGGATTATCTGTACCAACTGCATACATGGAATAAATACCTAACTCATCATTATCATCACAACCTTCTGTGTTTGATTCTAACACACTGTGAACATTACCCATAGCTCCTGGTTGTTTTGTTTTCATGCTAGACTCAACATCTTTACTGCGACAAACTGACGCAAGGTGACCTACTTTGCTACATTTGTAGCATTTTGCTGACTTAAATTTACACTTAGGTGCAGCATGCTTACCACCACACCGGTAACATGAGGGTTCCTTAGTGTTTACAGTTTCCAGTTTATTTAATATGCCTTGGCTGTCATCACTTGCACTGACAGGACGGAATTCTTGGGTGTTCTTCTCTGCCATCTCCATTGACTTTGTAATCTGGCACGCTTTCTCAAAAGAAAAATCCTCGGTGTTCAAAAGTTTATTCTGTATTTTGGGATTGTTCAATCCGCACACAAAACGATCTCTCAGAGCTCGGTTGAGAAACTCCCCATAGTTACAATGAATCGATAACTTCTTCAAGGCCCGGCACAATAAAGTCACTGATGGATTCGTCTTGTTTTTGATAGCGAGTTCCAAAATGAAAACTTTCAGCTATCTCCAATGGCGCTGGATTGTAATGTTTCTCTAATGCTTTGACAATGTCCACAAAAGGAGTGTCTTTTGGTTTCACTGGTCACAAAAGCGTTGTCTCTTGATACTGATATGATAGCTTCTATTTTCACTCAGGCTTCATTTTCTTGGTAGTTGGCGAAGCTGGTTGTTCAACAGTCTGTAGAAAATATAAACGAAACACTAACAGTAAATACATCTTGAGTTTACAAATTGACACTGAACAAGTTGCTTCTATATTCCAAGCGGAGAGCTGTAACTGAATTTCGTTCAATTTGCATGAGCGAAGCGTGGTTATAGGACCGAAACATCTCCTACTATGATTCATCACTATGAAATGGAAATAACAGTATCGAAACAGTTCGCGACCCTCCCTCTGTCGACTCTCTGTCCAGATATACTGAAGATAGAATAGCTTACCTCGATGGGCATATCCCATCCCTCGCCTAATTCCATTTCTGCGATTGCTAATTCAATCCCCTCCGCCGTGCTGTACATATAGTTTCCATCTTTGATGCACCGGAGTTCTCTTTGTCGTTGTGGGCTCCCCTGATATGGTTCTGACACAACAACAAAAATATAGCAGGTATATTTACTTTAATTCGTGATACACCTCCGTTCAGTGGAATGGGTACATGTAACACTTTATGTCGTGAGACGTGACAGTAAACTTGGAAGTCTTGACATTTCCGGAAAAAAGTTGTCTCAGTTGTAGATCAGTAGTCTATTGTTGTGCATTCGGTGATGTGGAAAAACGCTTTTAATGACCGATTCACATAAAAAAAAAAAAAACTATAATTCAAGTAATATGTCTTCGTACCATAGTTCGCTCGCTAAATCCAACAATAAGCTTCATTATATAACGACTGGTGTGCCAGAAAACTGACCTAGTTTGGCCGGCATTTCCGGAAAATATTTCAGGACCGCGAGTTGTTGAAATTGATTCTTGGACTCTAAAATATAGGCAACTTACCCTTTAATGTGATTGCCGATTTTCCCGCAGTCCGAAAGGTGTTCTAGTTACCTGTTTAAGAAGTATTGCACCCAGCCTATCTGTCTTCCAGCAACTTCTCTCAAGGTATGATTTTTCTTAGCGCTCTTTGATACCAGACTGTGGCACGTCTAAAAGTGTCTCGGGTATTTCTCTAATTTCTGGCAAAACACAACGAAGTGCGAACGGGTCTTTGTTTCCATTTTCAGGAAGGACATGAAAAGGAGTTCCTTCTGGCCCCTTGATTTTGAACTCATGGTAACCCTTCAAAAGAAAATAAACAACTAATGTTAGATTCGCAAGTGGTTTCCCGACCACCTGGACTGCCGTACCATAAATCGAGCGACTCACTATGAGCTATAATTTTTTCTGAAGGGGCTTACATGATTTATGTAAGTTACTTGTACCTACCCCTTGATTTTTCGACCAGTAATTCTTAAAGTTGAATGGTGCGTGTCTGTCAGGCCTAAAAGGAACGAAAATTTTATGCTACAAAACTCGACAACAATAAACCTGCCCTACGTAATAACCAAGCTATATCCACAAAATCGACATCAATTTGCTATTTTGATCCTATGGGTACCAGCATCCGCCATCTCAATACCTAG
This sequence comes from Orbicella franksi, assembly GCF_964199315.1. NCBI lineage: Eukaryota > Metazoa > Cnidaria > Anthozoa > Scleractinia > Merulinidae > Orbicella > Orbicella franksi. The sequence goes on from NC_138154.1 coordinate 29,154,209, forward strand.
GAACACATCAGTTACAGCTGTAAATGTGGCCGCGGTTACGAACAACACATCGCAAATCAAAATACCCGGCCCCGTGCACTTTTTTCACAGATCGTGCACAACACTAAAAACACGTTAAATCCCAAGAATATGGCGTGAAGATTAACGACATATTTTTTGTGATTTTCGCAAAAATCTGCAAGTAACTTAAATCTAATGACAAAATGAAGAACACACCTGGTTTGCATGCAAAATTGCAAGCGCTGTTTCACTTTACGAGTAGCATTTTACATCGTTTACGCTGGTCTTCAACCGCCACCTTCAAAACACGCGAGGCTCCTTCTTTTCTGGTAATTATCGAATAGAATTATGGGTAAATTACCCGAGTATAATCGAACAAATAACGAGCAAAGCGAAGTGAGTACGAAAATTCCCGATTTTTGAAATGGCCGCCATGTTGTGACGTCACATGGTTATCAAATCTGATAACGATCCCGGACTGGTAACTCCCATCGAATATCTAGTTTACCGTGTTTCAGACCGAAGATGATGATACGAGTAAAGCGCATACACTTGACAAAGAATAGTTGACAAGGTCAAAACATGGTCGTCGTCGTCGATTTCTGCCGTCGAGCACCTAAATTCATCAATATTATCCAACCAGGAAGTAATGTAAATGTGTCGAGATCAATGTACAAAACAAATGCATGCCTTTGAGCAACCTGAAGTTACGTCTTTGGCTAAAATCGATTCAGATATTGCGATAGTCGATAAGCCAACAATGGTGAACTGAACTAAAAGCGTAGGCCGGAAGTCCGAGAAGCACGACTGCTGACCAGATGTAACACAATGTAATGGGATGTAACACCGGATGTAAGTGTAATGATATCCTCTTGTAATGGAGTTGTTTCACAATGGCAATGGCGAAGAAAGCCAACATAAAAAAAAACGAAACCGAAAAACCGAATAAAAGCATCAAAGAAAAATTAAACGTTGAGCAATCTCATACCCTGGGAAACTAGGAACAAGGTTGAAATATTTAGATGCAAAGTCTAACTCGGATTCATACGTACCACAGGGCCCAATGTTGAATTTTAGTTTTAGTTGAATGGGTATAAGTGCAATCTGCATTTTTGACACGCACAGCATGAATTTCCTGTTTTTTCTTTTTGGCATACCTGTATAGACAGAGAGAGTTCGAACGTCCAAGAGTTGTTAGAAAAACTAACTTCCTCGTTCTCATTCAAGCCTGGACTTCATTTGTTGTTAACGAAAACCTGAACATATTTTAACACCTGTCAATACTCCTGGGTTTACTTTAGCTAAACCAAGAGATGATAAATGGTATCCTCTCTTATACAGACTTGATTCAGTGTAGTAAAGCCAATGGAGGCAATCAGGTTGCGTAAAACGATCAGTGAAGCGCTTTTCTTTTGTCCTCTTTATTCACCACTGCAAAACAGTCATAAAAGCGGATCAAAAGTCGTCCTTTTATCCCTCTATCAATGATATATTGTAACAAAAAATATCTAAAGAAGAGAAGCTACAAAAACAAACAAACAAAAAAACGCTTATATCGCATTTTAAAAGTACATCCGGTTAGCAGTTTTGCTCCGCGCATTTCCGGTCTACATAGGTTTGGTCGTAAACAACGATTTCTTCGCTTCTCGATCTCAACCATGCACCACGGAATGTACGGCTCGATTTAGCCAAAGACTTAATTCAGAATCGTAGCAGACATGCATTTGCTTAGCTGTGATCTTGATGCGTCTATTTAACTTCCTGGATGGATTTCGGGTGGATCGTATTGATGAATTATTTCGATACTCGACACACGACTGTGTTTGGCCTGTTCGACTGTTCTTTATTCGGGAAGATGCATCATCTCTGTGGTCTAAAAGTAGATGTTCGGTGAGGCTAGCCAGTTAGATTTGACCTTTCTGCTAGAGTCTGTGCAAGATTTGGTCAAGAAAATGGAGAGAGCGAACCGAGGAGAGACCCATACTATATCACAGAAGCATCCTGAAGAAATTCCCAAAAGCTGCAAGGTAGGCTTTGTTTCAATCTATATTTCATCAAATTCGTTGGCCAAAACCTAATCAATCAAATGTAGATAACAGATAAGATGATAGAAAATACTTCTGAAGCTGATATTCTCTATCAAAAGCCTGTTTGAGCCAAATACTAGAGCTCTAAAAATTTCCAATTTTGCAATTCTTTGCAACTTGCCTCGGATGTCTTCAACATCCATGGCCAGAATATATATAATTTTCCCTAAATAGGTTTTATGATATTTAGAAACTTCAATATCTCTGTAAGCTCTGCTGCTAATTTGGTTTTTTGGGAAAGAGTACTTTCGGAGAAATTACGAATATGGTTGTGCTTGTTTTTCCTGCTTGTCTAAATGGCTGACAAGCAACATAGTAGGAGGGGCATTGTCTTCTTGATTATAAACTCAAAATACTTTAACGGCAAATTTTATTAACTGGGAGAATTGCCCTACCATCTGTATGAATTTCATTTAAATTGGTTCACATGCACCCGAGAACCAGACTCGTTTATTTTTACTTCTTGAGAGTGAGTTTTTTGGTCAAAACAGAGACCTCAGGCCAACGTGATCAAGTGCGGTTACCATGGCAACGACACACCTGCCGATCCAAATATGGCTGTTTTTGTTCATCCCCCCCAGGTAACCTACCTCCACACAAAAAATGAAGGGGGGTTAAAAATTTACATTTCCAACTTTGCTTCACTTTCTGGAGAATTGCTCATAAAGTTCCGGCGAATTTTCTCACTCCATGAGCACGAACGGCTATCATTAGATTATGATGCAGTTTTACTTGCACTTAAATTGAAAGCGTGACTTTATTAGCTATGTTTTTAAAAAAATCATGAATAGAAGACATTTCATGTGTTCTCAAAGAGTTATAAAACACGCGTGGGAACGCGAGCTGAGATCGAGAGTGAATAGTCTCACTGTTTTATAAAAATTCCAACTGATTTTCTTCAAATATCGCTTTCCAATTTCACGCCGTTGACTGAAAGTCATTTAAAATTTGCAGTTGTAAACGTGCGCTCATCCGTTTTTTCAGTAATTTCGAGTTTTTAAAGTGAAGAGACCGTGAATGATTTTCTTTTAGTCTTACGTGGAATTGTTTCTAAAGGTTCCTCCAAACGCCTGAAAACATCATCATTTTGAAGACGAGCTACAGTCACTGCACACTAAAGACTGAAAGTGTACGATAGCTCAGCCAATCATATATCAGCATTTTAATTACCTTATTATACGAAATTAACGATGCACGTTGACAACGCGAAGAACATTTACGTTACACAAAATTAAGGCGAATTTTCCAAAAGTTAGTGTTTGTAAGGTACGTCTCGGTATATCATACATAATATACTTAAGCGCGCGATGAAAGCTTGGAAGTTGATTATTAAAGCAGCATGGCGGATTTCTAGATTTGATTCGTGTATTGTGTCCGTTAATTGTACTAATCTAGTTCCATCGGTTGTGGAACGAGACAGCTAGCGACGAGGACTGAAGTTGGAACTGCCCAGACCATGGCGTCAATAGAGATAGACGAGTTAACGAGTGTAAAACCCTTTGATCCACATGGTGAACCTTCAGCCGTGGGAAAGCGATGGCAGCGTTGGTTGAAAAGTTTCTCTGTGTATGCTGACAGAAAGGGCTTGCTCATCCAAGCGGATAAGGCGGATAATAAACTCCAGAGGAGAGTTTTACTCCTTCATTCAGCCGGCGAGACTGTTGAAGAAATTTTCGAAACGTCGGCTGACACAGGCGAGGCGAAAGATTACGAAAAAACAGTGAAGGCTTTGAACGATTATTTCATTCCAAAGGTAAATTCGACATACCAAAATCACCTGTTTCGCAGCATGGAACAACAGGACGGCGAAACTGTGGCTCAGTTCGTGACACGATTGAGGCAAGTGGTCAAGGACCGTGACTACGGCGAACAAGCCGAAAACCAGACTCGTGATCAAGTCGTGCAGCGATGTAAATCACATGAATTAAGGAAGAAACTACTGACAAAAGGTGAGAAATTAACCTTAGAGCTGTTACTTTCGACGGCAGCAAATCACGAGCGAGTTCAATCACAGCTGGAGAATATGGAAGGCAGAAAGGATGTGAATTCGATCCGCCACAAGTAGGAAGACAAAGGGAAAGAGCCTGTAAAGCGAGCATGCTACAGATGTGGAAAAGTAGGACATTTTGGACGAGACTCTGAATGCCCTGCGAAAGAAAAAACTTGCCATAAGTGTGGAGGAGCTGACCATTTTGGTTCGCAGAGAAGAACGAAAACAGCCAAACCTCCCAAACCTAGACGGAAAGAGAAGACAAAAGGAAAGAAAGTTAGGTATGTGAGAAGTGAAAGAGATGAAGATGAGTATGCATTTACTGTGAATTCTGCTACATCACCTGAGAAAATAGATGTGAATGTCGGTGGAGTTGTAGTTGCGATGTTGATTGATTCGCACGAATCGAAAGATGGATCTTGCGATTACAGCCATACAAGTTCCAAGTCAAGTACCTACATGGAGAGCATAATATTGCTGATCCGTTGTCACGCTTACTGCGTGCGAAAGAGCAAGCAGAATCTTCATCAGCGCCAAGGTGTCAGATGACTTAGTCAGGTTTGTCCCAGTAACTGCCACTCCTCAAGCGATGACAACACGTGAAGTTGAAGAAGCCTCACCAGAGAACAGAGAGTTCGTGGAATTGCGTCGGCACATTGAAGACAGAAACTGAAAAGGCGATCAGCACAAGCAGTACGTACCAGCATGCGGCGAACTGTGTGTTATTAGCAAATTAATTCTTCGAGGTACCAGGATTGTCATACCGAGCAAGTTGAGACCTCGAGTACTAAGCCTTGCCCATGAAGGACACCCAGGAATTGTCAGTATGAAGCAGAGATTGCGATCAAAGGTATGGTGGCTTGAGATCGACAAGGAAGCCGAGAAGTTTTGCAAAACCTGTCAAGGCTGTCAGCTTGTAAGCAGTCCAACAAACCCAGAGCCAATCAAGTCAACCCCATTACCAAGTAGCCCATGGCAACAATTGGCCATCGTCCTGTTAGGCCCATTACCATCAGGAGAATCTGTCTTAGTCATCGTTGATTACTTCAGCAGATACTATGAAGTGGGACTGATCATGCGTTCGACAACGTCAGAGAAAGTCATAGAGTGTTTGGAGAAAATCTTCACCACACATGGTCTTCCTCAATCACTTCGAAGCGACAATGGTCCACAGTTCAGATCAGAAGTGTTTGAGCGGTATTTGGAGGATAACGATATAGAGCTCAGGAAGACCACACCATTGTGGCCACAAGCGAACGGCGAGGTGAAAAGACAAAACAAGTGCCTCCTCAAGAGCATGAAAATAGTTCAAGCTGAGGGAAAAGAATGGAAGAAGGAAGTTCGCAAGTATTTGGTAGCATATAGGTCAACCCCTCATACTACCACAGGTGTGAGTCCAGCAGAACCCTTGTTTGGCAGAAAGATGCGTACTGAGCTACCTGAACTGAGAGAGGAGAGCATAGAGAGTGAGATGCGAGACAGAGATGGCGAAATGAAAGTCAAAGCTAAACAGTATGCAGACAAGAAGACGAGTTCCAAGGAGTCAGACCTAGCTCCAGGTGACAAAGTGTTAGTAAACTGAAGAGCGCTCCTGAGCCTTATGATGTTGTAACCAAAACTGGAAACAGTGTCGTCGTTGAATCACCAGAAGGGTTCAACTTATGAGAAACACGACCCATGTAAAAAAGTACGAGGAGACATCACGGAATCCTGAGGAAACAACTCCATTGCTTGCTGTTACTGATCCTGTAAAACCGGAAGCAGAACGAGAAAAACTGAGCAGCCCGGTTACGACGAGACCAACAAGGGTCAGGAAACTGCTGGAAAGATTTAAAGACTTTGTTATGACCTGAGCGTCATTGTTAAGGACTCTGTTTTGACTTGAGTGCCATTGTTAGAAACTTTGTTATGACTTAATGTCATTATTGACTGTTACAGTTCAAAAGGCCAGAATTAATCATTTTTGTGGCCAGCCGTTTTGTGAGTTTAAGTCGTACTAAGTTTTTGCCAAAAGGACTGGATAGCAGCAGACATGTTGAAATTTTAAGAAACAACAAAACGTTTTTTAAATACACGTTTCAACAGAATCTTCTGTCATCTTCAGTTTAAATTAAAAAGTAAAGAGTTGCATACATAGAGTGCGCAAAATGCCAATTGAATATAAGAACAAAAGGAGCATGACAAAAACTCACAAGTGCAAATCAATTCCAAATTGAACGAGAAAAACAGAGAAAACATTCGCGTGGAGGAAGTGACGGAAGATCTTTCTAAAAGGCATTTTTACTCATTCGAGAAAACTTTTTTCCAAGTTTCCGCACAAAATATTCGTCATTATTTTATGTGATATCATTTGCTTAGAAAATTTTCTATTGTCTTTCAGCCAATCATAACCCAGAATTACGATGTGGAATTTGCACTGGTGTTACACTTTTTGCATTAGTGTTACATTTTTTGCACTGGTGTTACACTTGAACTGCACTGCTCTCAGCCAATCGGAATCGAGTAATTTTTTCATGTATATTGTTAGTATAGGTAATCATATGGCTGTGAGTTCAATTTGGAATTAATTTGCATGAGTGAGTTTTCAAAACCCTGAAAAAAATCGAAAAAAAATCGAAAAAATTGCGTGGAGGAAGTGCCGGAATTCGCGAAAACGTTTTTCAAAGTTTCCGCACAAAATTTTCGTATCATTTCACGTGATACCATTGGCTTAGAAAATTTCCTATTTTCTTTCAGCTAATCCTAATCCAGACTTACGATGTGTAATTTGCACTGGTGTTACACTTGAACTGCCTGCTCTCAGCCAATCGGAATCGAGTAATTTTTTCATGTATATTATTAACATGATAAAGTTGATGATTTAATGTAGGTTTTTCCCATTGATTATGAATAGCTTCTTTTATCTTAAGCTGGAAGGTGGTGGAAGCGTGATCTGAAACAGTCATTGGAGCATGAAGTGCGGCATTGCTGAGGATTTTTTAAGTGTCTGGAAATGTGAGAGGCCCTATCACTGAACATGTGCTCACGTACGCGCGTGGAAAAATGCCGAGTAGTTTCGCCGACTTAGCAGGCATTACAGCCCGCACACAAAAACGTGTATACCACACCCGCACGGAGCCCACGAGGGATAGGATCTTTCACACCAAACATGTTGTGCTAATTTTTTAGTTGACTTTCCATTGTGTTGGCATTTCCCTAAGATCATAGTGGTTATATTGGAAAAGAAAGGGATGTAATGTTTGTAAAGTACATTTCGCTGTATCATACATAATATACTTAAGGGCCCATTACTCTTTTCGAGCCGTTGCGAAGGAAAATTTAGTCTCATGCAACCTCATCAATTTTAGTTAGTTCAGAGTTATTTCATGTGTTTCAACTTTTTCATGATCAGTAACACTAGTGATGACGTCATCAGGCCACGCCCATGATCATTTGACTAATACAGAAAAAATGCAAAGGCTCCCAGGCAAATTACTTTCTCGGGATTTTTTTCATTGATTTAGTATTTTAATTTCAATCCTCATTACGCTATGCATCGATTTTGTTTCATTTCTAAAAAGTCAGATTTTGAGAGCATTTCAAAATATTGAAAAATTCGTAATTTTCTGAAAAAAGCATGATTTCGAAAAAGTAATGCATAGCTGTGTTGCCAACGTTGGCTTTAATCGAAATTCGTCGAAAAAGGCTGGATTTAATGAAAAACCGCGTTTCCTTTAGCAATTAAAGAAACCGGAAGTGCGCCCGATTTACATTGGAAGTTACCCTATCAGCGCGTGCGCAATTTACACTACCAGCGCACTTCGGTAAGATCAAACAAAGCCACACAGAGTTAGTTTTTCTCTTTCTATTGGTCTTGTTTTTCTGTCTTTCTCTTATTTTGTCTTTACTTGTACTTTATATACTTTGCATTTTGCGAACACAAAGAAAAACATCTAAAATGGATGCGAATTTGCAAGTTTTTGAGTTGTTTTTATTTTCCGTGCTCAGGCTGACGTAAATGACCGGAAGTGAAATTTTACCTGCTTAGCAACGCGCGCGAGCGCAAGCACGAATCGGTTAATGGGCCCTTAAGCGCGTGATGTAAGTTGGGAAGTTGACTATTATAGCAACATGGCGGACTTCTAGATTTGATTCGTGTGTTGTGTCCGTTTATTGCAATAATCCAGTTCCATCGGTTGTGGAACGTGACAGTTAGGTTCACATACATCAAATTAACGCTCAATTTCGAGAAGAATGTGCGCCTAACTTTTTTACGAGAACTTCCTGCAATACAAACGTCTCAACATTTCCAGCGTTTCCAGTCATTGTTAGCTAGTTGTTATCATGTTGTTGCTCCATAAATGGATCTAGAGAGGGAAGACTCCTTTCGATCCTGGCATAGAGGTGACTGTACAGTGGGAGGACGAACGGGCCATGGAAATCCTAAGAAGAAAGACTGAAGAAGTTAGCTATCTCCTCGGAGAAACGGATCAGTTTGAGGACCAGTCGAAAGACATTTTGAACTCAATGCTTAAAGAGAATCTGTCAGATAGTGATTCCAAGGTATTGATAGCGAAGCTATGAGCAGATGAGGTTTTGTTATTGAAATAAAGGTGCTGTAAAACAACAATGATGTAAAATGTAGTGTGATTTTAAAAATGAACACCCGCCAAAAAATCACAAATTCATTACGGCCCACCTCTGGTCAAAAACACGCAAACTTTAGTGACTCATAAACTGTATTATCGAATACCGGCCCTCCTGGGGCGAGCGAGTGGTCAAACGCGAAAACGAGGCGTTGTAGGATAAAAATTACAGATGACCAGAGAAGTGAGTGGGTTGACATGTCTGTTTTGCTTTGTGAGGATAATATTCCTGGCTCATCTCTCGCTGGGAGGAGCCCAGCAGAGCTAAAAACTGAGGAGATACGTTTTGTTAGTGCGCACACGTTTTGCGCATCACGAAAGGCTTTGTTTACACGCCACGCGCGCGGTAGGGTTGAATCAACCTACTGTAACCAAATCAAGTTAATGAGGTTCCACTTAAACCAGGAATACCAGAATAGCGGCATATTGCTGACCACAAACCATTAACGACTTCCTTCTGAATAACTAGCTGTTTTCCGTGGCAAATTATGCTGAAATCCAACCGGAAACATGTACTTGCAATGGGGTAATGCGCGCGCGATTAAAACAAGTTAACAACATGTTAGACTTACTGGGGAAGTGACAGGAAAATAATACAACGGACACCGAAAAAGTTTTCCATAAAGATGAATACAACTCACTTAACTTTTAAAAACGCATATTTAGTTACTCCAACATTTTATGTTACGAAATGGGTGGTAACACTATTAAACAAGTGATTGGTTTTTGGCTGTGACGGAAAGCTATTTAGACTGAATTTTGGCTAAACCAGAGACAGCTGTTAGGGACGCTAAAACCGCTGTTCCGACGATTTCCAAAGTTAACCTAAATTTCGAAAATTTCTCACTCAGATTTTGCCACTGTCTTATTTTATTTTCCTTCTGGAATTTCCAGATTTTTCCGGTTAAGGAGGCTGCTGGCTTTCCAGCACTTTTCCAAAAGCTATACTTTCATCTCCCGTCCTCAGCCAAGGGCGGGAGATGACTGACATTTCAGGCTATTTGACAGGTGAACACTACAGTGGAACTCCGCCTCACGATCACCTCGTTAATATGGTCACCTCGTGATTACGGCCAGTCTTTTTTTATCCCAGCGAAACGCCCTTACATTTTCATAGGAGAAAATTCCGTCAGTCCAGCCACCCCGTTAACACGGCCAACAGCCTCATTCTGAAATCTCAACCTGTATAATCCTGTACAAATTTACTCCGTTAATAAGGCCACTCGAACCACTTACGTTTATCTTTCCATTGCAATATGGCATAACGGAACATGCGCCCTCTATAGCGAAGCTCATTAACCTGTCCCTCTCATCAGGATCGTTTCCCTGTAGTTGGAAAAAAGCCAGCGTGACTGCCCTTTATACCATACTTGCAATGTGGATGATGTCAACAACTATAGGCCATTTCACTAATTCCGGTGCCGTACAAAAATCATTGAACGCCACGTGCATGATCATTTGTTCGAATATCTCGATGTTCATGGCCTTATTTATAAGAACCAGTCTGGATTCAGAAAGCAGTACAGCACAGAAATGGCGCTGGCATATATAGTTGACAGTTTGCTATTTAATCTAGATAGAAACCGCGTCAATGGTATGGTTCTTGTAGATTAAAAAAAGGCTTTTGAAATGGTTGATCATGTGATTCTGCTCAGAATGCTTCAAGCCTATAAACTACAATCATGGACAAAAGTCTCGGGACAAATTTGCACTTTTGGACACACGCCAGACGCGAATACAACTTCACCTGCCTAACCTGGCCTCCCATTCCACCATACAATGTTGAAAACTACTACCTGCAATTTCTTCTGATTTTCAACATTGTATTGGGTGGGGAGGAGGAAGAGCAACGCGTTTTTAAAAGGAAAGCAGCGCTTTTTTCAAACTTCAGTGGTAAAACACAGATAATTCATTAAATTACGTAAGTGTCCCAAAGACTTTTGTCCACGATTGTAGATAACGGCTGGTTCATGACCAGTCATACTTAACCGAACGTACTCAATTGGTTTCATTTAAAGGAAAGACATCGACTTTTAGGACTGATTACAGCGGGTGTGCCCCAGGGTTCCATATTGGGTAAAGATAAAGATAAGATAAAATTTTATAGTACACTTCTTAAAAGGTTTTTCAGTGAACAATATAATACATGAGGTGAGATAAGTACAAAGTACACTAGTTATATATTATGTATGAAGTACACTAATTATATAAAAAAAATAGAAAGGAAGAAAAATAAAAGAAATAAGAAAAATTTAATTTAAGAACTCACTGAGAAGCTTTGTCTTCAGAGTTTTCTTAAAATTTGCATGACTCTCGTATAGTTTTAAGTCTTTGTCTAAAGAGTTCCATAGTTTTACTATTCTGTAATAAAAAGATCTCTGACCAGCAGTGGTTTTGCACAGGGGAATATTCAGTTGTTGTGAGTTTCTTGTGGTTCTGCTTGATATTTGTTGCCTTTTGACAAATTGTGATGTCAGATAGGTCGGGGCGCAGCCCGTCATGCACTTAAAAGCGAAAACAGCGTCTCGGAGGTAAAGCTGCTTTTTTTACGGGAAGCCACCTCAAATTCTTGAGTGATGGAGTTATATGCTCAAATTTATATGTACCACTAATTATCCGAGCAGCGAAGTTCTGAACGAGTTGAAGTTTTCGCACATTACAAGCAGTGGTACTTGACCACACGGTAGAGCAATAGTACAACTTACTGAAAACGAGTGCGTTGATAATAGTCACTAATAGGCCGGAGTTAAATGCGTGCTTTGCTCGATTAATCTGGGCTAATTTACTCATACAGGATGAAACTGTCGCTAAAATGTGGTTGTCAAATGACAGAGTGGGGTCGAATGTTACACCAAGATCTTTAATGGACTCTGACGGCAAGAGTTCCTTTTCGAGCAGCGAAAGCTTAAAATCAGATAGCCTAGGGATCATCGGGCGGCTGCCAAAGATCACGAGCTTTGTCTTTTCAGGGTTGAGCAGAAGACAATTATCAAAACACCAGTTACGAATTAGATGTAAATCCTTTTGGATAGTGTCCTTTGCTTCGTCAGCGTCACCAACGTTGAAAGACAAAAGAAGTTTGGTGTCATCCACGTAGCATTCGGTTGAACAACTTTCGCTGATTGCTGGAAGGTCATTTACATAAATACTAAACAGTAGAGCCCCGAGTACGCTGCCTTGAGGGACGCCACAAGTAACGGGTAGGGCGTCTGATAGCGTTGAGTTTATGCGAACTACCTGAGATCTTTGGGACAGATAGCTACAAAACCATGTTAACGCAGATGAGGAGAGGCCAATGTTCTTTAGTTTCGTTATTAAAATTTCATGCTTGATACTGTCGAAGGCCTTGCTCATGTCTAGGTACACTACTGCTGTAGCTTTAGTTTGGTCAATCGCTCGTAAGATTGCGTCTGTAGAGGATATTAATGAAATTTCGGTTGAATGCCACTTCTTGTTTCCACTTTGATGTGAGCTGATCAAATGCAATTTTTTCACACACCGTTGATATAATAGGCAAAAGTGAAATCGGTCTATTATTACTCGCTACTTCGCGATCACCTTCTTTTGGAATTGGACATACCTCAGCCGTTTTCCAGACACTAGGGAAAACACCACAATTGAATGAACTGTTTATAATAGAGGTTATCGATGGAATGGTAACAGAAGCAGATTCCTTTATGACACGGGATGGTATTTTGTCAGTGCCAGGTGCTTTTTTGTTAGCTAGCGACTTCACAACTCTTTCAACTTCAGTTCTTCTGATGTTCATCAATGATCTACCCCTACATATCCACACGCACATCGACATGTTTGCCGACTACACTACCCTACTAGCGTCTTCTGGTTATGCTAAAGAACACTCTCAGCCGAGAGGTCGCCAACGTCGATGAATGGTCAACAATCTATCTGTTAATTGCTCCGAGATGAAGACAATACTAATCGATGGACCACGCCTATGGAGAAGTTTAAATAAAGAAGATCGCAATCTTGAGATTCAGCTTAAAGGCAGTGAATTAGAAAGGGTTGAAAACATGGAGCTGATGGGCCTTTTACCTGACCAACAACTCAGTTTCGATGTCTATATTGATTCTTTATGTAAGAAGATAACAAAGCGTATAGGCATACTCAACAGAATTGTAAGGCTTATTTACCAACAGCAGAACTCGTACTTTATTGTAATGCTTTAATTAAGCCACTGATAAACTCTTGGTCTTCGGCCATCGTAGTTTAGCTTGATTAAAAATATAACACAAATAGCAGTGATAAATATTATATTGCAGCGTAACATGGACAAGCTGCTGCAACCAAGACAATATAAATACAAAAGCGTTGTGCTCGTATTAGCGGAGCTCCGGCGGCCCGAAGGGCCGCCAAGCGGAGCCCCATAATCATATGGGAAACAAAAGGAAATCCATGAATGAATTTTCTCATGGTTTTCATGGCTAGCGGTATTGCTCGTGGGCGCGTACGCACGACGACGACGACGACGGCGGAGTTGCCCAACATGGCGGCCATACTCCAGCTAATAGGTCGACAGAGACATGTACCCTCGGTCTCTAGCAGAAGAATGCCATTTTTCTTAGCGGGATTTTTAAAGAAAAGAAAACGCATTTCTATTTGTTATGTCGACAAATGATAGCGGAGGTTGATCTAATGTTTTTAAGATAGGGTTGCACTGAAGGAATTAAAAAGAAAGCAAGAATTAACAGGCAATGAAGTAGCGAAGAAGATCGCGAAAAAGAGCGGGCCAGCGCTGGGGAAGGAGGCGAAACAGTACTGAACAATGGCGTGAATTATAGCGAGCCAAGGGCTAGAGAAAGGAAGTGAAATAATACCGAACAATGCCGTTAACCAAAGCTAACGAGGGCCATAGATAGGATGTGAAAGTACTCAGAAGACTGCAGTGCCAAGTTTTTTAAAATTCGCGCGTTGTGATGCTGTGCAGCCGTGCAAGAAAAGTCACATGATTTGGTCAGGTGATGAACAAGAGAAATCAAACATGTCCGAGTGTTACAAAACAGTAAACACAGCGGGAAAAAGTGATTGATTCCTTGATCTGTCAAAAAGATTAGTTCAGTTCAGTCTTCACAACTTTTGCTGCAAGTTTCTGCCTGGAAGATTTACACTGGCCGAACTGATGTTGCTAACTTGCGGTAAGTGACTTTTGCTGTTGCGTTTGCTATGAAAATTAACAAGTTGCCTCAGCGATATAAGCTTATTTTCAATTGGAATCCTTTGAAAGTCTTCCTTATTTGAAGCCATGTTGTGAGACAATTTATAAATTGCATCGTTTTAATTTCTCTCATCTCTAAACAATAGCAAGTGAATCGCTTTGTGGAGGTTGTAAGTTGTAAACAAATTAAGCTTTCTGTCGATTTTCGTCGTCAACCTAAGCTTATAACCTCACGTCTAAAAATAAGCTTAACCAAAACCGTATTTGTAAACACGGCCGGGCGAGTTTTGAAGTTTTCTCTGTGTTAGTTGGCACAACCGCCTCGTAGACAGCTAGAATTTCTTCTTCTGTTGTTGTTTTGTTAGTTCAGTTTATTCGGTTTGGCGAAATGCTTGGGTGAATTCCCAGGTTAATTTGGCTGAAGACTGGCAAAGCTACCGCCGATAAAATGACTGCAAAGCTAAATTAAGCCTTCGGCAAAAATGCACAATGTAATATTCAAATTTAAGCGTGAATAATTATTAAACTTTTAACACTGCAAGGTTAAACGATTTTCTTTATCCTCTCTTTCATTCGGTTACCTTTCAATGAGAAGGATTTGCTTTTGATACTCAGATGAAGTGATATGCATAATTATTGTGTTTATAATGTAGATTTCCTCGTTTTATTTTGTTGTCTGTCCAATTAGTTCGGTTTGGTGAAATGCTTATATAGTCCAAATGTCGAGTAGACGATTGTGCATGTAAATCCTGTGTGCAAATAAAGCTCTACTTTCATTTTGATTTACTATTTCATTTTATTAGTACCACTGCTTTTGGTTGGGGGTACATGGGTTATTCCCCAAATATGCAGTATTTACACTTAATATGGAAATGTCCCTCAAAAGTGAGATAGTACTAATGGAAAAAAAAAAATGCGAAGAGCTTTACTCGGTAAATTGAACAGTGTAAATGACATTTACATACTTAGAAAAAATTTAGGGAGTAGAAGTTCTTGCCCTGACCATTTCTCGGTAATAGAAATAAGTTTTACGTACATACATACATACATACATACATACATACACAATTTAGTTGGTGAGAGCGCTCTCCTCTCTCCACACACACACACTCTCTCTCTCTGCTCTTTTCTTCACACTAATTTTGTTATTAACTACATTGTAACTCATTAACTGAATGTCACTCACTGTTTTCTTTGTTGTGCATGCATACTTTTTTTGCTCGTCAAAGAAAGTTTCAGTTTCTTCCTGGCTGTTTCCTTTGTCCTGTCCAGTACCAATTCCTTTGTAATATAATTTCGTGAATTCTCTATTCTCCTTAAATTTTATCTTGTCAGGGTGATAGAATGCACTCTCAGAGTGTTCAATCATTGTTTTCAGTCGCTACAATTTTCAGGAAAAAAGCAATAGTTTTCTTAATTTCCTTTTACTTTGTGTTAGGACCTTTTAGCATGCTCGTAATTGACCCATGGGCATAATTTTGAATAAAGTGAAGAATTAGATCTGTTTTAGTGTTAAGTATTTTTAAATTATTATGAATTACATGTAGGCATTTCCTTTTAGTTTTTATTTTTTATTTTAGTCACATGTGATGTTTTATGATTTTACCGACGTATACCATGTAAATGTAAATAATACACTAGAATTAGCCAATCAGAGTGTGCATTATATCAGCTTTAAACACAAACCATATGTAATAAATGTATGTAAATGATATTTTTATGACAGAGAACTGGACAGGGCAAGAACTTCTCTTTCTTTTGTAAATTTATATATTCATTCCTCTCATTGCTGTCAAAATGTCTTAGGAACCTTCATTTTTGATAGTCCATTATTTTCCACCATACCTAGCACAGAAGCTCACAAAATCCTAACTAATAACCAACATGTGTGTATCTCTGGCCTTTGCTGTGTACTACGTGTATATTCTGTTATCCTGTCTTAACTGCTAGAAACAATTTTGACAGAGCTGTTTCAACAGTTTCACTTAAATTAATTCCCAGTAACAGCGCTACATGTGGCAGTGTTATTGGGTATGAACTTTATGGAGGGTTTAAATTTTTATTTTTTTATGATTACAGGAGACAACAAAATATACATGTGTATACATAACCTGATGTTGGTGTTGGTTGCGAATCGTAGTTCATAATAGTCATCCTATTACAGGTAAGGGGGAAAAGTTCAGAAAGTTTAGAACATCTCTTCCCCCAGCACACCTTCTGTCTACAGGTGCAATTATTGAGAGGTTATATATATATACGAAGAGTAATGTAAAGTTATAAACTTAACATTAAAATCTGACATTTGAACGCCTCCTTTGCTAAAATTAGTCACGATTTAATTGTTATCACTCCCTGTGAATTCATAGAGATTTCAGAGGCAAATTATCACCTAATGTGGAAGTCCTGTCTTCAAGTTAGGGAAAATGACATAAAAAAAGTTACAGTGAAAGTAAAGAGAATTGTGAATGTTGATGTGGTGTACTTTGTACATCATGTAAAGGTATTTGGTGAGTGCCAAAGGCATAACATTTCATGCATTGCTTTTTCAGGACAAATTATATAACAGTGATGTTTTAAGGTGTGATCACAAAAATAGTGAGCACAATGTCCAGGCAGTACCAGTTAATGGAAGGCATATGCAGACAGTAAGAGGAACTGTAAGCATTACCGGGTAAGTTTGTTTTATGCTTTTGACTTCTTGTACTTGGATTTTTTGTCATTTCATCACAAGAATAGGTGATGAAAGATGTAATAGTTGTTGCAGTTTATTTTTGAAGGCAAACTTATAAGTCTGCCTATGCTGGATAACAGCCATGTGTAAACTGAATGTAAAGCAAACACTCTGTTAAAGGTGGGGCAACCCTAAAACCCAGAAACTGGAAGCCGGAATCCAGAATGAAAAACTGGAATCCAGTAACCGGAAACCAGAATCCACAAATCGAAGAAAACAAGTTGTTCAAATACTCGAAAATTGTTTTGCTGAGGTTTTTGCCTGTAAAAAATAAGCGGCCAAGTAAAAAGGACCTCAAACTGACGCAAAAATTCCCCATCTGTCGAAATTCGTGCAACCGTTATTTCTAGTGAGGGCTATAATTATGAGAATCTTAGTAAAGTGCGTCATAATTTAATTCCAAGCACCCTGAGAGGGTCTAAAATAAGCTTGCTGGCAATTAACTGCACGGCCATGGGCTGAGCGCAGTTCGTGTTCTACCAGTGTTTTTTTTTTTTTTTTTTTTTGTGGTCGGTGACCAGACCCAAACTTCCTCTCAGCCAAATTTTGAATCATGCAACCTGTGATGTTTATTCGCCATAAGCTGTTGAAACGTTAATACAAGGACAATGTTACGGATATTGTTTTCTTTATTTGTGTATAATATATATTTTCTTCTGGTTTTATCGAAGCATTGGATTCAAAGGGAAATAATAAATACGCTAAAAACGCTAAAAAAGGGTATTACGTCAGCCATGGAATGCGCTGACATTGCAGCTTTCATTTTCGCTACATGGCAAATGCACTGTAAGATCATGTTTACTTTGCAAGTTTATTTTGCCAGAAGCGATGGTCATTAATTTATGTGCAATTTTGTGAGTATTTCTTGTGGGTTTCGGCAAATGAAGCGAATTCTTTGGCTGTTTCATCGCAGCGAGTTAAGAGATTTGAAGAAAAATTAAGTATTTGCCGAGGTAAACAAGAGCTTGCCGGAACTTGCAACGTTTAAGTCAGTGCTAGGAGAAAAAACACAACCGTTCCAAAATTAGCTGTGGATAACGTAAACCCCCCTGATTGTGTGACTTGCGTGACCACTTCAAGGCGCAAGCAAATTAAATTTTGACGTTTCAGGAAGAAAGCTGTTTATTAAAAGCATTATTAATAGCGTGACACTCGTTTCCTTTTGTATCATTCATGGGCATGTCCCGAGCAAACCATCATAGATTTCGTAAAGGCTAAGACTGATGGTGCAATAAGATATGACACAGTTTGTGTTGATCAAGTGATGTGTTTACAGTAATCAATGAATCATCAAGGACTGCTCTGGAATGTGCACTTCGTTGTGACTGTAGTATTAACAAAACAGTTAAATTTTAAAAGCGCGGTTATAAGATTTAAAAGATCTTCTTGCCATTTTGTTTAATAAGTGATCTGCAATTTACCGGAGGTATAAATTTACCCTTTATGTCTAGTAGATACTGAACAAGATAGAAAATGTCATAGAGAACAGGATGTCTGTCAGTGGCAGCCCCCTGTACATTGACGGTCACGCCCCCCACTTTCAAAGTTCAAAGGCTAACCTGGCTCATCTTAATATAATATTTGATTTGTCCAACAGATACCAAACTAGTTCCGGATCAACACTATTTCCACACTGATACTGTGACAAATCAGCATTTCGTATTCTTGGCAGCCATCATATTAAAACAATTTATAGAAATGTTGCACACTTACCTCTGTCTGCTTCTCACTTGCTAACAGATCGGACCACATGTTGTTAAAAGATGCTTAAAGACTGCCAGAAACTCACCAAAATAGCTTGTTGTTATTGTGCTACTCACCAGTCTTGTCATAGCAATTTGATCTAGACAAGAACTGCACTCTCACCAGAGCCAGATTGAACAAAAGATGGGTAACTAAGCCTTTGAGCAGGCTCTTGTGTTTGGGCCGGGGGCATGAGCAGTAAAGCTGCATGAAGGCACTCGCTGACATGCCAATGCAGAAAAACAGTAGACACTTATTTAGCCTGCTCAGGCACTAGAGACAGATAGTAGAACCTGCTCGCAGGCTATGAGTAACTCTATCCACCTGAAAAATCACTAACCCTGACTGGAAAGTGATTACTCAATGGATAGCTTTATCCAGCTTTCAAACAATTGGGCCAGATGTATAGCTAAGGGTTGTTCAGAACTAGTCAAAAATTTCTTAGCAATTACAGTTTGTAGCTGAAGTAAAGCCAAGAAAGTAAATAACAGCAAAATAGTTTTCCCCATATTTATTTATTAGACATTGCTGAAGTGAATTATTTCTATCATCATTCATAATATCTGGATTCAGGATTCTAGTTTCCAGTTCCGGATTCCGGTTTCCGGAATCAGTTTTTTAGGGTTGTCCTTAATGATGTATGTGCATGTTAATCTTGAATAATCTGAAATTTCGGAGAGGTTAAGAATATCATATCATATCTGTGATGGTTCTGTATCTGTTGGTGTGCAACGATCTTCACCAATATTTCAACGTAATGATGTACAGTGTATATTAATTAACCAAATTATGCTGTTTTTAGTTGACCAATGCTACTATTGTAATGTGATGTTGAAGCCCACAAATTGACAAACATGCCCAGTGTCAACTTGTCAAATATATGAAGTAGCCAGACAGTCTAGATTACAAAATTTTCTGAAAGTTGGAATTACCAGGTAAGATATTTCTTAAACGTTATTTTGTAATTAATGATTTCTCAGACATTGTTTTCTTCAAGAAAAGATTCATACCCCACATGGAGGTTTTCTCTATTAGAGCTCTATCTTCCTGATACTTTAATTTGGAATTTTTGAAGACTGGCCATGAATGGGTGTTGGGTGTGAATATCTTCTGGTACTGTACATTCAGATTTACATGTAGTAAACAAGAACATCAGTATTTATCCTGACAAACTCTGATTTTCTTTTGGAAGCTGAACTCATATGCAGTTGTACAGTTATATGTACAACCAAACAGCCTGGATGGCCCTTTGATTGGGACTGGGCACATTGTTGTAACTTGCAATGTTCCAAGTTCTTGTTTAAAGCAAACTGCATTTGATCTCAAAAGCAAGTCGCCAAGTTCATTTCAGTTAGTAAGTTTTCTTTGCATCTCAGGGCAGAGCCTGCCACTGTGAAAGTTGGGGTACCAGCCCGGGGGAGGTACTTTGGGAATTTCTGGGTGGGGATGTGCCGCTTGGACCCTGGAACCCTTAGCCTATACTAAAGCTAGTTCAGCTGAATTTTGCTACCCTATACTAGAGTAAACTCCCCAAATCCCCCGATCTATCAACACTGTTGAGGCTGATTTGCCTAAATTTAAACTTGCTGATTTGATTTTTTTATATTTTTGAGTGGCAATTCCTGATTTCCGTAGTCTAACTAAAATCTTCAACCAACTAGTCAATTTTGTGAAAATGATATCCTACTCTAGACCCAAACGCTCTGATTTATATACCCTATCCTAGAGTAAACTGCTTGAAAACCATACCCTTCACAGCGGCACATACCTATATAGCCCATATATGGCAGTGCCCCCCCCGGGGGTACCAGCCCCTAGCATTTGATTCACTAACACTGAGTAAACAACTAACAGTGAAGTACACTGTATATCAAAGAAAGGAATGTCATCTGTTTGTGTGTAAAGATTATAATAAATTATAATCGATACGTTTTTATCTGAATAACAGTGGTGTTCAAGTAGCAGCTACAGTATGATTACATGTCTGTTCCTGTCATTCAATATATGAACAGTTTACACATGGGCAGCCTGTATTAAGACATCAAAGATTTTCAAAGCAACCATGGCCTGGTGAGATATTTCTGAAGAAATATAAATTTAAAGTCGTTATGATTGCTTATAGGCATTGATTTTTATTGTAAACAATATCTTACTGAGTGTATTTTTCTTGTGTACTAATTGTTGTAGAACACAGAGATCACTATAAGTATGACAGAGATATTAAAGTGTGAAAAGTTCTATAAACAAATGCATGCAGGAACAAATTAATTTATGATGGATGCAGCTTCTGAGAGATCCCCAATGTTAATGGAACATACACCGTACATACATGCAAAAGAGTTCAATAATTTATTACTTAAGATTGCAATGATTTGTTTGGTTTCTCTGTATTTACAGACAACTTGATGGGATTATAATTTCTGCACCAAGGTCATTGAATAAACTGGCTTAGAAGTTGAGTTCTGCAACCCATCCTGTGTGTTGTAATATCATGGCTGCAACATTGTGACAGATACACTGTATTACATTATTAAGAAACACATATATTAACTAATTATTTAAGGTGCTTGTTAAATTAATCAGTTTTTCTTAGAGATAATTTACTCATGGTTTATTTAAATAATTGCTTTTTTGGCTTTAAAGTGATATTTATCGTGTTTGTAAATCAATTTTGTGATAATCTGCATTGGACATGGCATAAATTAATATTTTGCCAACACGAAATGGAGACAGACAGCCTTGCCATTTGCAACGTCCAATAAGGCTAATTTGTTCTCTACTGTTGTACAAATAGTGTTCTCTTGTTTATAAATTATTTCAATCTGTTGTTTAAATGATTGCCTCGTAACCCCTATGTCCAGTTTGGTGCATGTAGGATATTGATGTATTGTTTATCCATTTTGCTGTAAATTATCTTAATTGATGTGTCAATCAAAGCATATCTTGGATATGCTGGGCTCTTCTGACAAATGTACCCATGCCTGATAACCTTTGAGTGTATTTGGTTGTGTAGTGCAGACAAAATACATGTACTTAATATAACTTACTCTTAGCTTGCGCATAATTCTTGGTATAATTTAATCATAGCAAAATTAATTAATGGAACCCAATAACAGCTCCTGTAGTCCACAATCTCAGTCAAGAAGAAGAACAAATCACATGGAAATTGAATAATAAAATTATTATTAGAAGCCTATGCAAGTATTCATGATCACCAAAAAAAAATATCACAATTACCATTCATGCGAGAGTGATTTTGCTTATTGCAAACCCTTTCAGCAGGAGGAGACTCCAGACAAAAGTGAAGATGGCTAAATGTATCTTTGGGGACAAGTTAGAAAACAAAACTTTCCAACTTTTCACATATGTATACTATTTTGGTATTTTTGCGAGATTTCATTTGGTAGAGATTTAGGGATTGAGTATTGTAACCGCTGCATTTCAATCAGTCCCCACAACAAAAAAATGTTTAAACTTCTTTTGTGTGGGAGTCCCCATGTTAACTAAGAAAGAATATAATGATTAATAACAATGTCTTGTCTTTCTGAATAAGGTAGGAAAGAACAGGAAATGCCACCAAAAAGCACAGAAGACAGTTCTGTTATGTGATCAAGATTTTTAGTGGCTTCCCAGAAATCCTTGAAATCATGGCTCTATATTTCATAATCACACCATCTTACACCTCGATCTGCTGATGTGATCCTATTTCCAGCTGAAACTATTAAATAGTTCGCAATTTACCTCACATACATGTTCGATTATTTTCATTAGTAACAGCATTCCGAAAAAATACTGAGGAGTTCCACTTTTAGGCTCGGCTAAATCTATATATTATCCTTGATACACAGCGACGCCATAGCATTATAGATCTATTTAACACTTGAGGATGGGTGCCATATTATACAGAATCCGATATAAAGGTGCTTAATTGCATACAAAAGGATCATGGGTACCACCCTGAGTACATAAATGAACTGTCAATATTTTTATGAATTTGTTATATGAACAAACATTTTAGATTAAGTCAACTTAAGGACAGGGTTTTTCTATTCCATGTTTTTTTTTTTTTCTACTTTTAATCGCTACTGTTGGACATCTACAACTATGGAATTCACATACTTGAACCGAGTATTACGTCCACTGAACATAAAGGGCCAACCCACCGTACACGACCGTTCTCATGTGGTTTTGAGAGTTTAGTTGGGAGAGCATTGCATCGGTAGCGCAAAGGTCGTAGGTTCGAATCCCGTTCAGAGCCTGAAATATTTTCAGGTCTTTTTTCCAGTAGTGTTGTTCCGTATGTCCCAGGTTCGAAGGTCAGCAAAAAAGTTCAGTCTTCAGAACATACAACATTTTCATTTCCGAGGAGATAAACGTGTACACTTTTCAAAATGGCCGACAACTCGCAACCTCGTGGTCGAAACAACAGGTCTTACTGCGCATGCGTGCAAAACTCCTATTATGAGGGGGACCCCAGGGAATTGCTAATTTACAACAAGGCTTTCTGCGGAACATCCTCCCCTTCCTTGATAAGACAATATCAACAAAATTGCACAAACTAAAAAAACACTGAAAAAAAAAAGGTTCGGTTTCAAAACTTCTGAGGTTAAAGTTCACAGTTCACTAGTAAGTCACTTAATGTTCAACAATGTTCCAATGGGCAAAGTTACACAACTGGTCTCCTGTACACCGTTTTTCCCACTTGAACATCGACGACTCGGACCTGGTCGTCCTTTCCAGGAAGCACTTTGATGGTGCGTCCCAGGGGCCATTTTCCTCTCGGAGTTTCTGTAGACATTACAATCACCACATCGCCAACTTTCAAATTAGGTTGATCTCTGCGCCAGTTCTTTCTTGCACTCAAACTCGAATCCACTCACGCAACCACCTATGCCAAAAGTTGCGAACAAGTTCCTGGATCCGACGCCACCTCTTTATTGGGTTGAAGTCTTCAGTGTCAACACTGTCCTGTGCAAATCTTCCTCCTACTTGCCCATGAAGGAAATGGTTTGGGGTGAGAGGAACAAGGTCCGATAGGTCGGCTGATTGATAGATTAGTGGCCGAGAGTTAATTAAGCGTTCTGCGCCAACAGTTGCACTTAATAGTTCCTCATCGGTGATATCCGCAGAACCCAAGATTGCATAAATGGCTTTCTTTGGCGCTTTGATCATTATTTCATGCACACCGCTGAAGTGCGGCCAAGCAGGCGGGTTAAAGTGCCAGTTGATTCTGTGGCTCGATGTTATATCTTGGATCTTGTTCTGGCTAAGGCTTCTAATTCTTTCAACTCATTACTTCCACCAACAAAGTTAGTTCCGTTGTCACAAACAACATCTTTGGGAACACCAAGTCGTGACGTCATTCGAAAGAATGCATTTAGGAATGAATCAGTGTCAAGGCTGTATGCTACTTCAAGATGCACAGCCCTAGTCTCTAGACAAGTGAACAGACACAGGTATCTCTTCTGGCGTGTCTTCCCTCTCCCCTGTTTGATCATGAAAGGTCCACCAAAGTCACGGTCTACACTCGCGGTGACTCTGGTGAGCTTACTCCAACTTGAGTATCTTTGTGGCTGCAGGCGGCCTTCACTGGTCAGAGCAAGGAATGTCTGCGTCTCTGTTTGTTCTGCTTCTTGGTACTGCTTACGGGCTTCAATGTCTGGTCCTTTCTTGACCTCAATTTTAGTCTCAGGCCACTCAGTTGAATCTTGCTTTAGGAATGCTGGTGCGTTCCACCATTTCTCTTTTGTCAACAGCTTAGAGCCACTTTCTCCTCTGGTCAGTAGATCGGCTGGGTTCTGTCCGGTTGGCACACACTTCCACTGATTTGGACTTGTCAAGGCTTGGATTGCTCCGACGCGATTAGCTACAAATGGCTTGAACTTTCGACTGCATCCGCGAATCCAGTAAAGCACATCCATGCTGTCAGACCAGAAGCTTCGGTGACTACTCTCAATGGCAAGGACTTTTCCAACTGTCTCGCTGAGCTTAAGCCCTACTACAGCCGCCATCAGTTCTAACCGCGGTATGCTTACAGCTTGGAGTGGTGCAACACGAGACTTTGAAGCCACAAGACAACAACAAACAGACTCGTCTTCATACAGACGTCTGGTGTAGCAGGCTGCGCCGGACGCTTCTTGAGATGCGTCAACAAACGTGTGTAAAGTTATGCTTTTTACTATAGTGGTGCTTCTCAGGCATCGTGGAATGTGAAGGGTGGGTAGTACTGACAGCTCATCAAACCACTTTGTAGCCTTCCACGACAGTCTTCTATCCACCGGCTCATCCCAGTCCACATTACTTGCCCACATCTCTTGAATCAGGACTTTGGCACGCATTGTGTACGACGACAGCAAACCAAGAGGGTCAAACAACGTGGCTATCTTCCTTAGGAAACTGCGCTTCGTATGATCATTGCTCTTGGTAGGCAGGTTAACTTGAAACTTGAACACATCCTCCATGGGAAACCACAAAACACCAAGTGTCTTCACAGAGGGCAGTTCTCCGCTGTCGAGGTCGACTTCGGTCGCACAATCTGAAGCTGGATTGGACAGTAAAACGTCTGGCACGTTTGATAGCCATTTCCGGACATGCATCCCAGCAGAGTCCCATAATCTTGACAGCTGGCTGTACAACTCTACACCGGTCTTGACATCTGGAACGGAGTCCATGCTGTCATCCATGTACGTGCTTTCCAAAACAGTTTCCGCCGCTAGGGGAAGTTCTGATTGGCGTTGTCTGGCATGTTCTTGAGCAACAAACTGTGCTTGGAATGGGGACGAGTTCACACCGAATACAACTCTGTCAAACTCAAAGACGTCAGGTTCTCGGTCAGACTGCAAGTCTCGCCACAAGAAGCGATGATAAGGCTGATCTTCAGGTCTTAGCTTAATCTGCAGGTACATTCCTGAATGTCGCACATTAGAGCCACAGGATTGCGGCGAAATCTCAATAGTACCCCAAACAAGTCTTTCTGGAGTTTAGGCCCTTGGAGTACAATGTCATTCAGAGATACGTCACTGAATTTCGCTGACGCGTCAAACACAATACGAGTCTTGGTGGTCGGTTTGTCAGGCTTCAAGACTGGGAAATGGGGCAGGCACCAAAGTTAATCAGGCTTGACCTCTTCATGTGGGACTTTGTGGATGTATCCCTTCTCTTGATAGGTCTGCAGTACTTCTTTGTAGACTTCACCGAGTTCTGGGGACCGCTTCAATTTCTTCTCAGTACACTGTAGACGACTCAAGGCCACGCTGTAATTGTCAGGTAACGATGGTCGATCCTGTTTCGAAGGCATGCCAACAACATAGTGGCCATCAGTAAAGGTCAAGGACTTAGCAGCAATGTCCCTATCAAGCTTCTCATCCGGTCTGACAACCAGAGTTTCTTTAGGTTCATCAATGTCCCAGTAACGGCGGACAAGACTGTTCAATTCATGCATGTCATTCAGAAAAAAATGTAAGATTTGTCTGAACTTCTTCCGTGGGGATTTCTGGGGTCCCAATACACGTCCAGCCAAGCGGAGTCAGTCTTGCTATGGGCTCTCCTGCCTTTCCTCTGAGATCCTCCAACGAGTACAGCAAGTCTGCATGGTCCACACCAATTAGAAGATCAACAGTCGGTCTTGGTCCAACCTGAGGGAACTTGATGCCTTTCAGATGCTTCCACTTGTGCTTATGTTTACTCCAGTCCACCACTTGCATACTTCCAGTCACTCTCTCGGCTGTATAGGCTGAGGCTAGTTTGGACACCTTTCCATCAGAACTGCTGATCATGAATTCCACAACTGAGGTGGCCAACGTTTCTTGATTTTCATTCAATACGCTAACCGTTAGTTCATGTGGTCTACCTTCGAGACCAAGTTCTGCTGCAATGTCACTATTTAAGTAAGTCCTACTGCTTCCGTCGTCAAGAAGGGCATTCACTTTGATTCTCCGATGATGATTAGTTACATAGAAAGGAACTGTTCTCAAGGTTACGAACCCTGACGAAGGCACTGCACCAGTTCCTGTAGTAATAGTGTGGGTTCTCTCTTCAGACTCCCCTTCCGCGGTGGCACCAACTTGCAATGTGCTTTACGAATCAACTACGTTTGCGAATCGCTACGTTTGCTGCCTCGGTCCTCTCTTCTTTCTTTGGATCTTCATGAAGTATCCGGTGATGGTGAAAGCGACATCCATTTAACCCACAAACTCTGCTCCGAGAGCATGCTTCTCTGCGGTGTCCATTACTGAGGCATCTGAAACACAATTTCTGCTCCTTAGCGACATTCCACCTCATGTCTATAGACATCTTAAAGTTCTCACAGTCCCACATGCCATAGGATCCTTTACACAACTTGCATTTGTTCCCCTGTTTCTTCTTAGGTTCCGGAACTACTTCAGCTAGGAAGGTTCTCTCTCTCTTGGACCCACTGAGGACACCTGTTATGGTCTCAGAAGCTGTGGTCAAAAACTCAGACTCTCTGTCAACAAACTCTCTCAGTGTTCCTACATTCTCAATGCGATGGTTGTCACTAATCCACTGCTTGTACTTAGAGAGAAGGCCTTTGTTGAACTTCCGTTGAAGAGTAATGTACAATGATCCATTTCCTAGCTCGTCTTCCTGGTTAGCATCCTTCAAGTTCACAACAATTCCTTCAAGCAGCCCTGAAAATCTCTCCAGGTCTTTCTCATTGTCCTCTCTTAATGGCTTAAAGGCATCCAGTTCTTCAAGGCGAAGAGTGAGAGCTCTACGTTTCCCACCATACTTCCGCTTTAGTCGAGACTTTGCAGCTTCATAGGCAGCAACAGAATGGCCCAAATGCTCGATTACTTTGAGGGCTTCCCCTTGAAGGCATTCACGTAACCTTAACAGCTTGTACTCAGGTGATGCTTTGGTACGATCTACACAAGAATAAAACGCCGCTTTCCACGTTTCATAGTTATTCTTTTGGCCAAAGAACTTCGGAATGGTAACTCTTTTGAGTAAAGCAGAGTCAGCGCTGATCTGGTCTGAAATTGAGGACGAAAGCTGTTGACTGTTCCCAGTAGGCATTAAGTGAGCTTGGCCTCCACTGAGAGGTAATTGCTGTGTTGCTGATGGAACATAACGCATAGTACTCGGTGAGGACGCAGTTACTGCGGTAAACGGTAAGTAATCCGACCGATTCACAAAGTTTCCAACCTAAACAACAGGTAAAACTGAAGTGGGCTGCTGAGCTAGTCTGAAGGTACTGTTGTACCAAACCGGGCATAGATGTAGATGCCACTGAACATGGAGGATAAAACGGAGTAAACGGAGTAGACGAATAAACAACTCCGCCCATCGAAAGCGGAGACAGTCCGGACATCTCTCCAACGGCAGTCGAAATAATTGGCACATGCGTAGACGAAGACACAACAGGCTGTTTTTGAACACCACAATTTTGTTCCTCTATCGGTTCCTTGGACGACAGGCACTCGTTTAATTCTCCCGATTTTTTCTTTGATGCTTGTTCTCGGCCGCCACTGTGGTCATTTTCCCGCGCTTCTTGGTCTGGTTCTATCGGAAGCTTCTCGCTACCAAGTTTCTGTCCGAGTTGTCTCTCGCATTCCGCATACGTTCGCTCGATTTCTTGTTCAATTCGACCAAGCTCTACTTCTCGCTTGGATACTTCTTCTTTCAGCCGCTCCGTTTGCTCCCTGGCCGATGCATTGCTCGCGTTGCTCAAGTATCCTCTCACAAGTCCTTCGAGTTCTGTGAAATCCTCCTCAATTGCTTCCAGTTCGTTCGAAAGGGCACTGAAATTTCCCGAGTCTTTCATATCTTCGTAACACTTTCCTAAATTCTCACAGACTCGAAGCGCGTCCTCATAAGCGCAAGAAAATACATCCAAACTCTCCATAACTTGCATGCTTGACGACAGCCCTCCTTCCATCACCATCATGAGCTTGTTTTTGGACCTCGTGTACCTGCACTTCGATTGCATTTTCTCTTTCTTTCGTCGTTCCATGTCGAATAAATCTCTCCAAGAACCTCGCTCTGCTACCAGCTATGTTCCGTATGTTCCAGGTTCAAAGGTCAGCAAAAAAGTTCAGTCTTTAGAACATACAACATTTTCATTTCCGAGGAGATAAACGTGTACACTTTTCAAAATGGCCGACAACTCGCAACCTCGTGGTCGAAACAACAGGTCTTACTGCGCATGCGTGCAAAACTCCTACTAGGAGGGTGACCCCAGGGAATTGCTTATTTACAACAAGGCTTTCTGCGGAACAAGTGTTATGGCAGCATTCGCATCTATCATCATGTC
This sequence comes from Orbicella franksi, assembly GCF_964199315.1. NCBI lineage: Eukaryota > Metazoa > Cnidaria > Anthozoa > Scleractinia > Merulinidae > Orbicella > Orbicella franksi. The sequence continues at coordinate 29,182,831 of NC_138154.1, forward strand.
TACATTTAATTGCTACTCTTGGACATCTATTACTACTTTAGACAATTATTTTTAGACTAAGTACAGTACTGTTAATGTCGAGTAAATACTTCTTAACTTAGTTTTTAAATCATGTTCTTATATTGGTTTAATTTTAGATGTTTAATTTAGGTTTTAAAATATTTATAATAAATCTTTTATAATTCTTAATCAAGGGCCACAGGTTTATTAGTTTTATTCATTATCTAGTGTAAACTCTCTCTAAGTAAAGTTTGATTGAGTGATTGATATCTAATGATTGAAGTTTCAGCTATTTTTACATTTATACCTACATCTCGAATGCCTATTAAAGAACAGTTGTTCAGAAGTGCAATTGTGTTTGTTAAGAAGTCACTTAAAATAGACCAGTCATGAAATTTGACCCCACCCCGTTAATACAGCTACTCGAAACAATTATGTTCATCTTTCCATATTTAATACTGTATGTACCGATTGAAGTTTCAAGTTTTTTTTTTTTTACATTTATACCTGCATTTCGAATGACCCGTCCCCAGTTATCTTCTGACAACTTCATACGGCGCACGGAACGGGGCGAGGTGGCATAGCATACAGCGCACGGAACGGGGCGAGGTGGGAGCGCAGTGTGACATGGGTAGGGAGTACGATAGAGAGGGACCTTGCGCCGTGCCGCGTTTGGTATGAAGATGACTGGGGACGAGTCAGGTTCCATTGTACCACTTCAGAGGGGAAAAACGTACTGCGCAGCTTTCTGCGCATCGCTAGCCCTACTCGCGGGCTCAGGTAATAATGCAAGCTGCAGTGGTTGGAAAGAGAGGCAGACTGTAATAAAGTAGGCGAGGATGTCGCTCGGTTGATTTATTTATACTTGAGCAAGTACGAATTTTTTTCGGTATTTTACTGTTAAGAAAACAAGTCTCCCCCTACCTGCTGAGAGACTCTCGTGCATATATATTCAGTAGGTTGCTTATATGTATGCAATACGTAAATAATAATAATATAATAATAATGAAGTTTTTGGGCGCATTTAAAAAACTCAATGCGCTTACATTACTATAAAAAAATAAATTAGTTAAATCCTATAAAATATTTCTAATAGTAATAAATAAAATAAAAGAAATAATTAATTAAAATACAGTTCCTCATAAAATAAAATAAATCAAAAGTAAGATTTCCGAAACGAGAATGTTTTGAGGGCCGATTTAAAAGACGAAAGAGATGTTGTATTGTTAACAGAATCCGGTAGACTGTTCCATAATATAGGTGCGGATAAAGAAAAGGCACGTTCACTGTATGTCACAGAGTTCACAGTAGGGACAGTGAAAAGAAGTTTAGAGGATGAGCGTAGGCTCCGTTGTGGGTGGTATTGTTGTAGGAGGGACGACAAGTAGGCTGGACAAAGTCCATGGATAATCTTAAAAGTGTAAAGAGTGTTTGTGGATAAAATGTGTCTTCGCAACGAAATTGTACACTGAGGGAAAATAAAGGGTTCGGAAACCGTCTTTAGGTTAATTTTGTCCCCCAAAAATTGATTCTCTACGAAAACAATACACCAGCATTCCATTAGTGACGTTAAAATGTTGCTGCTATCACCGCTAAATGTAATAACAACGCTAAATATAATATCAACCGCAAATGTAATAAAAATTAACTCTAAATGTAATACTAACCGCAAATGTAATAAAAATCAACCCTGAATGTAATAACTTACCCCACCGTAAATGTAATACAATTTAACACTAAATGTAATAAGCTGACCAACCGTAATTGTAATACAAGTCAACTTCAAATGTAATAACACAGTGTTAAAAGCTCCCTTACGGTAACCGGGCATCACTCAAAGCTTAACTGGTAACTTCTGAAGATTTCCCAAGAAAATAGCCCTTCTGATGGTTGAGCATTTGCAAACATCATTTCCGAAATTCTTTACAGCGGATGGCGCAATTACATAGCCCACTTTCGAAAATAGTGGAAGCCTGGGCGAGAGAAGGCGCGCGCTCAGTTGTGGGATCGTTTGGGGGAGCACGAGGTTGAAAACAAATGTGCGAGCGCTCCCAAACGATCCCATAATTGATCCCTCACCCATACTCACCCCAGGTTTACACTCTTTTTGAAAGTGGGCTATTATTAGAAGTCCTTCTGATTGTGTTCAAAAGAGTTTGATGAGACGGTAGTATGATAAAACAGATAAAAATATACTGATGGTACAGTTGATATAATGACAACTTTAATAGCAACGATACTCATTCATATATAATCACAACTTATTTGTAAATTAAATAAACATATTAGAAAAACGTATTCATACCCGTATAGGTATTGTATGGGAGTAACCTCCCGGGGGTGGTCTGCCTAACGGTGTAGTTAGTAAAGGTGATTAACCGTGATTGGGTAATCTGATAATCTTTTGAAGTGACATCATATCACTGATGACATTGATACCATTTACGCCTTTGCCACCCTTAGTAGCGTGTTATTACCAGTTAAGCTTTGAGTGATGCCCGGTTACCGTAAGGGAGCTTTTAACACTATGTTATTACATTTGCGGTTAACTTGTATTACAATTACGGTTGGTCAGCTTATTACATTTACCGTTAAATTGTATTACATTTACGGTAAGGTAAGTTATTACATTTAGGGTTGATTTCTATTACATTTGCAGTTAGTATTACATTTAGAGTTAATTTTTATTACATTTGCGGTTGGTATCACATTTAGCGTTGTTATTACATTTAGCGGTGATACAGCTGCTAACCGGGCATATTGGAGAAGCTGCAAAGTTCATAACTTTCTTTGTTTACACGATCGACGAAATTCCCACCATTTTTTCTAACTTGGGGCCTGGCACACAGTCAAACTCGCGCATGCTTATTACCTTTTTCCGCTCTGAATTGTACCACCGTTTATTATATGGCTACCTCCGTGAGCGGACAAGATGAATCAAATCCTGCGCTGTGATTGGCTAACCGCGCGGGCAAGATGGAGCTGTCTTGCCCGCTCGGGAATACCCGCCTTGTCTCGCAAGGAAAATTCCCCGAAAGCCATATAATAAATCCTTTCCTGACCAAGCTTGTTCGGTCAAGATGGCTGGATATTGGCCTCGTTCTTTTTTAGCGAGGTTATGGACCTCGACTCCGTCTCGGTCCATAACTTGGCCAATATCCAGCCATCTTGACCGAACAAGCTTGGTCAGTAACCCATATTTATCAACTGATGCTACAATAAAGTGTTTTCACATGACGTCACGACAGCCATATTGCATTTGGTGTCCCAAAACCATCAAGCGGCGCAACCTCGTTCCCAGGAAGGTTCCCTCTCTTCCTCCCTCGATGCGGCTGGTCACGTGACTACGTATGCCAACCAAAGCTGCACAGAGGGCGGGTCCTCAACTTAAATTTTGTCAATACTGTCTAGGGAGGTGAATGTTACGCTGCTTATTTTGAAAGTGAAGCAAGTGTGTTTGTCAGAGATCCTGCCCGACTAATGCTTCGTCGTTATTATCTGAACTTCTATGAGTATGAGATGCTAACTGAGAGGGAACTTTGCTTATTTTTCACTGCTTTCTTAAAAACCTTCAACAACCTGCTTCGGATTAGTTTAATCAGTTTTTCACAGCAAAAGAATTAAGTAGCCGTCAAATTATCGACGGGATGCATTCAGCTAAATAAGAAGCTAGTTTCTTGGCCGAAAATTGGACTTACCGCTAGAACAGTTTTAAAACGAAAGCCGTGGGATTTTCCAAACGCGCGACCGATGTCGCTGTTATCAAGTTCTTCATAAAATTTCTCTCAGTAAGAGAACCGAATGACCGTCAAACTGTCGATTGGATGAATTCAATCAAATTCAGAGTTAGTCTCTTGGCCAAACACTGGACGTATCAAACTCTACCCGAAGGCATCAATGTCTCCGTTGTGATTTTGCCGATCGAAATATATAAGCTGCTTAATCAAGGTATTCAGCACTCAGTCGTTGTTGATGTCAAGTAATTTTTTTTCGCCGCAAGAGAATGGAATGACCGTCAAACTGTCGATGGGAGTAACTCAATGAAATTCAAAACTACCTTTGTAGGCGAACAAACGACGTACTTAACTCTAACGGAATGGTTAAATAAAATTTACCGCGCGGTTCATTTACTGTTGTGGTCGTCATTTCCAAGTTATTTATTTATTTAACTCCAAACGAATGAGTAAATACCTACGTTGTGATTTTGCGGAATGAAAAATGAAATTAAATTCACCGCGCGGTTCATTTATTGTTGTGGTCGTCATTTCCAAGTTCTTTGCCAATTATTTTCGCAACCACAAATTCCAGAGACCGTCCAACTATCGATGGGAAAATTCAGCCAAATGCAGAGCTAACCTTTAAGCCGAACTTTGATGCATTGAACTCCAATATCGAATGTGTCAATGCCTTCGCAGTGAGTTCGGCCGAAGTTACAAATTCCACTCCCTACTGGGCTCAGTAGGTGAGCTAAGTGGAAACAAGCTTTAACTGTCCTGACCCTCCCTCCAATCATTCTTCTGGAACTGCCAAAAGCTAGTAGACACGTGACCAGCCTTAACCAGGGTACTTTCTTGAGGGAGGAAGAGAGACGACCCTGGGAAGGAGGTTGTAAGCGGTGGGACTTACTTAGCTTTTATCTGATGTAAACATTTTGTTTTGTTCCAATAAATTTACATGGCCGCTGGCCACGTGAGTGAAAACGCTCTAAAGATATGACATAAATGCCCAGCCGTTAGTAAACAAGCAACAGTAATTTTTATGGCATGATAGGTTACCATAAAAACATGATAACCTGTTTCTAAAAACACACTAAATTCTAGCTTTTTAAAAGTGCTTATTACTCAAAAAGAGCTCGGTGACCGCCATTTTTATAATGGGAATTGTGATAAGAATATTAGATGCAAGTTTTTGCAAAAATATAAAGAAATTCTGTCTAGTGGGTTCAGAGCCACTTTAAATTTTCGAAAAGTTAAGGTGGCTCTGAATCTTCTCGATGGAATTTCATGAACTTTAGCGAGAAAATGCAGACTAGAAAATAGCACCAAAAGTAACTCTCAAATACTTTATTTTTGTACATTGTAAAAAAAAAAAAGGTGTATTTACATAGAAAAAAATTGCTGGTAAAAAATAACGCAACTTACATTTCCACTTGAAAAAAAGTTCTCTTCTACCAATTGATAATATTTAGTATCTACACACACAGCGTTAACTAAAAACAATGACATAGCTTGACTCTCGAGAAATCAAAAGAATAGTCTAAGTAGACAGGGAACTTGGGAGAACACGTCTGCTTTGTCGAGAATCATTCTATTTCAACTAGGATACAATGTTAAAATCAACAATCATCAATGATTGTATTAAAACTATACTACCCATTTTCGTAACAGCCATGCAGCTTAAAAGCTCGCTTAATTCTTGATTCAATCACAGGCCTATCTGATTTTCAATTCTTTATAATTGTGACACTAAGACCTCTACTGATTGTGCACTCAATACAATACCAACACACTTTGTTACCATGACAACTGGAAAAGTTGCCGAAATGATTCTTTATCTACATTTCATTTAGAGCGCAATCTTTCAACGAAAATAAGTGAAAATTCTCAAGTAGCTTTTACGATGAAAAACCACATTCTCCTGACCAAGTATTGGCAATGTATGAAGATATGGAAAGGAGAAATCATCAAGTGAAACTAAACTTAAGTCTTTTAAATACTCTCTAGATCAAGAGTGGAATGAAAACAAATCAAGAGTCTCTAGCAGCTCTTTTCTTTTTCCTTTTTTTTTTTTTTTGCAATGATGCAACTGTGAAATAATTGCTATGTTATTAGACCCCACTGAGAGGCTTATAAATCTTGGAGTTTAACCTAAAACGAATGCGTTAATTATCATATATATTGATATTATATGTTTTTGTGTACCTTTCAAGTATATTATACAGTAATAAATGATTAAAACACTGCAACAAAACTCTACACAATTACAAGATATTTTTTTTAGTACGCGATTGCTCCCATACAAAATGTTAAATTTCTAGCCCAATTATTTCAACTCTCTCATTCAAACAATGACAAAATGGTCTCCTTGCCTTGCAAGTTTTGTAGGTCTATAATGCCAATGGGTTGTTATTCAAAACAGGACCCAAACAATTAAAAACCTAAACCTCTGAACATGCCCTTTAGATGAAAAAAACTATCTTTGCAAATACAGGGACGAATTACCTTTCACTCCTCTTCCAACGATGTTAAGTATTGGAATTATTTTAAGGCCATTTACTTCAGTGAGAAAAACTGATACAAGCATAGAGTAAGACTAGACTTCTCTTCTAAAGGAACACAAAGAGATCAATGCTCCTTTTTTTCCCAGCTGCAAAGGCTATGCGGGTAAAACCACCTCAAAAGTGAGAAAACAAACACTGAGAAAAGATTTTCATTACGACCAAAAGAAATACGTTTGTAACTTGACTTCTCTTATACATACATTTGCAGTACATAAAAATGCAATCACAGGAAATTTCTGTTTAAAAGAATCTAAGTCCCAAACTAAGGGCAAGACAGGACAGGGAACTTCTGGATTGTACTTGGGCCACTTCCTTCCATTCACATTGTTGCACACATCCACTTACATGTGCTTTCTATACTCTAAAAGGAGTCTGAATTGAATTTCTACAAGTTTTGTTAACACTGACTTTAAGTTCCAAAAATCAACGTGCCGAAATTAAACTCAACTATAATTATTAGAAATAACGTACAATAAAAATAAAAGTGACTCATGACCATTGCCCTTAACTGAACAACAACAACAACAACAACAAACAAACAAACAAACAAACAAACAAAAATTCATGTTTAAGGCAAGATGTATGTGTGTGTGTACTGAACAATGTTAAGTTTCCTGCACTGCAAGCCCCTCATACATGATTTGTATAACTGATATCAATTACCATGGGTCCTATATGGCCTCCTTTATCTCCCTCATAAGTAGGCTCAATAACAAAGAGCCGGAAAATGTTCCAGTACTCTTATGACATGGGACACTACCTGGCTGATATGTCATCATGTTTTGATAAGTACACGTATGCCTGTATACAAACTTTACAAAGCAGTATTTATTTCTTGACATCTTGACACATTTCGATCAAATTTCATGAACTGTAATCCTCTTCTATCTTTGTGATCCTGTACTTCTCCCTCAAAATACTGGTTCTCTTTTGTTCTGTAGAATTTTTTGATCCAAGTGGTAAAATTATGTACATTTGGTGACATTCGGCAATAAGATCTTATGTAAGTTACAACAAAAAACTTCATATACATGTACTGTAATCAGCCAGGACACTGTCCTTGTTAGAGAATGAATACCACACACAAACATGGACAATACAGAACCTTAATCAGAGGCAATTGTCCATTACAGATCTCATCTGGCATTTTTACACTAATTATTTTGGTTTGACCATTGTTCATTCTTAAGTTTTCAATTTTTTTTTACACAATATTTTATGTATGAAAAGAGCCATCTGGAATAACAGAAGGTGACAGAATTTGTAACAAAAATCCTCTTCACAGGTTTGGGATCATTGACAAACCATCTTCTAGGTGTAACACTCTTGCTAATTATGCTTACAAGAGGCCCCGTCGGACATCTGGTATTTTCGCGCGCGCGTGAGGTCAATATGCTAATAAGACTAGTAGTTTAAATTCTGTGGCAACGGTCAAACTAACATCCTTGGAGTTATATTAGAGCTAGTCGTTGTCACTGGTCTTGTAATTTCCTTTTCGCGATCATCGCCTACCAGAGGTCAATCATTCATTTCGGGAAAAAGCTGTAAGTTTGTGTTTTTCGTGGTTAGTCCTTTCAGCCGTCTAATGTTGTAAATAATTGTTTATTTTTGTTTTCCTTTCAGTCAAACTCGTTGTCGTAAATAAACTTAAACGTCTGTTCTTTTTTAAAACGATGTTTGGAGACCGGTCAGGATTGGCTTCGCGATATGGCGGTAACACTAGGTGTCACAGTTTAAGCCACTGTAGTTGTATTGAGGTGTAGCGTACGAGCCGCTGGCCGGTAGCTAGCCAAGAACTGATGTGCTTGCTGTGTAAGCAACTGTTGATCAGGTGTTTTACCAAATGCTACTTGTTCCCATGCTGTGTCAAGCTGCTAAGATAAACAAAAACAGGAATATACATACCATCAAAACAATTACAGCCACTCATATTGTCTCTAGACTAAGGACAAAATAATATTCTTGACTACACCAACTATAATCCAGTATTCTCATTTCTATACATGTACAATCGCAGCAACTACAAACAGGCTGTAACAGGCAAACTAATAATGGAATAGGAAAGAAGGTGTTTGTAATGATTTGTTCTCGGTCGAATGCTTTGAAAACAAAACAGCAATAATAATATTACCTTTGGTGTTGATTTCTAAGAGTCTCTTGAAATCGCAGTAAGCGCATGGGATGCTCGTATTACCACGTTTGTGATTAACTTGTCTCGCAGCAAAATACAGTGTTGCAAGTCTGCGGAATTCTTCACGTATAATTGGTCAATCGTGTGTAAATAAAGATGGCGTCTTCTTTCAAATAATTTAGCGTTTCCACAAACTTCCTCTTCGATTTCTGGCCGTCATTTTCTTCTTAATTTTCCGTGCCAGCGAAGTTCTCTCAGTATGAAGCTCAGTTTCGTTTCAGATTGCTAGGCGAAAACTTGTATTTTTGCGACAGTTCTTCCAGGCCTTTTGCCTGTTTTGCTGCTTGTTTTGAAGGGACAAACGAGGTGTCCCAAAGACTATGATAGCCCTCGAGGTCTTTTTACAGGACAAATTTATGACATTCCGAGAGTTACTGGGCTACTTCGAACACACGCTGACCTTCACCGTCCGCCATGTTTGTTTTGTTTGCCGCGCTTCGCGACAGCCAATCACAAGCGTTGAATTCAAATTTGTTGCGAGACAACTTGTAGCTTCAGAGGTAATGTGAGCAGTAAAACTAAAATTTGTTGCAGAAAGTAGAACTCGAGTCTACTTTGCGCAACATGTTGCCTCAACTTGCAACACTGTATTTTGCTGCGAGACAAGTTGGTCACAAACGTGGTAATACGCGCAACAATGTGTTTCAACTTGCAATGCAACAATGTTGTGAGACAAGTTGAAGAAAAATGTTGCCCGTATTACCGGACCTTTATTATATTTTTAGGATTTTATAAATTGCACATATCTCTATTTACCAGGGCACCTTTGGATACCAGCCTTCTCGCTGAATTGGCTACCCTGGTACAATAGTTACTTTATTTACTAAGTTTGTAAACTGACAAGATTTGAGATTTGTATTGGGGAACTAAGGTAGCTTAAGTCCACACAAGAGCCAAGTGGCTCATCAGGGCAGAGCTTATCCCGGTTTCTGTAGCATGAAGCGATTAGGAGTATCTCTACTCCCCCCTGGATGGGATGCTAGTCCATCGCAGGGTTACCCCCAACATAAGATCCGCCGGTACCTATTTATACACCTGGGTGGAGAGAGGCATTGTGAGAGTAAAGTGTTTTGCCCAGGAACACAACGCAATGTCCCAGGCCAAGGCTTGAATCCAGACCGCTCAATCTGGAGGCCAGCGCACCACCCATGAGCCCAATGCAACTCCCACAAATTACACAAACAAAATAAAATAAAATCTACCAATCATACCCCACAGACGTGACTTTTTAAACCCACTGAAGTACATGCAAACTTCTGTTTCTTGAGAGGTCCACTAAGATAATTGATGGTAGGGAAACAGGAAACCATTGATTGAGTAGACTTGGTGTGTTAATGAAAGGTGCAGTAATTTTAATTTCCTATTCTGGCTAAACTAATATTTGTATATCATCATAAGTTGTGCTTATTTCCAACATAAATGTTGCTGCAATTCTAAGAAACTGTTCCCTGCATGCAGACATCCCTCACATGTAGGAAACTTCTGCATCCACTTCAGCAGGGGTCACGGGTTTCATTAAGGGCTGGGCAGTCGGCAAATTGACCAGCTGTGGGGATGACCACCTAAAGGAAAGGTTTTCTTATAAAGAAGTTCAGTTTAAGAAGTTTTTCCCGCCTGTGAAAACCATTAACCCTCGTGCTGAAAATGTTAATGAAACCCCTGCTTTAGGCTACGAATCTGATGCCCCATCAAGACAATAAACACTAGTTTATCACACTGTTACTTCCCAACACTTGTTGCCTCACAATGCATTGAATTTGTAACAAGGAAATAGATGCTTATCATTTCTTTTGAACAATGTATGGCATTTTAAGCGTTACTTAATGACATACTGAAGGCTAAAGTAAACACTTGAGAGCCACAAGTCACCTGGATATCCACAGCACTAGGACATAAGAAATGTTCAACGCGTGTAGTTTGTGCTGCGTTTTTTCCACTTACTACAGTTTCAGATGGCACAGAACAGGGTGTGACGAAGGGGTTGTGCTGGCCAAAGATCTCTGAGGGCTTGATCAGGGATGAATCCTTGCATGACGAGGGTACAACTGATGTATGCACAACGCTCAAATCCTCCTGAAAACAAGAGCATGTATTAGAATAATAGCTTAAAAGATATGTGCGCTGATCGGTTTTAAATCATGTATCCCTAACTCGATAGAAACACAGAACTAGCACCAGCTATTGACGTAATGATGGCGCAAGCAAAGAGAATTTAGATTTTGATGATCAAAGTAAACAAGTTTTTTTTTCTTTTTTTCGTCGCCGTATTTCCTAAAAGAAATAGAAAACATGTTCTCCATAATTCTCTCAAGTTATAGAAACACTCGTGAAAGTTTGGAAGAACACAAAAATGTTGTGGAAACACTTGCTTGACGGAGCGTGTTCCCAGAGCATTTCTTGTTGTCCCAAACTTCCACTCGTGTTTCCATGATTCGATAGAAACAGGGTACATGTTTTCTATTTCTTAATAATTATGTTCCTCATTGATGGGCAAGCCTAAGTTGGTCAAAATTACGCTGCGCGGAAGCCGGTCTCGGCTATTCTTTCAATGTTGAAATTAAATGGGGCTATATTTCGGCCAGCAAGCTCGAAAACGAGCGATCAATTATTTTTCCCCTGACAAATTCAATGAAAACCAAGGTCATCACTGTTGAGTTGTGATGACAATAAAATCACAGAGCTACGGGCTGAAACTACAACAAAACTTTTAATGTCCAGTTCGGGTTTTGCCCTACAACAACTGCTGCGCCACGAGGCACCAAGGTACACGTGACTGCTAATCACATGACTATCGCCACGCGTGTCACGCCACAATCACCATTTAGTTTAGAGTCCCCGGGACTGGGAAATATCGTTCAAGTTCTTGGAAATCAAGCCTAAGTTAGTGAAAATCAAGCTGCGCGTAAGCCAGTCTCGGCTACTTTTTCAGTGTTGAAATTAAGTGGGGCTATATTTCGGCCAGCAAACTCGAAACCGAGCGTTCAATTATTTTTCCCCTTGCGATTTCACCGAAAACCAAGGTCCTCACGATTTATTTTAAATTCCCTGGGACTGCGAAATATCGTCCAAGTTCTTGGAAATCAAGTCTAAGGTTGCCAAAATCAAGCTGCGCGTAAGCCGGTCTCGGCTACTTTTTCAGTGCTGAAATTAAGTGGGGTATATTTCGGCCAGCAAGCTCGAAACCGAACGTTCAATTATTTTTCCCCTTGCGATTTCACTGAAATCCAAGGTCATCACGATTTAGTTTAGAAAATTACTCTAAATGCTAGGTGGAGGAAATAATTGGAATAAAATGGCTTACATTGCATTGCGTTATTTTTATGTCTCTGGGTTTCTGGAGGTGGTTTAGAGCCATTTAGGCGAGTGTTACTTTCTGGGGGTTTGCTTCCCCTAAAGAGAAACGAAACTTAGGAAGGCGACCTACTGGCCAGACGGCCCGCACTGAAAGTGCCATAAATTCCACAAAAATGTTCTAATCTCGTTAAAATTGCCTCATGGCAGCCGTCGTTAACTCTTCTTCCCATTCGCTTTTTCCCAAGGTTTCAAATAAGTTTACCTTAACCACCCGAGAACCGCTAGTTTTCCAGCTCTTGTTTTCCATTTTTGCTCCGTCTCGATCCGTAACCGATTATCTTGGCCTCCAACCGTCGAGAGGCACGGGGTATTTTTTGATGCGGTTGGAGACAACTTTGTCACGATAGCCCGGTCGCTAAGCTAGAAATTCAAAAAAAAAAAAAAACCTAAAACTGTGAGCCCAAAAATTAAATCACGCACAAAATATGTCACACCTTGCCGAAATTTACCGCCTGTTTCCTAGACGCATTACCGCGGAGTTTGTCATTCCTATCTGTATATCCGTAGGTGTGTTCCTACGAAATGTAAACTCTTGTACGAGTTAGGTATATATATAGGTGCTTCGGTTGTATTGTTAAACTTGCTGACGAAGCGTGCGTTAGTCACACGAAACGCATAGGAGAAATAAAGAAGTTACACAACTACAGTTCGCAGAGTGCTGCTCACTAGTTAAGTTTTTATTAAATTGTTCTAGTCTTCGAGTCTTCATAACATGATGTGCTAAACATATCTCTCGTCTGGTTTATTGGTTCACCGCTACGACACACTGTATGAGGTACAAGAACTGGCAAACCTCCACTACATGAGCTGCATTGCTCCGATGGATTTCCTCATTCTCGATATTTGAGCCACTCTACCTTGTAAACTTCTCGTCGTCTAGCCCTACAAATTTTTCTTCTCGCCTGAAGACGAAAGCGTAGTCTGCTTTACGCGACTCAGCGCCGTTAGATCGACTGCGAATAGGTTACGAATAAGATCCGAAACGACTCTGCTCGCAGGGTAGCTGCGAAAGATCCTCTGAGAAATCGAGTTTTTTTTATTATGAAATACAAACGCACAACATACGTGCAAACCATCGGAGGGGGTCTTATAACCGGAATTTTCCGGCATTTCCTTAATCTTCTTTCTTGCCCTCCCAACTTCACCCGTACATCGATTATTCACAATAGAACATGAAACCGTTGTCAAGTATCTTGTTCATCATGCGTTTTCAACTTCCGGTGGATTCATATGCCATCTAGAATAGTGTAAAAAGGTTTGAGTCACTAAAGGAGATGACTGTAGGGTTAAGGTGCGCGTCTGAATTGCAGTGGTTGTCAAAAAAAAAAAAAAAAAAAAAAAAAAAAAAGTCGGTTTCCTAATAATTTTTAAATAACAAATCCAAACAAAGACAGAGTCAATTGGTAGCGTCATTGCTACTTTTATTTATCTTTATCATAATCTAATATGTTATATAGCACTAAGTATGCTTTTAAACATCTATCAAATTTTCATATTGTACATTTAAAATGTATTATACCATCATTCAACCTAGGACCCTTTTCCCTTCGAAAGTGGAAGGACAGACAAATACCTTGTGTTGGCCGGTACGTTCTGCTATGTCATTGGTCCCTTGATAATATAAACCAAATGAAGTAATTCAGTAAGAATAAATTTCGATGGAGAAAATGTTGGCGAAGTCAACCAGCAAAAAGATTTCTGCTCAATATTCTTTGAGCAAATTGCATTTGTTTTAGTTTATTTCTTGTTTGTTTGTTTTTGTTTGTTTGCATTTCACTGTTTTTTTCTCCATGGCTTTTCCCGCCCTTCCGAAACTTTAAAAGGAAAAAGCGGCCCCGGGACAAGTTTGAAGTGTTCTATTTGCGAACGGGAAACTCCCTTGAAATAAAGCGCCTCTTTACGTTCTAATATGCAGGAGCTTGTTATTTACATAAAGGATAAAGGTTAATCCGAGTAACTGCATTGTGATTAATTATATATAGGTAGCACATGCAAGGAAAATTAGCGATATTACATTTCGGTATTATTCTATACCATCATCAGACTCAATTATACAAGGTTCATCGCCTGGTAGATTTACTAACTAATTGAACCAAATCGTTCTCTACCGAGTCATGTAGACTATTAACTATTTGACACGTTGAGTGCTAGAAAATCGCAATACCATAATCGCACTCAAGATGGTATAACATGACTATAAATTAAATCGTCAATTAACTTAACATCAATTTTAGTCACCTACTCTTAAACTTAAGATATAGGCAATAAAACACCAGATATACTTTTGTTCCTAGAGCACAGCGTCTTGTTTATTTTCCTTTAAACTACAATGAAATCGCGATTTCTCGAGCCCTCATTTTCTGAAAACTCCCGATAACTATAACCAAAACTCGTTTCCCACTCCTCACCCGAACACTCTACCTTTACCTCTGATTTCTCCAACAGTCCGATTTTTCGCTCTAATTTTCGTTTCCATTAGAGGTTCAAAAAATACGGATTCCATTGTATGTTCATCTGCTGTAGGTTAGACTTTCTCACGACGATAATTCTTTTGTTCTCTCATCGTGCTCGTTCATCTATAAAATGTGGGTTAATGTAATGTTTGAAAACAACAAAGCTGGACAGAGAAACTGGAATAGCTTTTCATAGTATCTGCATTACATGTCACGAAGAGGAACTACAACTTGTCTTTGCTGCTGAGGTTGTTTGCAGAAGAGAGCAAGTAAAGCTGATCTGTATTCTGGCATGCGGATAGTGTATAATATAGGATTTACTAGAGAGTTTGCATAAAATAAAACCAACAATGCAGAATTTAAATGAAAATCCACTGAAAAGGACAGAGACTGATATATTTTAAATTTGGTAATAAAAACGACATAACGGAATATAACGTATGGCAGGCACAACAGAAGAGATACAAAAGTCACAATTAACAATGTCATGGTCAGTTTTCTTTCTCTACTGGTTGCACCATGGTGTTGAGGCTGCCCTCCACAACGGACTTTAATAACAATGGACGTGTAAGAAACACAAATGATCAAAAGGGAAATTGCAAAAAATGTCACATATAAGTAAGCAAAGTAATATGATTCATCAAACTGTGCGAGAAGTATACAAGCTATTGTTACCAACCCAGATGAAACCCAAACAGTGGCAATTATTAATCGATATACCCGTTTTTTTAGCACACGATGCCTAAAAGGGAAGAAAGTCGCGTGCAACCGTTCTAAAGCGATGATGGCGATGTTCATAAACGAACCAAGGACGAATAACTTTCCTAGTACCATTAGAAAATAACCTGTCCAAAGTTCAAATGAATGCCCCTTCCACAGATTACAGAATACTCCAGGCCAATAGAACCGAAGAAAGACAACATCTCCTGCTACAAACATATCTATAACTGCCAAATTTATCACCAGGTACATGCTACGTTTCCGGAGATTACGGTTTCTTATAAACACAATTATCGTACAGAGGTTGAGTATAACTATAGCAACACACTCGACTAAGCATACAGTCATCCAAGGTATGCAGTCAGATAAAGACAGCATCTCAAAGCTCTGTCCTTTTCGTATTACTGTTAGAAGTAATTACTCGTCTGCCTGTGGAAAAAAATGAATTATTATTGCCTGGTTCTTTTTCTGCTTATGTAAGACATGCAATTACCAGGGAAGAAAAGCTTGCATAAATGTGCAGATTTTATTTTCGAGAGCATGTGCTGTAATTCCTAGGCTTTCGAGGTGTTGAAAAGCAGTTTTTAATATGTTGCTTTCAATAATTAGGTCTGTTGTAGTTTTTAATATGTCTGTTGATATGTTTGTTTTCAATAATTTGATGTACGCCCTAAATACCGAAAGCGTATGCTTAAATTTCGGGGTGTTAAGGAAAGGAAATTTGGTTCTTATATATTTACAAGATTTCACTCCACAAAAATGTAGAAGTTGTGTAAAGATTAAATCAAGTTTGCTATTTCTTTAAATCAAAAAGAAAGCTTACTTTAAATTTAACAGGTTACAAAATTTCTGACAATAGGAGATTGTCAGGTGTAGTTGAAAGGAATCTTTGCTATTGTAAACCAAATTAAGTGCTTATTACACAGCTCAGAGACGAATACACCACTCTATTCTGTCTTTCCTTTTCTCCACAAACGTCGTTTAACTTCTTGCCTTCAGAGTCATCTTTTCGCCCGATCAGCGTTGATGCCATCACTAGAGCTATTTTTTCTTTTAAATGTTTTATTGGATGGCCTCTTCAATCGAATCAGAATCTGAATTTAAAATACCGATGCTGTTGTTTATCTTTTACAGGCTAAAATTCTCCTGTTGTGACCGAACATAAATTTGTAACATTGGTGATATAATGCTGTTTAACTTGAACTAAGAATTTAAACCATTCACACCCCACAATGTGTAGATACGTCTAATGACGCACAAAGAACTAAGTAATGCTTTTCTTGGTATTAGAATGTTCAAATGGACTTAATTATGAAACATTCTGGAAGAGAGAACATCCGTAACGTTGGGAAAACTCAACGGCAAAGCATAACAATGATATATTTTAGGTTAAGTATCAAAAAGTGAACAGCTCCCAATTGGCTTGATGGTTCATTTGGTAGAGCACTGCACCGGTATCACAGAGGTCACGGGTTCGAACCCCGTTCAAGGCTGAATCTGAATTTTTTCCAGGCTATGATTTCACAACCGCTTAAGTTGTGTGTTTAACTGTGATGGTCAATCATGTCTTTCTCTACACTTGTATCAAAAGAACAGTTGAAACAACACTCAAACTAACCTTAGTCGAAGCTCTCCCCTTGAATTTCTCGTTGGAGAATAAATACACACTGTAAAGAAAATGATATAATAAGATAATTGATATAAAATAGAACGCAAATACGCAAGAAGTGACCGTCCTAACTGGCGTAGAATCGGGAAAATAATGTTGATAATGTATCCACCAGATATATTGTATTTATTTATTTTCATGCTTTCTCAAAGAGTGATTGTTATAGCATTGTAAAAACAAAGATTACAAAGCTCAGCAGTAAACAATTAAAGTTCTTTCCAAACATCTACGAAAACAGTTACCAGAACAAATACTGCGAAGATAAGTGAAAATAAGTTGAAACGCCTTCAACTTACCCAATTGTAAACAAGATGCTCTCTCTGGTGAGTATTTGAGTTAAAAGATCTGATAAATTTTTGCTGTAAAGAGAAAGACGAGTTTAACAGTTAGAGCGAAAATCTGTTACAAAAGTAATGCACCTCTATAAAAAGATAGACTGATATGGATAGAAGCAAATACTGGCGGCTAATAATGAGCACGTTTTTTGTGTTACGTTTTAATTTTCCATTCAATACAAATTGCTTTTTTCGGGATGTCTTGTCATCTATTTGTGAATAGCACAAGGCGGGTAAAGAACCTAAATAAGTTAAGTTAGAAATGATTTAAAAAAGGAAATATTTTCCTTTTCTCGCGGAAAACGTTCCTTTCTGCTGATCCGACATTAATTTATAACATTGTTGAGAACACGTCACCATTGTTGCATGTAAGCGCCTCAATATTTTACAACAATTTTAGTGCAAGGGGGAGGTAAAACGCGTTGTATGGCGTTCAGATCTACTACATCACCATAATGTCTCTATATTCAATTAGCTGCACATAAAAACAGAAATTCACTTTCCATGATATTAATCTGTTTTAAGTGACAGTGGACATTATCATCCATTTGGCATAGACTTCAACCCACCTTGATAGGAAACTTTAGATCCTGGTAAATAGACTCAGTGTAAATGAAAACCAGTCAAACTTCAAAGAGAGATATAATATTGGCCTAATGGAAAAATGACAAATGCAATTGAAAACCAAGCGTTAAAATTCTATGACGCTAAATAACTACTGACTTAAATAATGTTGGTGAATTTCCATCTTGGACTGTCTAGAAAACGTGCATTGCACCAAAAAGTAACGAGGAAATAATATGATGGCATCTAGATAAGTTAAATACCATTTTTATTTTGCTTCTTGATCTGAAAACAAAAGAATTTCTATAGAAACTCCATAAAAACGTTCAAAGAAAAAACATACAATGAGCGAATGTAACAATCACAGACTTAAAACATTTCTCGCACAAAACGTTTCTCTGCATGTTGGTGTTAAAACAGTACTTAAACTTAACGTTCTACAGATTTGTAATGAGAAACTTCTTGGTAAAGCATTTGTTGTGTTGCTTCGCGAATGATATCATTTGTTATGGTGATGACCATCTGAAGTTCTCATTCATTTGTGTTAAAGAAGGCAACAGCCTTTTTCGGAAATTGCGCTAAGGTTCGGTCTAAACATTCGCTGTTAAGATAGCACACGTCTCTTGTCAATAATTCTCCACCTCACCGAATTCCCTTTTTTACTGACATCTAAAATATCACGCCTGAAGTTAAGACTTATTAAGCTACGCCCACCAACATTCGTCGCTGCTTGATCTTCTTGATGCTTTTCGTCTTCAAAAAATCGTTCGTTTCGGTTGTTAAAACAATATTAGCCAAGAATGAAGCATACTTTTACTCTTTGAGTACTCCTCCTCACTAAATTAAATTCTCCTTTATTATTAACATTATTTTCTTTATATATGACTGAACTGTAAGAACCTTCGCTGACTGACCGCTGTGAAGCTTTGGCCAAATGTAGATCGGTTTACTTTGCTAGTACAAAACGAATTTCGGGGCGTAACTATTCTGCCGATGGATTATTTTATTAAAAAAACCCAAATTATTCAACATTTCTTTTCCTTTAAGACTTCCTCTCAGCTGCCTTAGAAGTTTAAAGTTATACAGGGATATCAAAGACTGTAATTTCACTTTGACGAATTCCTAACTCTCTGTTCAGTGTCGATTATTATGTTGTGGTGGCCCTGAATAATAGCTTTTCACTGTTATCCGGTAACAACAACAGTTTATAACAGCAACAGTTTATTTCTACTACTGTAAACAACTAAAAGAATTTGCAAGATTATAATTATAAATATATAAATAAACAGTACAGTACATACAGTAGTGGGACACCCAAAATAACTAAAAAGCTAAACTAGTTGGGTGACCGTAATTATAATAATTAAAAATGTAAGGGTCAGGAAAGAGGCACAACAAATACATTGGTACACATAAGTATCACAAACTTGGTACAAGATTAAATATACAAAACAAACTGTTAGTTACGTAAAATTTTTTAACTGTTTACCTTTCGGAAAACCTTGAGTCTACTGCCTCGAAGACTGCCGTTTACTTACGTCTACTGCCTGATTTTGATGCAATAAACAACGCTCTCAAAGCGACCTGGATCCGAAGACTTGATAACGGTTACCCTTCCGCGAGCTGGACGCATATCCCTGTTTCCATGTTAGAAAAATGTGGTGGCAAATTTCTCCTTAAGTGCAATTTTGATCTCAAAAATCTCAATGTAAGAATTCCTCTCAAATTTTACGAGAAAGCCTTGTTGGCTTGGCAGTCAATCAATTTGTTTACTCCGTCCTCAGAAGAGGAAATACTTGATGAAATTCTTTGAAACAATAGATTCATCAGGATTGGTAACTACTCAGTGTACTACAAAGAATGGCATGAAGCGGGTGTAGAAAAAATTAGAGATATCTTCAACGGTGACACATTTACATCTTACCGAGATTTCTGCTCTCACTTTGCCCTTAAAACTAACTTTCTAACCTATTACGGTTTATGCCAAGCAATTCCATCTAACTGGATTAAAACTTTGAAAGGCAAATTACAGCCGCATTTGAAGGAACCTACAAACATGGATAGAATTCCCCTTGAGAAGCTCTCTTGCAAACTTGCTACTAACTACCTTGTTGAAAAGAAGTTCGTTTCTGCCACCGCCGAGACTGAAAAGAGCTAATTTGAACGACCAGCAAATTTATCAAACGTACATGATGCCTTTCAAGGCCACTAAAGATATTCAACTCTCGATGTTTCAGTTCAAGATTGTACACCATATTTTACCCACCAATGCTGCATTACATAAATTCGGTATTAAAGAGCACGACCGCTGTCATTTATGTGCTGAAAAGCAAACAATTACACATCTCTTCGTAACTTGCCCCAACGTCCAGCTGTTTTGGACAGAGTTTACTGATTGGTGGTACAGAAAAAACAATACTGTAATCACGCTGCCGTTTGGAGCCAAAATAAAATTGATGGCTACTTAAAACTAAATTTGCTATAAAACATAGAAGTGACTGTATTCCCCGAGAATTGTTTACAGTATTCCCTTGGCTGACTTCGGTCTTAAATAACGATTTTGAAGAGCTCTCATTATAGCATTGGGCATTCGTCTCTTTTCTTCATTTTTTTTTCTTCAATAAACAGGATATACCTACAATAACTATTATCAGTAAAAATTCAGTGTGTCTTTAACCTACCTTGTCAATAGCAAACTTCAGTTCCTTGTGAGTGGGTCTTACAAGCCACTCAGCAATGGAAAACAGTCACCCTGCAAAGAGATCATTTGGTTGAGTATAAAAAATTGACAATTTCGCCTCCACTTATGTGATATTGAGTAGTGTGAAGTGATGCATTTTCATTTTAAGCAGATGAGGACAATGCAACTCTGCTCTAAAATACTGCTACCCGATTGCGCAACCTCGAGACGCAACACGGCTATTACGCGTTCAGTTCAGAGTTTTTCTTGTTCTAATCTGTGTCAAGAACAAAAATACAGGTCTTTTTACGTAACTAACTGTGGATCATTGCATGTAGCTTACTTAATTCCTTCCAAAAATATTCGACGCGTTAAATTGTCTCATTTCACCAGCCTCAGACTATATCACGCTTGATTTTAACATCGAACTTTGCCTAGGCTCTTTCTCTACTTAATCTTGCTGAATGCTTGTCTTCGTTCAAAAGGCCCTTTCAACTGAAAGTTACAGACCTCGATAATTTTCTAAATGCTGCCACCCGGAATTTATGCAATAGTTTAAGCCCACCTTTGTCGTCGTTTCTTTGGCCTACAGTTGTTCTTGGCGGGATAGCTACAACTTTCTTGTTTTCAGCGGTAAAGCAAAATGTTGCGAAAGATCCATTATAATATTTAGGGCTACAGCCTAGGCGAATTTAATGTAGACCTGTTTTCGAAACTTAAAAGTTTCGAATTTCTTATTATTGGAACGCCTGCAATACCTGCTCAATTTTGTAGCAGCTTGAAAGAGTTTTATTAATTGAGAGGTTCAGCTGTTTCTCTATTTTTGTAAAGAACTGCATAAAATATTTGCCCTCACCAACACATCACAGGACACTTGCCATTCGAACTCTGTTGTGTTTTCAGATATTGGACAGTTAACAGAGTTAAGCAAAACGTAAACTTAAAGTTTTCTCCAAAACGGTAAAATAACTGCAATGCAGAGTATACGGGTTTCACTAAGTGTGATGTTTTTAACATGGGCCGCTTTTAATTAAAAAGACTTTATTTTCACGGGTATATTCCCACTGTCTGCTTTGATAGCATTGAAAGAAAAAAGAAAGAGTGAAAACGAATTAATTCAAAAGTTAATGCAAGACTTTCTCTCGGTTTCTACTTTGAATTTAATACAATGTTTTTAACGCAGCAACCATCCTAACTGACTGGGCCAAATGGTTTGACTATCGCAATGTAATAAAAAGAATCAGCAAAAAAGTTTATAATGTCATGAGGCCTACCTTGTCAAGAAGGAACTTCTTAAGTCCCGGTCGACAAATGGCGTATGATAGTCGATGATAGCTGAATGATTTTCCCTGAACTTTCACCGACTATCATCAAATATCATCAAATATCATGCGCCGTTTGACCTGGGCTTTAGCGATTGGTCTCAGCGCTGATTAAGAACAGTCACTGCAAACTATAAGATATTGCGTAATTAAGTAGAAGAATTAAATGTCAAGAATATGTCAAAATGCTCTGGCGTTAAATAGTAATTAGCTGAATATT
Organism: Orbicella franksi; assembly: GCF_964199315.1. NCBI lineage: Eukaryota > Metazoa > Cnidaria > Anthozoa > Scleractinia > Merulinidae > Orbicella > Orbicella franksi. The sequence continues at coordinate 29,204,619 of NC_138154.1, forward strand.
TTTCCGTTTCGCTTTTCATCTGTCTGTGACAAAAAGACAAACATCACGCTTCAAACTGAAGTTTCCGCATAAGAACTCTCCACTAAACATGCAAGAAGTGTTATCCATGGTAAAAAAAATGTATCCGGAAATATACCATGAAATATGTCTAAAGACTCTCTAAACAGCGTTGCTAATAAAAAAACAAAAACAAAAAAAACACACACACACACACACACACACACATACACAAACAGCATTGTCGGGAAGTTGATTCAACCTCTAACACGGGAGAACAGTAATTGCATTAATTCTGAACTAAATACCTTTGTGTAAACAAACTGTCAATATGCTATGCCGTTGAATAATAGAATGTTGCGAGAACTCGATCTGATCACGTGTTCGATTTAACCGGCTTTCCCTCCTTTCCCCCTTGTTATTGTAAAGTGTACAGGCTCGCTTGGCCACCTTTTTCAATCCATGGAAGTGACTGTCTGCCTGCCCTTTTCCCTAGTCTCCCACTGGAGTTAAACTTTCGTTTTAATGGTAATTCTAGGAACGGCCAAATAGCGTGCCATGAATTTAACTCTGAAAAAGGAATTATTTCTTTAAAGACTAGATATAGATATATCTGTTGCATTGGTATCTCAAAAGTCTGTTCACGTGACATGGAATTTTTACAGTAACTATATTTTCGTCAAAATTTGGTGTTTTTCAGAGTTTAAATTTCTGTTTTTGAATGATGTTGGATATTTATAGATATTTTAAGTAAAAAAATTCACAGTTCTTCAACAAATTTAGATGCTCTTCAAGATGTGTAAGTATAATTGCCAAGTCAAAATTTATGGACAAAGAAAGCGGGGTGCACCAACACCCCACCCCATTCCCTCCGGTTCACACTCGAGAAGGGACAAAAAGCCCAGGATAAAAAGGGATTAAAATCGCAGATTACGATAGCCTGGTCATGTACTGAGGTTGCCGCCAATGAAAGGACAACAAAAGTGGCCTTGAGATGGACACTGATTGGGAGAAGAAAGAGAGGCAGGCCAAAAACTACTTGGAGGAGGACATTGTTGAAGGAGCTGGAAGAAATGGATCAAGATCTTATGGGACGAAACACAAAACAAAGCACAGGACAGGGTTCAGTGGCGCTGTATGACTGCGCCCTTATGTCCCAGCCGGGACGAAAAGGATAAGCGTGTTATAAGTAAATAAATAAGGTTACGCTTAAGGCTTAGGTTTCTACTGATTGGCTTCATACTTCGTACATGGTCTGCCGGTAGACCATTTCCGAGTCGTCTTTTGCCTCTGTATCAAAACGAGTCTACGTGCTAAACCATTCATATGGAAATGAGTTCCGCCTACAAGTTGATTTTCATGCAAATCAAACTCATTTTCACAAGAAAGGTTTTGCGGAAAGACTCGCTTTGAAAAAGAGGCACAAAGAAACTCGGAAATGGCCTCTTAAAGAACTAGTTCATGCTTTGCGTGCGTATTTGTGATTGACTATAAAGTTCAATCAGTTGGGCGAATAATTGTTTAAATCACTAAGCATGGCTGCCCAGTCTTTTTAGCCCATTAAGGTTATTTCGGGCAGCCATGTACTCTTTTTATTTTAAACTTATTTTTGTTCATTCAATTTCTAGCTGAATGAGTACAAATGAAGTTGTTGTTGTAAGTGGAACGAAAAAGTTTCATCTGGTTTCTAGAATTTTCAACGAAATATCCGTTTGTTCGAATTAATAAAAATGTAGGCAAACAAACTCAAAATACTCAATTGAGTTTTAGTGTAATCTTAGCTTGGTAAAAGTTAGAGGACCAAAGTAGTGTTTGGATTGTTCAGGATGATGTTCACATTGCCGAAACTTCAACTAAAAGAACCGCAGCTTAAATGAAACTAAGATTGAGAATAGGAGAAGAGATTTGCTAGCGTCGCTATCGCTGAAGGGAAGGTGGGTGGAGAAACTCGCTTTAATTTTACCGTCGAGTAGAGAAGACTTGCGAGAGAGCAAAATTTGCATGCAGCGGGCGTATATAGGGTCTTGGTAATATCCCAGGGAACCTAAATAACCAAATCGGTGTTTGCCGCTTTGATAAATCAGGTCATGAAATGACTTTTACGCGAATGAGAAAAGTAAACTACATTATTGTAGGAAATTAACGATGCACTTTATTAACGCGATTTAAAAATAATCGCGTTAATTAAATGCAGCTTAAGAGGGAATGTCTACTAAGACCAAGCCATATCGCACATGATAAAAAAATCAAAAATTTTCATTTTTCGCCTAGAGAAAGTCTAGCCTATGGTAAGCCTAGAAACGTGGTGGGTTTTTTTTTCTAAGGGCCCGGACGCACTGGGCAAATGTTTGCTTATTTTGCGAAAAAATCTGTCATCAATTCCCTGAGACAAGCGCTTCCGGTGATTTTTAGATCTACCAAATTTTGTCAAGGCTTACCAAAGTTAAAAGACGCCGTCGTCCTGCCTCGGAGCAGGACAAATTTTTGTCAGGCGAGAAATCTGACAGATTTGTCAATTTACAGGCTATGATTTGAAGGAAAATGTCAATCAAGAAAATTTTATCTCTATTTTAGTCGGAGTAGTTCAGTCCGAAGCCCGCCAAAATTAAATTTGTATTTGCGCGGCAATCAAACGATAAACATGGAAGATTCGTACCTCGGTATGCTCCATGACGATCCGTTCGCACAGTACAACTACTACGGTTCCCAAGTCTACGTTAACGTTCCAGCTGCATCTCCAGGACCAAGCTCTGCTCAATTTGTACATCCGTATGTCCACCCGAGTCAGTCGAGTACAAGTACAAGTGCAAGTTTCACGACTACATGTAATCAAATTGAAAGCAGCCAAGCTGCTGGTGTTAGTTTCCATGTGATTGACACTTGTGGTTAACAAATATTTTGCTGTGATTCAGTGCGCCCACGCTTGACAAATGAAAAATTTGGCAGAGACAAATTTTGCCGAGATTTTTGGAAGGGCCAAACAAATTTTGTCAGTCCAGTGCGTCCGGACCCTTAGATAGTTTTTAAACCCGCCAAAAAATCACAAATTCGTTACGGCCCACGTCTGGTCAAAAACACGCAAAATTTAGTGACACATAAACTGTATTCCCAAATGGAGGCCATACTGGGGCGACGCGAGCGGTCAAACGCGAAAACGAGGCGTTGTAGGATAAAAATTACAGATGACCGGAGAAGTGACTGGGTTGACATGTCTGTTTTGCTTTGTGAGGATGATATTCCTGGCTCATCTCTCGCTGGCAGAAACCCAGCAGAGCTAAAAACTGAAGAGTTAAGTTTTTGGTTTAAATGCAGAAACAATTCGGGGAAAGGACTGCGGACAAAAGTTTCAACTTGTTAAGTGGTAAGCACTTGAGTTATTCCAGTGATCGAACGGGCGCTTGGATGTTTATACTGTTCACGCTCGAGAAAAACAGTCAGCTTTGCTTTTACTGACGGTGCCTATTTTTGAATAATTTTTTTGTAAAAATACCTCTTAGTCGGCGCGTCGGTTATGTTATGGACGGGTCAATGGATGAGTGAGAGATGTGTGTATGTCACACCAATCAGATTGGATCTACTATGAACAGCCAATCAAATTTCTTGTTGTAAAGGTAAATGGTATGTGAGAAGATTTGATCCCGATAGAGTTCAGAACGGCCATATTTATTCTTCTGTAAAAGAGGAGGAAGTATTCATATATTGGGTTTACTTCGACATTTTCTGTGGGTTAGGCTGAGGATTTTAGTTATGAACGAGATGAGCCTTGAGGTTTGAAACAGTTCGTGAGTTACTAGTATGCTAATGAAACGAGATATTTTGATTTTTAGTCACAGAGGTAACTTGATACTTTTGTTTTTCATAAGGAGTAAATTCAATTAGAGGTCACGAATCGTTGATTCTAGTTCTTGGGACATGTTTTTGAGGAGACGAGGCTATTTAGATTTGAAACAGTTTTAACGTTTACAATAGTAAGTGCAGGTAACGATTGCTTTGTTCGTATTGCATGCAAATATAACGAGATATTTTTATTTTTTAGTTACAAAGTGTAATTTGACACTCTTGTTTTTCACAAGGGAGTAAATTCAATTAGAGGTGACGAATCGTCACCACTCTTTCCCACGAGATGTTTGCTATCTTTAGTAACAAATGGTGACTTAAACGTTTTGTTTTTTATACGGGAGTAAATTCAATTAGAGCTGACAAGTTATCGGCTATTGTTTAGAGGATATTAAACAAAAAAGAAGCTTTCATTTCTGGACGGTTTTTACGTCTTTGCAGTAGCAGTTTAATAGCTTTATTTGATGACATTCATTTCAGTCCGATAATTTTAAAGGTAAAAAGTATGAAAACTGTTCAAATGTTCTTTGAAGACTACGTGGCACCAAGTTAAAGTGCAATTTAATTAAATCAGACTTTCAACGTGTCAGAGAGGGTTTTTTCTCTTTCTTTCTATTTTCGGTGAAGTTGTGTTGTGTTGTGTTGTGTAAAAAGGGTAAACTTGAGTATTTTTGAGCAAAAATTCCTCCTGGGGGTTGGAAGGGCTATGTGATCGGTGAGTGAGGACGTTATGCATGTGCGCGTGTCACACCAATCACAGTGCGGGCTGTATCAAAGAACGAATCAAATTGGCTGTTAGAAAATAAGATGATATCTACATTAATCCGGAGCAGGGTCCGAAATTGCGCTTTCCTGGTCGCCAATGCGACTAAAAATTTTGCACTGGCGACCAGAATCTTACAACTGGTCGCCAGCGGGCGATTAACTATTTCATGCTACGGTAATTGAACAAACAAGAACTTTGATTTTCAGCCAAATCGATTAAAATAAAATTCAAAGCCGCCCGCCAATTGGTCACTTCCTTTTTACCTTGCCGCTGCTTTTAAAGTATAAAACCGATTTTCCTGTTATCATAAATCTACCACACATTTTACAGCTGCGATCAGTGCGGAGCTTCGCCGCCATGTTTTTTCAGCGGTTTCCCATAACATAACGTATTGTGGGAGCAAAGGAGGCCCCATTCGTTCTTTCGCCACGAATATTTATTCAGGCGATGTGGTGTCCAAAGATGTTCTGAAATCCTTCCGTAATTTATTACAAAGTGGAGACGGATCATTCGCGAAGAAATTAGATGAAGATTTAGATATTCTGTGGGCGTCAAACGGTGGAAATGCAGATCTGTCAAAGTGGTCAAAAGATGATTTCAGCACTGGTTTGATTCCTGATTACATCGAATGCAAATATTTTGCCGGCAAGCCCGTGGCGACCAAAAATTTTGGTTTGTTTTTCGCTGCGAAGGAAAAATTTTATTGGCACTTTTTGGCGACCACATTGTTCCATATGGCGACTGCGAAAGAAATTTCAGTCACCAGTTGGCGCCTGCCGAAAAAAGTTAATTTCGGACCCTGCGGAGACGTGTCAGATTACTGTAGTTTGTTCAGTCAAACACTTTATGGCTTACTATTTAGCTATCTTACCATGACCGATGTAACATGGCATGTACATCATAAATTCCCGGTTTCTTTGGTGTTGAGGCCGCCCTCCACAACGGACTTTAATAACAATGGACGTGTAAGAAACACAAATGATCAAAAGGCAAATTGAAATAAATGTAAAATATAAGTAAAGACCGTAATATAATTCATCAAACTGTACGAGAAGTATTAAAGCTATTGTTACCAACCCAGATGAAACCCAAACAGCGGCAATTATTAATCGATATACCCATTTTTTTGGCACACGATGCCTAAAAGGGAAAAAAGTCGCGTGCACCCGTTCTAAAGCGATGATGGCAATATTTGTTAACGAACCAAAGACGAATAACGTGCTTAGTACAATTATAAAATATTCTGTTCCAACTTCATATGAATGCCTGTTCCACAGATTACACGTTATCCCAGGTATATAGAACAGACCATACACAGCAACTCCTCCAACCAACATATCTATAACTGCCAAATTTATCACCAGGTACATGCTACGCTTGCGGAGATTACGGTTTCTTATAAAAACAATTATCGTACAGAGGATGATTGTTACTATAGCGACACTCTCGGCTAATCCTACAGTCATCCAGGGTATGCAGTAAGATAAAGACAGCATCCCAAAGCTCTGTCCTTTTCGTATTACTGTTAGAAGTAATTACTCGTCTGCCTGTGGAAAGAAATGAATTATTATTGCCAGGTTCTTCTTCTGCTTGTGTAAGACAAGCAATTATTAGGGAAGAAAAGCTTGCATAAATGAGCAGATTTTATTTTCGAGAGCGTGTGCTGTAATTCCTAGGCTTTCGAGGTGTTGAAAACCAGTTTTTAATATGCTGCTTTCAATAATTAGGTCTGTTGTAGTTTTTAATATGTTTGTTGATATGTTTGTTTTCAATAATTTGATGTACGCCCTAAATACCGAAAGCGTATGCTTAAATTTCGGGGTCTTAAAGAAAGGAAATTTGGTTCTTATATATTTACAAGATTTCACTCCACAAAAATATAGAAGCTGTATAAAGATTAAATCAAGTTTGCTATTTCTTTAAATCAAAAAGAAAGCTTACTTTAACTTTAACAGGTTACAAAATTTACTGACAACAGAAGATTGTCAGGCGTAGTTGAAAGAAATCTTTGCTATTGTAAACCAAATAAAGCGGTTATTACACAGCTCAGAGACGAGTACAGTACTCTATTCTGTCTTTCCTTTTCTCCGCAAACGTCGTTTAACTTCTCGCCTTAGGAGCCATCTTTTCGCCCGATCAGCGTTGATGCCATCACTAGAGCTAGTTTTTGTTTTAAATGGTTTATTGGATAGCCTCTTCAATCGAATCAGAACCTGAATTAAAAATAACGATGCTGTTGTTTATCTTTTTCAGGCTAAAATGCTCCCGTTGTGACCGAAGATAAATTTGTAACATTGATGATATAATGCTGTTTAAATGGAACTAAGAATTTAAACCATTCACACCCCACAACGTGTAGATATGTCTAATCGCGCACAAAGAACTAAGTAACGCTTTTCTTGGTATTATAATGTTCAAATGGACTTAATTATTAAACATTCTGGAAGAGAGAACATCCGTAACATTGGGAAAACTCAACGGCAAAGCATAACAACAATATATTTTAGGTTGAGTATCAAAAAGTGAACAGCTCCCAGTTGGCTTGATGGTTCATTTGGTAGAGCACTGCACCGGAACCCCGTTCAAGGCTGAATCTGAATTTTTTCTAGGTTATGATTTCACAACTGCTTAAGTTGTGTGTTTAACTGTGATGGTCAATCATGTCTTTCTCCGCACTTGTATCAAAAGAACAGTTGAAACAACTCTCAAACTTACCTTAGTCGAGGCTCTCCCCTTGAATTTCTCGTTGGAGAATAAATACACACTGTAAAGAAAATGATATAATAAGATAATTGATATAAAATAGAAAGCAAATACGCAAGAAGTGACCGTCCTAAATGGCGTAGAATCGGTAAAATAATGTTGATAACGTGTCCACTAGATATATTGTATTTATTTATTTTCAAGCTTTCTCAAAGAGTGATTGTTATAGCATTGGAAAAACAAAGATTATAAAGCCCTGCAGAAAACAATTCAAGTTCTTTTCAAACATCTACGAAAACAGTTACCAGAACAAATATTGGACAGATAAGTAAAAATAAGTTGAAACGCCTTCAACTTACCCAATTGTAAACCAGATATTCTCTCTGGTGAGTCTTTGTGTTAAAAGATTTGATAATCTTTTGCTGTAAAGAGAAAGACGAGTTTAATAGTTAGAGCGAAAATCTATCTTACAAAAGTAATGCACCTCTATAAAAAGATAGACTGATATGGATACAAGCAAATACTGGCGGCTAATAATGAGCAAGTTTTTTGTGTTACGTTTTAATTTTCCATTCAATACAAATTGCTTTTTTCGGGATGTCTTGTCATCTATTTGTGAATAGCACAAGGCGGGTAAAGAACCTAAATAAGTTAAGTTAGAAATGATTTCTCGAGGAAAAACGTTCCTTTCTGCTGATCCGACATAAATTTATAACATTGTTGAGAACACGTCACTATTGCTGCATGTAAGCGCCTCAATATTTTACAACAATTTTAGTGCAAGGGGGACGTAAAACGCGTTGTATGGCGTTCAGATCTACTACATCACCATAATGTCTCTATATTCAATTAGCTGCACACAAAAAAGAAATTCACTTTCCATGATATTAATCTGTTTTAACTGAGAGTGGATATTATCATCCATTTGGCATAGACTTCAACCCACCTTGATAGGAAACTTTAGATCCTGGTAAATAGACTCAGTGTAAATGAAAACCAGTCAAACTTCAAAGAGAGATATAATATTGGCCTAATGGAAAAATGACAAATGTAATTGAAAACTAAGTGTTAAAATTCTACGACGCTAAATAACTACTGACTTAAATAATGTTGGTGAATTTCCATCTTGGACTGTCTAGAAAACGTGCATTGCACCAAAAAGTAACGAGAAAATAATATGATGGCATCTAGATAAGTTAAATACCATTTTTATTTTGCTTCTTGATCTGAAAACAAAAGAATTTCTATAGAAACTCCATAAAAACGTTCAAAGAAAAAACATGCAATGAGCGAATGTAACAATCACAGACTGAAAACATTTCCCGCACAAAACGTTTCTCTGTTGGTGTTAAAACAGTACTTAAACTTAACGTTCTACAGATTTGTAATGAGAAACTTCTCGACAAAGCATTTGTTGTGTTGCGAATGATATCATTTGTTATGGTGATGACCATCTGAAGTTCTCATTCATTTGTGTTAAAGAAAGCAACAGCCTTTTTCGGAAATTGCGCTAAGGTTCGGTCTAAATATTCGCTGTTAAGGTAGCACACGTCTCTTGTCAATAATTCTGCACCTCACCGAATTCCCTTTTTTACTGACATCTAAAATATCACGCCTGAAGTTAAGACTTATTAAGCTACGCCCACCAACATTCGTCGCTGCTTGATCTTCTTGATGCTTTTCGTCTTCAAAAAATCGTTCGTTTCGGCTTTTAAAACAATATTAGCCAAGAATGAAGCATACTTTTACTCTTTGAATACTCCTCCTCATTAAATTAAATTCTTCTTTATTATTAACATTATTTTCTTTATTTCTGACTGAACTGTAAGAACGTTTGCTGACGGACCGCCGGGAAGCTTTGGCCAAATGTAGACCAGTTTACTTTGCTCGTACAAAACTGATTCCGGGGCGTAACTATTCTGCCGATGGATTATTTTATCAAAAAAAAAAGCAAAATATTCAAAATTTCTTTTCATTTAAGACTTCCTTTCAGCTGCCTTAGAAATTTAAAGTTATTCGGGGATATCAAAGGCTCTAATTTCACCTTGACGAATTACTAACTCTCTGTTCAGTGTCGACTATTATATTGTGGGGGCCCTGAATAAAAGCTTTTTACTGTTATCCGGGAACTGTCTACCTTTCGGAAAATCTTGAGTCTACTGCCTCGAAGACTGTCTTTTGGACCCAAAATAAAACTGTGGTCTAGTTAAAACTAAATTTGCTTTAAAATATAGAAGTGACATGCATTCACCGAGAATTGTTTACAATATTTTCTTGGCTGACTTTGCACTTAAATATAATGATTTTGAAAAGCTCTCATTATAGTATTGGGCATTTCTATTTTTTCTTGATGTTTTTTTCGCCACTAAACAGGATATACCTACAATAACAATTATCAGTAAAAATTCAGTGTGTGTCTTTAACCTACCTTGCCAATAGGAAACTTCAGTTCCTGGTGAGTGGGTCTTACAAGCAGCTCAGCAATGGAAAACAGTCACCCTGCAAAGACATCATTTGGTTGAGCATAAAAAATTGACAATTTTGCCTCCACTTATGTGATATTGAATAGTGGAAAGTTAAATAATTGTTGACTAAAAATTGACGCATCTTAAGTTTAAGCAGGTGAGGACAATGCAACTCTGCTCTAAAATACTGCTACCCAATTGCATAACCTCAAGAAGTAACCCGGCTATTACGAGTTCAGTTCAGTATTTTTCTTGATCTAACCTGAGAATATTGAAATGTAGAAACCTTCCGTTCTTTTAAATAATTTGAATGAATAATTTGTTTTAGATTTCGCGCTATGTCCAAAAACCGAAACGTTCAAAACTCTTGCAAAAGTTGAGAGATTAAAGGTTAAAGGGAATTAATTTTGTCTTAGGTCTCTGAGCTAAGCGCTGGGCTTAATGTTTCATTTTGAATTGATGCGTGTTCGTGACTGTACTTTATGGTTCAACATTAGAGCTCGACAACGAATCTTGTATAATATGTGTCAAGAAAAAAGAAATACAGGCAGGTCTTTTTACGTAACTAACTGTGGATCATTGAATGTAGCTTACTTTATTTCCAATAATACTCGACTCGTTAAATTTTCTCCTTTCGGCAGCCTCAGACTATATGACGCTTGATTTTAACATCGAACTTTACCCAAGTTTTTTCTCCGCTTAATCTTCCTGAATGTTTGTCTTTATTTAAAAGGCCCTTTCAACTGAAAGTTACAGACCTCAATAATTTTCTAAATGCTGCAACCCGGAATTTATACAACAGTTTAAGCCCACCTTTGTCGTCGTTTCTTTGGCCTATAATTGTTCTCATCATTTACGGGATCATAGCTATAAGTTTCTTGTTTTCGGCGGTAAAGGAAAATGTTGCGAAAGATTCCTGTATAATATTTAGGGCTACAGCCTAGGCGAATTTGATGTAAACCTGTATTTAAAACTTTAAAGTTTTGAATTTCTAATTATTGGAACGCCTGCAATACCATGCTCAATTTTGTAGCAACTTGGAAGAGTTCAATTAATCGAGAGGTTCAGCTGTTTCTCTATTTTTGTAAAGAACTGCATAAAATATTTGCCCTTACCAACGGATCACAGAAGACTTGCCATTCGAATTCTGTTGTGTTTTCAGATATTGGACAGTTAAGCGAGACGTAAACTTAAAGCTTTCTCCAAAACAGTAAAGTAACTGTAACGCAGAAGAGACGCGTCCCACTAACTGTAATGTTTTTAACATGGGCCGCTTTTAATTCATAATACTTTATTTTGAGTGGTATATTGCCACTGTACATGTGTGCTTTAACAGTATTCAAAGAAAAAAGAAATAGTGGAAACGAATTAACTCAAAAGTGAATGCAAAACTTTCTCTCGGTTTCTACTTTGAATTTAATACGATATTCTTAACAGCAACCATGGGCCAAATTGTTTGACTATTACAGTGTAATAAAAAGAACCAGCAAAACAGTTTAGAAAGTCATTAAGCCTACCTTGTAAAGAAGAAACTTCTTAGTGATTGGTCTCAGAGCTAAAGAGGAACATTCAATGCAAACTATAAGATGAAACTCATCTTACGTAATTAAGTAGAAGAATTAAACGTAAACAATATGTCAAAATGCTCTGGCCTTAAATAGTAATTAGTTAAATATTTTTCCGTTTCGCTTTTCAGTTGTCTGAGACAAAAGGACAAACATCACGCTTCAAATTGAATTTTCCGCATGAGAACTTTACACTACATATCCAAGAGGCGATATCTGTGGTAAAAAAAAGTATCTGACTCTCTAAACTGCGTTGCTGATAAAAACAAAAAAACAAACAGCATTATCAGGAAGTTGATTGAACGTCCAAGACGGGAGAACAGTAAGATTGCATTAATTCTGAACTTAATATCTTCGTGTAAACAATATGTCGATATGCTATGCTGTTGAATAACAATTGACTGATCTGTCTGAACTCAAGAAACAAACGTCACACTACTGACGTAACTAAAACATGCTGGCAGGGCATGAAATATAAAAACAATAAAGTTCAGTCCTGTAACATTGGTCCATGTTTTACCAGACCTATTCTACTTAATTCTTTTTATAATTTTGTGGTTATATATGTATTGTATTTGACGTTTTAAGAATTTGTTTATTTGTTCAGTATCAATGACTTCCGCCCAGATCCTCTCAATAGTCAACGCGGACAGACAACGTCTCCAAAGTGGAAGACGCGAATTTTGTTTCGAGTTTCTTTCAGATGTTTCTAAAGAAGTTAATACTATAAAATTCTCATTTCGACTGATGTGCAAAGAACGATGTTAGATTTGTACAAATATTTTGATGCACAGAACATTTGCACCAAAAATTCACCGTCCTTGTATATTTATGTTTTCACGATTTTCCAAGCAATTATGCGGTTTTTCGAGTGCACCTTTAACTCGATATATGCACCGTTAAAAGCCTGAACCAATTCTTTTATAGCAAAGCGACAACAACTTGGGAGCTAAATCATGTTATATTTGTGAAGAGGATAAGATTATTAGTAAGTAAATAAGGTTAAGCTCAATTTCTCCTCGAGTTGATATTTGGTTCAGTATTTTGAGCAAAAAGTCGGTTGTTACATACTTCATACGTGGCCTGTCAATTAAACAATTGTTTAATGTTTAGCGTGTGTATATCGTGTTCTGAATACACCCGGGAAGTTTGAAGGGCACGAGAGAAGCGTAAGAGTTGCATTCACCTGCGCATCGAGCAACTTTAACTTCTTGAGTGCTCTCCAAACTTCCCAAGTACATCCATAACTTGATATACACACAGTTAAAAGCAGCAACAATTCTTTTATAACATATAGTCGACAACAGCTTGGGCGCTAAAACATCTTTTATTTGCGATTGACTACAGTACAAAGTTCTCAAAATGCACGGTGAAGGAAAACATAGGATCCAGTTGGCTGGAGAAAAGATGGCCACAATCATTTCAGCGACAGTGGAACGAAAACGTTTCATCTGGTTTCTAAAATTTTCAATGAAAAATCCGCATCTTCGAATTAATAAAAATGTAGGAAAACAAGCTCTAAATACTCAAGTTTGTCTTAGTTTGGTAAAAGTCAAAGGACCAAAGTAGTGTTTAGATTATTCAGAATGATGTTCACATTGCCGAAATTTCAACTGAAAGAACCGCAGCTTAAATGAAACTACGCTTGAGATTGGGAGAAGAGATTTGCTAGCGTCGCTATCGCTGAAGGGAAGGTGGGTGGAGAAACTCGGTTTAGTTTTACCGTCGAGCAGAGAAGACTTGCGAGAGAGTAAAATTTGCATGCAACGGGTGTATATAGAGTCTTGGTAATCTCCCAGGGAACCTAAATAACCAAATCGGTGTTTGCCGCTTTAATAAATCAGGTCATGAAATGACTTTTACGCGAATGAGAAAAGTAAACTATCTTATTATTTATTTATTTATTTATTTATGCAGAAACAATTCAGCGAAAGGACTGCGGACAAAAGCTCAATTTGTTAAAGTCGTACTATGACGAAAATCGCATCTTTCCTATCGCAGCCATTTTAAAACATAAACAAGTAGCCTGTGTGAGAAGAAAAATGTTGTTTACTGTATTCAAATATCTCTTTTCGTTCCAGAGATATTCAAGTTTTAAAATATGCAAATTGGCCCAGTGATGACGTCATACATTCAACCAAATTTTGATCAAATATGATGAAAAAAGATATCTCAGCCAATTTGAGTCAGAAATGTTTGATTCTTTACGTAAGATTCTACTAAATGTGCTTCATAATATGAGCTTGACAGTTTGGTTACCATGACAACATACCGGGTTCCAGACCTCCCCAATATTAAAGGCGTTTCTGGCCACCTTTGGCGTTTCATTTTGATATTTGCAAATGGTGCCTCATATGCTTGATCTAGCAAGCATATAAATATATATGCTCAAGTTTGTGGCCTCGTTTAATGTTTGGCGAGCTGAAAATCACTAACATATTAAAATCAAGTGGGTTGGGAAAAGAGTGAGTTGCCATGGGAACAGAATTTTTTATAGCCGTAGGTGTGTTTCCTGTAGAACTATTATCCTACCAAGTTTCAATGGTCTGCGCTGCAAATTGACCAAGATAGTTCTATTTATATACTTGATATAAAATTGGGTCGAGTGTGTGACGTCATTAGTCATCTCATTTGCATATTTTAAACAGTTTTCAAACTTAAATATCTCCAGAACTAATGCAGATATTTGCAAACGGTAAACGGCGCTTTTATTATTTCATGGAATTCTATGTGATACACTTAAAAAATAAAGGGGGAAGAATTTGATTATAGTATACCACTTTAATGGATAAGCACTTGAATTATTCCAGCGATCGAAGGGGCGCTTGGATGTTTATTCTGTTCACGCTCGAGAAAAACGTTCGAGAAAAAAATCAGCTTTGCTTTTATTGACGGTGCCTATTTTTGTTAGTGCGCTCACGTTTTGCGCATCACGCAAGGCATTGTTTACACGCCACGCACGCGCTAGGGTTGAATCAACCTACTGTAACCAAATCAAGTTAATGAGGATGCACTAAAATCAGGAATACCAGAATAGCGGCATATTGCTAACCACAAACTTTTAACGGCTTCCATCTGAAAAACTAGCTGTTTTCCGTAGAAAACTATGCTGAAATCCAACCGTAAACATGTACTTGCAGAGGAGGTAATGCGCGCGCGGGTGAAACAAGTTGACAACATATTAGACTTACTGGGGAAGTGACAGGAAAATAATATAACGGGTACCGAAAAAGTTTTCCATAAAGATGAATACAACTCATTTAACTTTTAAAAACGCATAGTTAATTACTCCAACATTTTATGTTACGAAATGGGTGGTAACAGTACTAAACAAGTGATTAGTTTTTGGCTATGACGAAAAGCTATTTAGACTGTATTTTGGCTAAACCAGGGACAGCTGTCAGGGACGCTAAGAGCGCTGTTCCAACGATAATTTTACTATTAACCTACCAAACGTGGTTTTTATGTACCATTTATCATGTAGTTTGAAGGTTTGCTTTTCTGTATACAGGTAAATTCTAAGGAAATCTGAGAGGAATATCTTTTCCTTTTTTTTCAAAAAAATGCTGACGTCAGTTTTTTTCGCGATTCAAGGCTAATTATCGCGGAAAAATGCGTGGCTACCTTCAGTTTTCTTTGTTGATTCCAATAGCCCTAGCCGTAAAATCTACTTTTTCCGCATGGTCCTAATCTAGACTACGAGTAGTCCTTCTCTGGCTTAGTCCTTCGTGCATGACGCGAAATGAAACCGCTGAGAAAAATGGCCTCGCGAACTCTCGCCTCCAGGATTTCACGTGATTATTTTGTCCTCGCGTGTTATTTACGGTCTCGCTCGTCGGACTAAGCGAAAGAGGGACTACTCGTATTCTAGTCCTAATCTGGCGAAAAGACCTTTGTATTTAGTTGGTACCGTCCCCTGGAATTACTCAACAAAATGGCAGTGGTCCGGAACGCTGTCCGCTCTACCAAAAATTCCGGTTTGATATTCCGGAATTTTCAGTTGAATAGAACAGAATTTTCCAGAATTTCCGGAAAAGGTGACAACTTTCCAAAGTTAACCTAAATTTCGAAAATTTCTTACTCAGAATTGGCCACTGTCTTATTTGATTTTTCTTCTGGAATTGCCAGATTTTTCCGGTTAAGGGGCCTGCTGGCTTTCCAGCACTTTTCCTAACGCTATACTTTCCTCCTCCGTCCTCAGCCAAGGGCGGGAAATGACTGACATTTCAGGCTATTTGACAGGTGAAGACTACAGTGGAACTCCGCCTCACAATCACCTCGTTAATATGGTCACCTCGTGATTACGGCCAGTCTTTTTTTATCCCAGCGAAACGTCCTTACATTTTCTTAGAAGAAAACCCCGTCAGTCCAGCCACCCCGTTAACACGGCCAACAGCCTCATTCTGAAATCTCAACCTGTATTATCCTGTACAATTTTACTCCGTTAATAAGGCCACTCGAACCACTTACGTTTATCTTTCCGTTGTAATATGGCATAACTTGCGCCCTCTATAGCGAAGCTCATTAACCTGTCCATCTCATCAGGATCGTTTCCGTGTAGTTGGAAAAGAGCCAGCGTGACTGCCCTTTGTACCATACTTGTAATGTGGATGATGTCAACAACTATAGGCCATTTCAGTAATTCCGGTGCCGTAGAAAAATCATTGAACGCCACGTGCATGATCATTTGTTCGAATATCTCGATGTTCATGGCCTTGTTTATAACAACCAGTCTGGATTCAGAAAGCAGTACAGCACAGAAATGGCGCTTGCATATATAGTTGACAGTTTGCCATTTAATCTAGATAGAAACCGTGTCAATGGTATGGTTCTTGTAGATTTCAAAAAGGCTTTTGATATGGTTGATCATGTGATTCTGCTCAGAATGCTTGAAGCCTATAAACTACAATCATGGACAAAAGTCTCGGGACAAATTTGCACTTTTGGACACCCGCCAGACGCGAATACAACTTCACCTGCCCAACCTCGCCCCCCATCGCCCATACAATGTCGAAAACTACTACCTGCAATTTCTTCTGATTTTCAACATTCTATTGGGTGGGGAGAGGGAAGAGCAACGCGTTTTTAAAGGAAACCAACGCTTTTTTCAAACTTCAGTAGTAAAACACAGATAATTCATTAAATTAAATAAGTGTCCCAAAGACTTTTGCCCACGATTGTAGATAAGAGCTGGTTCATGACCAGTCATACTTAACCGAACGTACTCAACTGGTTTCATTTAAAGGACAGATATCGACTTTTAGGACTGATTACAGCGGGTGTGCCCCAGGGGTCCATATTGGGTGTGCCCCAAGGTTCCATATTGGGTCCCCTAGTTCTTGTGATGTTTATCAATGATCTACCCCTACATATCTACACGCAAGTCGACATGTTTGCCGACTACACTACCCTACTATCGTCTTCTGGTTATGCTAAAGAACACTCTCAGCCGAGAGGTCGCCAACGTCGATGAATGGTCAACAATCTATCCGTTAATTGCTCCGAGATGAAGGCAATACTAATCGATGGACCACGCCTATGGAGAAGTTTAAATAAAGAAGATCGCAATCTTGAGATTCAGCTTAAAGGCAGTGAATTAGAAAGGGATGAAAACATTGAGCTGATGGGCCTTGTACTTGACCAACAACTCAGTTTCGATGTCTATATTGATTCTTTATGTCAGACGATAACAAAGCATATAGGCATGCTTAACAGAATTAAAAGGCTTATTTACCAACAGCAGAACGTGTACTTTATTGTAATGCTTTAATTAAGCCACTAATAAACTCTTGGTCTTCGGCCATCGTAAGTTTAGCTTGATTAAAAATATAACACAAATAGCGGTGATAAATATTATATTGCAGCGTAACATGGACAAGCTGCTGCAGCCAAGACAATATAATTAATACAAAAGCGCTGTGCTCGTATTATCCTTGATGCCCAGCAACGCCATAGCATTATAAATCTATTTAACACTTGAGGATGGGTGCCATATTATACAGAGTCCGATATAAAGGTGCCTAGTTGCATACAAAAGGGTCATGGCTACCACCCCTGAGTACATAAATAAACTGTTAATATTTTTACGAATTTGTTATATAAACAAACATTTTAGATTAAGTCAGCTTAAGGACAGGGTTTTTTTTATTCCATTTTTTTTTTTTTGTCTACATTTAACTGCTACTGTTGGACATCTGTAACTATGGAATTCACATACTTGAGCCGAGTATTACGTCCACTGAACATAAATGGCCAACCCACCGTGCACGACCGTTCTCATGTGGTTTTGATAGTTTAGTTGGGAGAGCATTGCATCGGTAGCGCAAAGGTCGTAGGTTCGAATCCCGTTCAGAGCCTGAAAATTTTTCAGGTCTTTTTTTCCAGTACTATTATGGCAGCATTCGCATCTATCGTCATGTCTACATTTAATTGCTACTCTTGGACATCTATTACTACTTAAGACAATTATTTTTAGACTGAGTACAGTACTGTTAATGTCGAGTAATTACTTCTTAACTTAGTTTTTCAATCATGTTCTGCTATTGGTTTAATTTTAGATGTTTAATTTAAGTTTTAAAATATTTATAATAAATCTTTTATAATTCTTAATCAAGGGCACAGGTTTATTAGTTGTATTAACTATTTAGTGTAAACCCTCTCTAAATAAAATTTGATTGAGTGATTGATATCTAATGATTGAAGTTTCAGCTATTTTTACATTTATACCTGCATTTCGAATGCCTATTAAAGAACAGTTGTTCAGAAGTGCAATTGTGTTTGTCAAGAAGTCACTTAAAAGAGACCAGTCATGAAATTTGACCTCACCCCGTTAATACGGCTACTCGAAACAATTATGTTCATCTTTCCATGTTTAATACAGTATGTACCGATTGAAGTTTCATTTTTTTTTTTACATTTGTACCTGCATTTCGAATGACTCGTCCCCAGTTGTCTTCTTACAACTTCATACAGCGCGCAGAACGGGGCGAGGTGGCATAGCATACAGCGCGCGGAACGGGGCGAGGTGGGAGCGCAGTGTGAGATGGGTAGGGAGAAAGATGGAGAGGGAGCTTGCGCCGTGCCGCGTTTGGTATGAAGATGACTGGGGACGAGTCAGGTTCCATTGTACCGCTTCAGAGCGAAAAAACATACTGCGCAGCTTTCTGCGCATCGCTAGCCCTACTTGCGGGCTCAGGTAATAATGCAAGCTGCAGTGGTTGGAAAGAGAGGCAGACTGTAATAAAGTAGGCGAGCATGCCGCTCGGTTGATTTATTTATACTTGAGCACGCGCGAATTGTTTTCGGTATTTCACTGTTAAGAAAATAAGCCTCCCCCTACCTGCTGAGAGACTCTCGTGTATATATATTCAGTGGGTTGCTTATATGTATGCAATATGTAAAGAGTGTTTGTGGATAAAATGTGTCTTCGCAACGAAATTGTACACTGAGGGAAAATAAAGGGTTCGGGAACCGTCTTTAGGTTAATTTTGTCCCCAAAAAATTGATTCTCTACGAAAACAATACACCAGCATTCCATTAGTGAAGTTAAAATGTTGCCGCTAACCGGGCATATTGGGGAAGCATGCAAAGTTCATAACTTTTTTCGTTTACACGATCGAAATTGGGGCCTGGCGCACAGTCAAAACTTGCGCATGCTTATTACCTGTTTCCGCTCTGAATTGTAGCACCGTTTATTATATGGTTAGCTCCGTGAGCGGGCAAGATGAATCAAATCCTGCGCTGTAATTGGCTACCCGCGTGGGCAAGCTGGAACTCTATTGCTCGCTCGGGACTACCCGTCGTGTCCCGCAAGGTAAAATCCCCGATAGCCATATAAGAAATCCTTTATTGACCAAGCTTGTTCGGTCAAGATGGCTGCATATTGGCCTCGTTCTTTTTTTGCGAGTTTATGGACCTCGACTCCGTCTCAGTCCATAAACACGGAAAAAAAGAACCTGGCCAATATTCAGCCATCTTGACCGAACAAGCTTGGTCAATAAAGGATTTCTTATATGGCTTTCGGGGATTTTTCCTTGCGGGTCAATAACCCATACTTAACAACTGATGCTACAATAAAGTGTTTTCACATGAGGTCACGACAGCCATATTGCATTTGGTGTCCCAAAATCATCAAGCGGCGCCACCTCGTTCCCAGGGTCCCCTCTCTTCCTCCCCCGATGCGGCTGGTCACGTGTCTACGTATGCCAACCAAAGCCGCACAGAGGGTGGGTCCTGAACTGAAATTTTGTCAATACTCTCCAGGGAGGTGAATGTTGCGCTGCTTGTTTTGAAAGTGAAGCAAGTGTGTTTGTCAGAGATCCTGCCTGACTGATGCTTCGTCGCTATGATCTGAACTTCTATGAGTATGAGTTGCTAACTGAGAGGGAACTTTGCTTATTTTTCACTGCTCTTTTAAAAACCTTCAACAACCTGCTTCGGATTAGTTTAATCAGTTTTTCACAGCAAAAGAATTAAGTAACCGTCGATTTATCGACGGGATGCATTCAGCTAAATGAGAAGCTGGTTTCTTGGCCGAAAATTGGACTTACTGCTAGAACAGTTTTAAAACGAAAGCCGTTGGATTTTGGAAACGCGTGACCGATGTCGCCGTTATCAAGTTCTTCATAAAATTTCTCTCAGCAAGAGAACCGAATGACCGTCAAACTGTCGATTGGATGAATTTAATCAAATTCAAAGTTAGTCTCTTGGCCAAACACTGGACGTATCAAACTCTACACGAAGGCATCAATGTCTCCGTTGTGATTTTGCCGATCGAAAAATATAAGCTGCTTAAACAAGGTATTCAGCACTCAGTCGTTGCTGATGTCAAGTTATTCGTAATTTCTTTTTGCCGCAAGAGAATGGAATGACCGTCAGACTATCGATGTGAGTAACTCAATGAAATTCAAAACTACCTTTGTAGGCGAACAAACGACGTATTTAACTCCAAACGAATGAGTAAATACCTACGTTGTGATTTTGCGGAATGAAAAATGAAATTAAATTCACCGCGCGGTTCATTTATTGTTGTGGTCGTCATTTCCAAGTTCTTTGCCAATTATTTTCGCAACCACAAATTCCAGAGACCGTCCAACTATCGATGGGAAAATTCAGCCAAATGCAGAGCTAACCTTTAAGCCGAACTTTGATGCATTGAACTCCAATATCGAATGTGTCAATGCCTTCGCTGTGAGTTCGGCTGAAGTTACAAATTCCACTCCCTACTGGGCTCAGTAGGTGAGCTCAGTGGAGACAAACTTTAACTGTCCTGCCCCTCCCTCCAATCGCTTTTCTAGCACTGCCAAAAGCTAGCAGACACGTGACCAGCCGCAACCAGGGTACTTTCTCGAGGGAGGAAGAGAGACGACCCTTGGAACGAGGTTGCGAGCGGTGGGACTTACTTAGCTTTTGTGTGATGTAAACATTTTGTTTTGTTCCAATAAGTTTACATGGCCGCTGGCCACGTGAGTGAAAACGCTCTAAAGGTATGGCATAAATGCCCAGCCGTTGGTAAACTAGCAACAGTAATTTTTATGGCATGATAGGTTACCATAAAAACATGATAACCTGTTTCTAAAAACACACTAAATTCTAGCTTTTTAAAAGCGCTTATTACTCAAAAAGAGCTCGGTGACCGCCATCTTTATAATGGGAATTGTGATAAGAATATTAGATGAAACGTGTTGCAAAATTTAAAGAAATTCTGTCTAGTGGGTTCAGAGCCATTTTAAATGTTCGAAAAGTTAAGATGGCTCTGAATCTTCTCGATGGAATTTCATGAACTTTAGCGAGAAAATGCAAGACTAGAAAATAGCACCAAAAGTAACTCTCAAATACTTTATTTCTGTACATTGTAAAAAAAGAAGTGTATTTACACAGGAAAAAAATTGCTGGTGAAAAATAACGCAACTTACATTTCCACTGGAAAAAAAAGTTCTCTTCTACCAATTGATAATATTTAGTATCAAAACACACAGCGTTAACTAAAAACAATGACATAGCTTGACTCTCGAGAAATCAAAATAATAGTTCAAGTAGAGAGGGAACTTGGGAGAACACGTCTGCTTTGTCGAGAATCATTCTACTTCAACTAGGATACAATGCTAAAATCAACAATCATCAATGATTGTATTAAAACTATACTACCATTTTCGTAACAGCCATGCAACTTAAAAACTCGTTCAATTCTTGATTTAATCACAGGCCTATCTGATTTTCAATTCTTTATAATTGTGACACTAAGACCTCTACTGATTGTACGCTCAATACAATACCAACACACTTTGTTACCATGACAACTGGAAAAATTGCCGAAATGATTCTTTATTTATATTTCATTTAGAGTGTAGTCTTTGAACGAGAATAAGTGAAAATTCTCAAGAAGCTTTTACGATGAAAAACTACATTCTCCTGACCAAGTACTGGGAATGTATGAAGATAAAGAAAGGAGAAATCATCAAGTGAAACTGAACTCAAGTCTTTTAAATACTCTCTAGATCAAGAGTGGAAGGAAAAGAAATCAAGTCTCTCGCAGCTCTTTTGGAAACACAAAACCTCACACCCATCTCTAAATTAGGGCAAAATTATTCTTCCCAAATTTAGCTAACTAGCTGTACTGAACTACCCACCGAGGCAACTGTTTCTTTTTTCTTTTCTTTTCTTTTTTTTTTTTTTGCAATGATGCAACTGTGAAATAATTGCTATGTTATTAGACCCCACTGAGAGGCTTATAAATCTTGGAGTTTAACCTAAAACGAATGAGTTAGTTATCATATATATTGATATTATATATTTTTGTGTACCTTTCAAGTATATTATACAGTATTAAATGATTAAAACACTGCAACAAAACCCTACACAATTACGAGATATTTTTTTAGTACACGATTGCTCCCATGCAAAAAGTTAAATTTCTAGCCCAATTATTTCAACTCTCTCATTCAAACATGACAAAATGGTCTCCTTGCCTTGCAAGTTTTGTAGGTCTATAATGTCAATGGGCTGTTATTCAAAACAGGACTCAAACAATGTAAAACCTAAACCTCCGAACATGCCCTTTGGATGAAAAAACTATGTTTGCAAATACAAGGACGAATTCCCTTTAACTCCTCTTCCAACGATGATAAGCATTGGAATTATTTTAAGGTCATTTACCCCAGTCAGAAAAACTGATACAAGCATAGAGTAAGACTAGACTTCTCTCCTAAAGGAACACAAAGAGATCAATGCTCCTTTTTTTTTTCCAGCTGCAAAGGCTATGCGGGTAAAACCACCTCAAAAGTGAGAAAACAAACACTGAGAAAAGATTTTCATTACGACCAAAAGAAATGAATTTCTAACTTGACTTCTCTTATACATGCATTTGCAGTACAACAAGATGCAATCACAGGAAATTTCTGTTTTAACCTAAGTCCCAAACTAAGGGCAAGACAGGCCAGGGAACTTCTGGATTGTACTCGTGCCACTTCCTTCCATTCACATTGTTAGACACATCCACTTACATGTTCTTTCTGTACTCAAAAAGGATTCTGAATTGAATTTCTACAAGTTTTGTTAACACTGACTTTAAGTTCCAAAGATCAACGTGCCGAAATTAAACTCCACTATATCGGAAATAATGTACAATAAAAATAAAAGTGACTCACGACCATTGCCCTTAACTGAACAAAAACAAAAACAAAAACAAAAAAACAAACAAAAATCCATGTTTAAGGTAACATGTGTTTGTGTGTACTGAACAATGTTAAGTTTCCTGCACTGCAAGCCCCTCATACATGATTTGTATAACTGATATCAATTACCATGGGTCCTATATGGCCTCCTTTATCTCCCTCATAAGTAGGCTCAATAACAAAGAGCCGGGAAAATGTTCCAGCACTCTTATCACATGGGACACTACCTGGCTGATATGTCATCATGTTTTGATAAGTACACGTATGCCTGTATACAAACTTTACAAGGCAGTATTTCTTGACATCTTGACACATTTTGATCAAATTTCACGAACTGTAATCCTCTTTTATCTTTGTGATCCTGTACTTCTCCCTCAAAATACTAGTTCTCTTTTGTTCTGTAGAATTTTTCCATCCAATTGATAAAATTATGTACATTCGGTGACATTCGGCAATAAGATCTTATGCAAGTTACAACAAAAAACTTCATATACATGTATTGTAATCAGCCAGGACACTGCCCTTGTTAGGGAATGAATACCACACACAAACATGGACAATACAGAACCTTAATCAAAGGCAATTGTCCATTACAGATCTCGTCTGGCATTTTGTCATTACTTACTTTGGTTTGACCATTATTCATTCTTAAGTTTTCAATTTTTTTTTTACACAATATTTTATGTATGAAAAGAGCCATCTAGAATACCAGAAGGTGACAAAAGTTCTAACAAAAATCCTCATCACAGGTTTGTGATCATTGACAAACCATCTTCTAGGTGTCGCAGTTTAAGCCACTGTAGTTGTATTGAAGTGTAGCGTACGAGCTGCTGGCCGGTAGCTGGCCAAGAACTGATGTGCTTGCTGTGTAAGCAACTGTTGATCAGGTGTTTTGCCACATGCTACTTGTTCCCATGCTGTGTCAAGCTGCTAAGATAAACAAAAACAGGAATATAGATACCAACAAAACAATAACAGCCACTCACATTGTCTCTAGACTAAGGACAAAATAATATTCTTGATTACACCAACTATAATCCAGTATTCTCATTTCTATACATGTACAACCACAGTAACTACAAACAGGCTGTAACAGGCAAACTAATAATGGAATAGGAAAGAAGGGTGTATGTAATGATTTGTTCTCGGTCACATGCTTTGAGAAGAAAAACAGCAACAATAATATTACCTTTGGTGTTGATTTCGGAGGAGTCTCTTGAAATCGCAATAAGCGCATAGGATGCCCTTTTCTTCGGTGTCGCTGAAATGAAAAGATGCCATGGTTAAATATTAAGTAAGGCTAGAATTTAGAATTAAGAATATTTTAAATTGTACTTTATTATAGTTATAGGATTTTTAAATTGCACATATCTTTATTTACCAGGGCAACTTTGGATACCAGCCTCCTTGCTGAATTGGCTACCCTGGTACAATAGTTACTTTACTTACTAAGGTTGTAAACTGACAAGATTTGAGATTTGCATTGGGGAACTAAGGTAGGTTAAGTCCACACATGAGCTAAGTGGCTCATCAGGCCAGAGCTTATCTCTGTTTCCTAGCCCTGGATGGGATGCTAGTCCATCACAGGGTTACCCCCAGCTTAAAATTCGTTAGTACCCATTTAAACACCTGGGTGGAGAGAGGCACTGTGAGAGTAAAATGTTTTGCCAAGACCGCAACGCATGTCCCCGGCCAGGACTTGAACCCAGGCCGCTCAATCTGGAGGCCAGCGCACCGCCCACAAATTACAAAGACAACAAAACTTTCAAAACCAGAAACAAACAAAATGAAACAAAATCTACCAATGACACCCTATTGATGTGGTTCATGTAAACATCTGTTTCCTGAGAGGTTCACTAAGATAAGTGATGGTAGGGAAACAAGGAACTATTGATTGAGTAGACTTGGTGTGTTAATGAAGGGTGTAGTAATTTTTAGTTCCTATTCTGGCTAAACTAATATTTATATATCATCATAAGTTGTGCTTATTTCCAACATAAATGTTGCTGCAATTCTAAGAAACTGTTTCCCTGCATGCAGACATCCCTCACGTGTAGGAGACTTCTGCATCCGCTTCAGCAGGGGTTTCATTAAGGGCTGGGCAGTAGGCAAATTGACCAGCTGTGGGGATGACCATCTAGAGGAAAGGTTTTCTTATAAAGAAGTTCAGTTTAAGAAGTTTTTCCCGCCCGTGAAAACCATTAACCTTCCTGCTGAAAACGTTAATGAAACCCCTGCTTAAGGCTACGAATCTGATGCCACATCAAGACAATAAACACTAGTTCACACACTATTACTTCCCAACACTTGTTGCCTCACGATGCATTGAATTTATAACGAGGAAATAGATGCTTATCATTTCTTTTAAACAAGGTATGGCATTTTAAGCGTTACTTAATGACATACTGAAGTCTAAAGTAAACACTTGAGAGCCACAAGTCACCCGGATATCCACAGCACTAGGACATAAGAAATGTTCAACGCGTGTAGTTTGTGCTGCGTTTTTTCCACTTACTACAGTTTCAGATGGCACAGAACAGGGTGTGACGAAGGGGTTGTGCTGGCCAAAGATCTCTGAGGGCTTGATCAGGGATGAATCCTTGCATGATGAGGGTACAACTGATGTATGCACAACACTCAAATCCTCCTGAAAACAAGAGCATGTATTAGAATAATAGCTTAAAAGATATGTGCGCTGATTGCTTTTAAATCATGTATCCCTAACTCGATAGAAACACAGAACTAGCACCAGCTATTGACGTAATGATGGCGCAAGCAAAGATAATTTACATTTTGATGATCAAAGTAAATAAGGTTTTTTTCTTTTTTTCGTCGCCGTATAATTCTCTCAAGTTATAGAAACTGACTCGTGAAAGTTTGGAAGAACAAAAAAATGTTGTAGAAACACTTGCTTGACGGAGCGTGTTCCCAGAGCATTTCTTGTTGTCCAAAACTTCCACTCGTGTTTCCATGATTCGATAGAAACAGGGTACATGTTTTCTATTTCTTAATAATTATGTTCGTCATTTATGGGCAAGCCTAAGTTGGTCAAAATTAAGCTGCGCGGAAGCCGGTCTCGGCTACTCTTTCAGCGTTGAAATTAAGTGGGGCTATATTTCGGCCAACAAGCTCGAAAACGAGCGATCAATTATTTTTCCCCTGACGAATTCAATGAAAACGAAGGTCATCACTGTTGAGTTGTGATGACAATAAAATCACAGAGCTACGGGCTGAAACTACAACAAAACTTTTAATGTCCAGTTCGGGTTTTGCCCTACAGCAACTGCTGCGCCACGAGGCACCAAGGTACACGTGACTGCTTATCACATGACTATCGCCACGCGTGTCACGCCACAATCACAATTTAGTTTAGAGTCCCTGGGACTGGGGAATATGGTTCAAGTTCTTGGAAATCAAGCCTAAGTTAGTGAAAATCAAGCTGCGCGTAAGCCAGTCTCGGCTACTTTTTCAGTGTTGAAATTAAGTGGGGCTATATTTCGGCCGGCAAGCTCGAAACCGAGCGTTCAATTATTTTTCCCCTGGCGAATTAACTGAAACCCAACTTCATCACGATTTAGTTTAGAGTCCCTGAGACTGGGAAATATCGTCCAAGTTTTTGGAACTCAAGCCGAAGTTGGTCACAATCAAGCTGCGTGTCAGCCGGGCTTGGCTACTTTTTCAGTGTTGAAATTAAGTGGGGCTATATTTCGGCCAGCAAGCTCGAAACCGAGCGTTCAATTATTTTTGCCCTAGCGATTTCACTGAAAACCAAGGTCATCACGATTTAGTTTAAATTCCCTGGGACTGCGAAATATCGTCCAAGTTCTTGGAAATCAAGTCTAAGGTTGTCAAAATCAAGCTGCGCGTAAGCCGGTCTCGGCTACTTTTTCAGTGTTGAAATTAAGTGGGGCTATATTTCGGCCAGCAAACTCGAAACCGAGCGTTCAATTATTTTTCCCCTGGCGATTTCACTGAAAACCAAGGTCCTCACGATTTATTTTAGAGTCCCTGGGACTAGGAAATATGGTCCAAGTTCTAGGAGATCAAGCCTAAGTTAGTCAAAATCGAGCTGCGCGTAAGCCGGTCTCGGCTAGTTTTTCAGTGTTGAAATTAAGTGGGGTATATTTCTGCCAGCAAGCTCGAAACCGAGCGTTCAATTATTTTTCCCCTTGCGATTTCACTGAAATCCAAGGTCATCACGATTTAGTTTAGACAGGAGCCATAATCGGGGACGGAGACCGTAAGTCTCGGGATTCGCGCGTACCTATGATATGGGACAATTTTTCTATTTTTAGAACAAATTGCGCCATCCTGACGTCATATATCCGCGCGGATCCACGCACATGTCGGGGGCTCTCGTGTGGATGCTGTCACGTTGCGTGATCAAATGGTGAGAGTTGAGAGACCTTGAGAGATTATCTTGCGTATTTTTCACAGCGACGGCAGGGGATAAGGCAGCGAATACGAACCAGGGCGCTTATATGTAGTTTTATGCTCTGAGCTAACGGAAAAGGTGGTTTTCTCAGGGTCGAAAACAATACTTCAATCTCGCGCTGGGAATGAATAATAAGATCTGCTAATTATCTGCTAGTTGTAAGCTTACGCGTATGCTTTTGCGTTTGTTTTGACTTAAGAATATAGCAAGAAAACTCTCCTTCTCTGGTATCGAGTTAATTTGTGAGTTTCTCAGACAATGGTTAATCATAACCAAAACCTGTTTTGATGGTTTCTTATTGTTTAACTTCTGCTTTTTTGGTGAGTTTGCAAAAGTTTTTGAAAGGAAAGTCTGACGCGTACAATTAGCTCATTTGCATAGTGCAGCTCGTGCACCTTCAAGTCCGAGTCGGTGTTTTCAGTTGTCAACAAATCTTGACAAAGATTTCTTTCGTTATCTTTTGTGCTGAGATGCTTCGACAAATTTCACGAACGCAAAAAAGGCTACTAACATCATGTGTGTTCTTCAACATAAGCATAGTGAAGTTTTACACTGCGAAAAATGAAAATAGACAACGAGTTTTGATAACTCGATCAATAAAATCGAAATCGTTATTCGAAGTTGATTAAAGAAAGCGTCGTCGAAACTTCGCTGATTATTTCTGCTTTATTCACATATTCTCAGCTTAGCTTTTAATATGTTTTCAAACATTTATCAATCTTAAACATATTTAAAAACTATAGAGTTATTGTTTGAGTTCGATGTACGCTTTCACACGAAAGTGCGGCGGAAGTACAATTTGTCATGTTTACTGACTGTACAAAACACGCATCGGCGGGCGCTCTCATTCATCGACAACAGAGAATTTACTGGATTTTTACACGAGTAAAACTTAGCAGTATCTACGGACGTAAAGTTATTGGACCTTGATGCCAGTGAAACATCAAGTGTTGCTTACAATTCAAGCGAAACTCAAACTAGCAATTATTTTGTTTTACTTTTCGGTCGCGATAGACTGGCAAATTCCTCGCAAGCGTGTGGCAAGAGGACCTAGGAAACTATGAAGTCCTGAAGCTCTGCTATATCTAAATATATCCAGCTAGTTTTTTGCTGTGTAATGGAAAAGCTGTTAATCTTCAACATATGTGAAATTTAAAGTGGAATGATGTACAGTTCATGTAAAAGAAGCATCCGTGGGAACACAACTTGGTCAGCGATATATATAAGCTTACAGCGGAACATACCTAAATTCGACACTGTCTTACTTCACTCAAACTGGAGCAGCTTACGACGAAAATACTTAAGCAAAATTCCAACAGACGTAAACGCGTTGAGTTGTGGGCCAACTGAAAAACATGAAAAATTTCGGGAATTTCGGACGCCATTTCCCCCGCGCGACATCCGCAAAAATCCTCGCAGCATGTACGCGCGTGTGCCTGAGGCGATGGCGCAATTTGTTCTAAAAATAGAATTATTGTCCCATATCATGGGGACAACCCCAATACTAGAAATGGCGCGCGCTTACGGTCTCCGTCCCCGATTATGGCTCCTGGTTTAGAAAATTACTCTAAATGCTAGGTGGAGGAAATAATTGGAATAAAATGGCTTACCTTATGTTTGCATTGCGTTATTTTTATGTCTCTGGGTTTCTGGAGGTGGTTTAGAGCCATTTAGGCGAGTGTTACTTTCTGGGGGTTTGCTTCCCCTAAAGAGAAAGGAAAGTTAGGAAGGCGACCTACTGGCCAGACGGCCCGCACTGAAAGTGCCATAAATTCCACAAAAAATGTTCTAATCTCGTTAAAATTGCCTCATGGCAGCCGTCGTTAACTCTTCTTCCCATTCGCTTTTTCCCAAGGTTTCAAATAAGTTTACCTTAACCACCCGAGAATCGCTGGTTTTCCAGCTCTTGTTTTCCATTTTTGCTCCGTCTCGATCCGTAACCGATTATCTTGGCCTCCAACCGTCGAGAGGCACGGGGTATTTTTTGATGCGGTTGGAGACAACTTTGTCACGATAGCCCGGTCGCTAAGCTAGAAATTCAAAAAAAAAAAAAAAACCTAAAACTGTGAGCCCAAAAATTATATCACGCACAAAATATGTCACACCTTGCCGAAATTTACCGCCTGTTTCCTAGACGCATTACCGCGGAGTTTGTCATTCCTATCTGTATATCCGTAGGTGTGTTCCTACGAAATGTAAACTCTTGTACGAGTTAGGTATATATATAGGTGCTTCGGTTGTATTGTTAAACTTGCTGACGAAGCGTGCGTTAGTCACACGAAACGCATAGGAGAAATAAAGAAGTTACACAACTACAGTTCGCAGAGTGCTGCTCACTAGTTAAGTTTTTATTAAATTGTTCTAGTCTTCGAGTCTTCATAACATGATGTGCTAAACATATCTCTCGTCTGGTTTATTGGTTCACCGCTACGACACACTGTATGAGGTACAAGAACTGGCAAACCTCCACTACACGAGCTGCATTGCTCCGATGGATTTCCTCATTCTCGATATTTGAGCCACTCTACCTTGTAAACTTCTCGTCGTCTAGCCCTACAAATTTTTCTTCTCGCCTGAAGACGAAAGCGTAGTCTGCTTTACGCGACTCAGCGCCGTTAGATCGAATGCGAATAGGTTACGAATAAGATCCGAAACGACTCTGCTCGCAGGGTAGCTGCGAAAGATCCTCTGAGAAATCGAGTTTTTTTTATTATGAAATACAAACGCACAACATGCGTGCAAACCATCGGAGGGGGTCTTATAACCGGAATTTTCCGGCATTTCCTTAATCTTCTTTCTTGCTCTCCCAACTTCACCCGTACATCGATTATTCACAATAGAACATGAAACCGTTGTCAAGTATCTTGTTCATCATGCGTTTTCAACTTCCGGTGGATTCATATGCCATCTAGAATAGTGTAAAAAGGTTTGAGACACTAAAGGAGATGACTGTAGGGTTAACGTGCGCGTCTGAATTGCAGTTGTTGTCAAAAAAAAAGAAAAAAAAAAAAAAGTCGGTTTCCTAATAATTTTTAAATAACAAATCCAAACAAAGACGGAGTCAATTGGTAGCATCATTGCTACTTTTATTTATCTTTATCATAATCTAATGTGTTATATAGCACTAAGTATGCTTTTAAACATCTATCAAATTTTCATATTGTACATTTAAAATGTATTATACCATCATTCAACCTAGGACCCTTTTCCCTTCGAAAGTGGAAGGACAGACAAATACCTTGTGTTGGCCGGTACGTTCTGCTATGTCATTGGTCCCTTGATAATATAAACCAAATGAAGTAATTCAGTAAGAGTAAATTTCGATGGAGGAAATGTTGGCGACTCAACCAGCAAAAAGATTTCTGCTCAATATTCTTTGAGCAAATTGCATTTGTTTTAGTTTATTTCTTGTTTGTTTGTTTTTGTTTGTTTGCATTTCACTGTTTTTTTTCTCCATGGCTTTTCCCGCCCTTCCGAAACTTTAAAAGGAAAAGGCGGCCCCGGGACAAGTTTGAAGTGTTCTATTTGCGAACGGGAAACTCCCTTGAAATAAAGCGCCTCTTTACGTTCTAATATGCAGGAGCTTGTTATTTACATAAAGGATAAAGGTTAATCCGAGTAACTGCATTGTGATTAATTATATATAGGTAGCACATGCAAGGAAAATTAGCGATATTACATTTCGGTATTATTCTATACCATCATCAGACTCAATTATACAAGGTTCATCGCCTGGTAGATTTACTAACTAATTGAACCAAATCGTTCTCTACCGAGTCATGTAGACTATTAACTATTTGACACGTTGAGTGCTAGAAAATCGCAATACCATAATCGCACTCAAGATGGTATAACATGACTATAAATTAAATCGTCAATTAACTTAACATCAATTTTAGTCACCTACTCTTAAACTTAAGATATAGGCAATAAAACACCAGATATACTTTTGTTCCTAGAGCACAGCGTCTTGTTTATTTTCCTTTAAACTACAATGAAATCGCGATTTCTCGAGCCCTCATTTTCTGAAAACTCCCGATAACTATAACCAAAACTCGTTTCCCACTCCTCACCCGAACATTCTACCTTTACCTCTGATTTCTCCAACAGTCCGATTTTTCGCTCTAATTTTCGTTTCCATTAGAGGTTCAAAAAATACGGATTCCATTGTATGTTCATCTGCTGTAGGTTAGACTTTCTCACGACGATAATTCTTTTGTTCTCTCATCGTGCTCGTTCATCTATAAAATGTGGGTTAATGTAATGTTTGAAAACAACAAAGCTGGACAGAGAAACTGGAATAGCTTTTTATAGTATTCGCATTACATGTCACGAAGAGGAACTGCAACTTGTCTTTGCTGCTGAGGTTGTTTGCGGAAGAGAGCAAGTAAAGCTGATCTGTATTCTGGCATGCGGATAGTGTATAATATAGGATTTACTAGAGAGTTTG
This sequence comes from Orbicella franksi, assembly GCF_964199315.1. Lineage (NCBI taxonomy): Eukaryota > Metazoa > Cnidaria > Anthozoa > Scleractinia > Merulinidae > Orbicella > Orbicella franksi. The sequence goes on from NC_138154.1 coordinate 29,236,509, forward strand.
CATAAAATAAAACCAACAATGCAGAATTTAAATGAAAATCCACTGAAAAGGACAGAGACTGATATATTTTAAATTTAGTAATAGAAACGACATAACGGAATATAACGTATGGCAGGCACAACAGAAGAGATACAAAAGTCACAATTAACAATGTCATGGTCAGTTTTCTTTCTCTACTGGTTGCACCATGGTGTTGAGGCTGCCCTCCACAACGGACTTTAATAACAATGGACGTGTAAGAAACACAAATGATCAAAAGGGAAATTGCAAAAAATGTCACATATAAGTAAGCAAAGTAATATGATTCATCAAACTGTGCGAGAAGTATACAAGCTATTGTTACCAACCCAGATGAAACCCAAACAGTGGCAATTATTAATCGATATACCCGTTTTTTTAGCACACGATGCCTAAAAGGGAAGAAAGTCGCGTGCAACCGTTCTAAAGCGATGATGGCGATGTTCATAAACGAACCAAGGACGAATAACTTTCCTAGTACTATTACAAAATAACCTGTCCAAAGTTCAAATGAATGCCCCTTCCACAGATTACAGAATACTCCAGGCCAATAGAACCGAAGAAAGACAACATCTCCTGCTACAAACATATCTATAACTGCCAAATTTATCACCAGGTACATGCTACGTTTCCGGAGATTACGGTTTCTTATAAACACAATTATCGTACAGAGGTTGAGTATAACTATAGCAACACACTCGACTAAGCACACAGTCATCCAAGGTATGCAGTCAGATAAAGACCGCATCTCAAAGCTCTGTCCTTTTCGTATTACTGTTAGAAGTAATTAATCGTGTGCCTGTGGAAGGAAATGAAATATTATTGCCAGGTTCTTTTTCTGCTTGTGTAAGACATGCAATTACCAGGGAAGAAAAGCTTGCATAAATGTGCAGATTTTATTTTCGAGAGCATGTGCTGTAATTCCTAGGCTTTCGCGGTGTTAAAAAGAAGTTTTTAATATGTTGCTTTCAATAATTAGGTCTGTTGTAGTGTTTAATATGGCTGTTGATATGTTTGTTTTCAATAATTTGATGTACGCCCTAAATACCGAAAGCTTATGCTTAAATTTCGGGGTCTTAAAGGAAGGAAATTTGGTTCTTATATATTTACAAGATTTCACTCCACAAAAATGTAGAAGTTGTATAAAGATTAAATCAAGTTTGCTATTTTTTTAAATCAAAAAGAAAGCTTACTTTAACTTTAACAGGTTACAAAATTTACTGACAATAGGAGATTGTCAGGAGTAGTTGAAAGAAATCTTTGCTATTGTAAACCAAATAAAGCGGTTATTACACAGCTCAGAGACGAGTACGGCACTCTATTCTGTCTTTCCTCTTCTCCGCAAACGTCGTTTAAATTCTCGCCTTCAGAGTTATCTTTTCGCCCGATCAGCGTTGATGCCATCACTAGTGCTATTTTTTCTTTGAAATGTTTTATTGGATAGCCTCTTCAATCGAATCAGAATCTGAATTAAACATAACGATGCTGTTGTTTATCTTTTTCAGGCTAAAATGCTCCTGTTGTGACCGAAGATAAATTTGTAACATTGATGATATAATGCTGTTTAACTTGAACTAAGAATTTAAACCATTCACACCCCACAACGTGTAGATACGTCTAATCACGCACAAAGAACTAAGTAAAGCTTTTCCTGGCATTAGAATGTTCAAATGGACTTAATTATGAAACATTCTGGAAGAGAGAACATCCGTAACGTTGGGGAAACTCAACGGCAAAGCATAACAACAATATATTTTAGGTTAAGTATCAAAAAGTGAACAGCTCCCAGTTGGCTTGATGGTTCATATGATAGAGCGCTACACCGTTATCACAAAGGTCACGGGTTCGAATCCCGTTCAAGCCTGAATCTGAATTTTTTCCAGGCTATGATTTCACAACCGCTTAAGTTGTGTGTTAAACTGTGATGGTCAATGATGTCTTTCTCCGCACTTGTATCAAAAGAACAGTTGAAACAACTCTCAAACTTACCTTAGTCGAGGCTCTCCCTTTGAATTTCTCGTTAGAGAATAAATACACACTGTAAAGAAAATGATATAATAAGATAATTGATATAAAATAAAACGCAAATACGCGAGAAGTGACCGTCCTAACTGGCGTAGAATCGGTAAAATAATGTGGATAACGTATACACTAGATATATTGTATTTATTTATTTTCAAGCTTTCTCAAAGAGTGATTGTTATAGCATTGTAAACACAAACATTATAAAGCTCAGCAGTAAACAATTAAAGTTCTTTCCAAACTTCTACGAAAACAGTTACCAGAACAAATACTGGGAAGATAAGTGAAAGTAAGTTGAAACGCCTTCAACTTACCCAGTTGTAAACAAGATGCTCTCTCTGGTGAATCTTTGTGTTAAAAGATCTGATAAATTTTTGCTGTAAAGAGAAAGACGAGTTTAATAGTTAGAGCGAAAATCTATCTTACAAAAGTAATGCACCTCTATAAAAAGATAGACTGATATAGATAGAAGCAAATACTTGCGGCTAATAATGAGCAGGTGTTTTTGTGTTACGTTAAGTTTAATTTTCCATTTAATACAAATTGCTTTTTTCGGGATGTCATTTGTGAATAGCACAAGACGGGTAAAGAACCTAAATAAGTTAAGTTAGAAATAATTTAAAAATGGAAATATTTTCCTTTTCTCGAAGAAAAACGTTCCTTTCTGCTGATCCGACATAAATTTATAACAATGTTGAGAACACGTCACTGCTGTTGCATGTAAGCGCCTCAACATTTTACAACAATTTTAGTGCAAGGGGGAGGTAAAACGCGTTGTATGACGTTCAGATCTACTACATCACCATAACGTCTCTATATTCAATTAGCTGCACACAAAAAATAAATTCACTTTCCATGATATTAATCTGTTTTGAGTGACAGTGGACATTATCATCCATTTGGCATAGACTTCAACCCACCTTGATAGGAAACTTTAGATCCTGGTAAATAGACTCAGTGTAAATGAAAGCCAGTCAAACTTCAAAGAGAGATATAATATTGGCCTAATAAAAAAAAATGACAAATATAATTGAAAACTAAGTGTTAAAATTCTATGACGCTAAAATAACTATTGACTTAAATAATGTTGGTGAATTTCCATCTTGGACTGTCTAGAAAACGTGCATTGGCATCTAGATAAGTTAAATACCATTTTTATTTTGCTTCTTAATCTAAAAACAAAAGAATTTCTATAGAAACTCCATAAAAACGTTCAAAGAAAAAACATACAATGAGCGAATGTAACAATCACAGACTTAAAACATTTCCCGCACAAAACGTTTCTCTGAATGTTGGTGTTAAAACAGTACTTAAAGTTAACGTTCTACAGATTTGTAATGAGAAACTTCTCGACAAAGCATTTGTTGTGTTGCGAATGATATCATTTGTTATGGTGATGATCATCTGAAGTTCTCATTCATTTGTGTTAAAGAAGGCAACAGCCTTTTTCGGAAATTGCGCTAAGGTTCGGTCTAAACATTCGCTGTTAAAGTAGCACACGTCTCTTGTCAATAATTGTCCACCCCACCGAATTCCCTTTTTTACTGACATCTAAAATACCACGCCTGAACTTAAGACTTATTAAACTACGCCCACCAACATTCGTCGCTGCTTGATCTTCTTGATGCTTTTCGTCTTGAAAAAATCGTTCGTTTCGGTTGTTAAAACAATATTAGCCAAGAATGAAGCATACTTTTACTCTTTGAATACTCCTCCTCACCAAATTAAATTCTTCTTTATTATTAAAATTATTTTCTTTATTTATGGCTGAACTGTAAGAACGTTTGCCGACTGAACGCAGTGAAGCTTTAGCCAAACGTAGACCGGTTTACTTTGCTTGTACAAAACGGATTTCGGGGCTTAACTATTCTGCCGATGGACTTTTTTATTAACAAAAAATGCAAAATATTCAAAATTTCTTTTCCTTTAACACTTCCTTTCAGCTGCCTTAGAAGTTAAAAGTTATTCAGGGATATCAAAGGCTCTAATTTTACTTAGGCGAATTACCAACTCTCTATTCAGTGTCGACTATTATATTGTGGTGGCCCTGAATAATAGTTTTTCACTGTTATCCGGTAGCTGTCTCCCTTTCAGAAAACCTTAAGTCTACTGCCTCGAAGACTGTGTTTTGGACCCAAAATAAAACTGTGTTCTAGTTAAAACTAAATTTGCTTTAAAATATAGAAGTGACATGTATTCACCGAGAATTGTTTACAAAATTTCCTTGGCTGACTTTGCACTTAAATATAATGATTTTGAAAAGCTGTCATTATAGTATTGGGCATTTCTATTTTTTCTTGAGGTTTTTTTTCGCCACTAAACAGGATATACCTACAATAACAATTATCAGTAAAAATTCAGTGTGTGTCTTTAACCTACCTTGCCAATAGGAAACTTCAGTTCCTGGTGAGTGGGTCTTACAAGCAGCTCAGCAATGGAAAACAGTCACCCTGCAAAGAGATCATTTGGTTAAGCATAAAAAATTGACGATTTTGCCTCAACTTATGTGATATTGAATAGTGGAAAGTTAAATAATTGTTGACTAAAAATCGATGCATCTTAAGTTTAAGCAGGTGAGGACAATGCAATTCTGCTCTAAAATACTGCTACCCGATTGCACAACCTCAAGAAGTAACCCGGCTATTACGAGTTCAGTTCAGTATTTTTCTTGATCTAACCTGAGAATATTGAAATGTAGAAACCTTCCGTTCTTTTAAATAATTTGAATGAATAATTTATTTTAGTTTTCGCGCTATGTGCAAAAACCGAAACGTTCAAAACTCTTGCAACAGTTGAGAGATTAAAGGTTAAAGGGAATTAATTTTGTCTCAGGTCTCTGAGCTGAGCGCTGGGCTTAATGTTTCATTTTGAATTGACGCGTGTTCGTGACTGTACTTTATGGTTCAACATTAGAGCTCGACGACGAATCTGTGTCAAGAAAAAAAAAATACAGGCAGGTCTTTTTACGTAACTAACTGTGGATCATTGAATGTAGCTTACTTTATTTCCAATAATACTCGACTCGTTAAATTTTCTCCTTTCGGCAGCCTCAGACTATATGACGCTTGATTTTAACATCGAACTTTACCCAAGTTTTTTCTCCGCTTAATCTTCCTGAATGTTTGTCTTTGTTTAAAAGGCCCTTTCAACTGAAAGTTACAGACCTCGATAATTTTCTAAATGCTGCAACCCGGAATTTATACAACAGTTTAAGTCCACCTTTGTCGTCATTTCTTTGGCCTATAATTGTTCTCATCATTTAAGGGATAGCTATAACTTTCTTGTTTTCGGCGGTAAAGGAAAATGTTGCGAAAGATTCCTTTATAATATTTAGGGCTACAGCCTTGGCGAATTTGATGTAAACCTGTATTTGAAACTTTAAAGTTTTGAATTTCTAATTATTGGAACGCCCGCAATACCATGCTCAATTTTGTAGCAGCTTGGAAGAGTTCAATTAATCGAGAGGTTCAGCTGTTTCTCTATTTCTGTAAAGAACTGCATAAAATATTTGCCCTTACCAACAGATCACAGAAGACTTGCCATTCGAATTCTGTTGTGTGTTTTCAGATATTGGACAGTTAAGCGAGACGTAAACTTAAAGCTCTCTCCAAAACAGTATAATAACTGTAACGGAGAAGAGACGCGTCCCACTAACTGTAATAGATTTAACTATAATTTTTAACTATAAGTAATTATTAGATTTTATTGTAATTTTTATCAAATTTAAGATTTTCTATCACCATTCTTACTAGCTTCTAGGGTTGCGCCTCGCATGGGTAACTTTATTTTCCCGTTCGCGCAATTCCTATTGGTCCTTTTCTTCTTTTAATTATATTGTAATTTTGTGACCAATAAAGTTGATAGATAGACAAATGTTTTTAACATGGGCCGCTTTTAATTCATAAGACTTCATTTTCACTGGTATATTGCCACTGCACATGTCTGCTTTAACAGTATTCAAAGAAAAAAGAAATAGTGAAAACGAATTAACTCAAAAGTGAATGTAAAACTTTCTCTCGGTTTCTACTTTGAATTTAATACGATATTCTTAGCAGCAGCCATGGGCCAAATTGTTTGACTATTACAGTGTAATAAAAAGAACCAGCAAAAAAGTTTAGAAAGTCATTAAGCCTACCTTGTAAAAAAGAAACTTCTTAGTGATTGGTCTCAGAGCTAAAGAGAACAGTTACTGGAAACTATAAGATGAAACTCATTTTACGTAATTAAGTAGGAGAATTAAATGTAAACAATATGTCAAAATGCTCTGGCCTTAAATAGCAATTAGTTAAATATTTTCCCGTTTCGCTTTTCAGCTGTCTGAGACAAAAAGACAAAGATCACGCTTCAAATTGAATTTTCCGCACGAGAACTTTACACTACATATCCAAGAGGCGATATCTGTGGTAAAAAAAAAGTATCTGACTCTCTAAACTGCGTTGCTAATAAAAACAAAAAAACAAACAGCATTATCAGGAAGTTGATTGAAAGTCCAAGACGGGAGAACAGTGAGATTGCATTAATTCTGAACTTAATATCTTCGTGTAAACAATATGTCGATATGCTATGCTGTTGAATAACAATTGACTGAACTGTCTGAACTCACGAAACAAACGTCACACTACTGACGTAACTAAAACTTGCTGGCAGGGCATGAAATATAAAAACAATAAAGTTCAGTCCTGTAACATTGGTCCATGTTTTACCAGACCTATTCTACTTAATTCTTTTTATAATTTTGTGGTTATATATCTTAGCGAATTGGCAAAAACATGCCCGCCAGGTTTTCGCCTGGTTTCGGGCTTAGCCCGAATCCAGGCTAAGCCAGCGACCTTAAACCTAGGGAGGACTCCGTCAAGGCTAGGCTGGGCACATGTCCCAATGACTGGCCTATCTGTTGGTGGCTTGCTGGGGACCAGCTGTCAAAAGCAGGGGGGAGGGTAGGGTGTCTTTTACTGACACCCTGAACTAGCTAGAACTTGAGTTTTCATTGTTAAATAAGCTTGATGTTGACTGTGTTTCTGGGTATTTTACCCAGTTTTTTGACCTTGCTTGAGGCTTCTGTGTTGACATGGCACCCTGCTGGAGTGGTCCACGCCACGCGCATACGTGATTGGCCAATCTCCTAGGCAGGGGGTTGGTCAGAGGACTTCTGGCCGCTGGAACTGTCTTTGAGCCAATGCGGG
>NC_138154.1:29248731-29271231 GCF_964199315.1 Orbicella franksi
CATTTATCACGTAGTTTGAAGGTTTGCTTTTCTGTATACAGGTAAATTCTAGGGAAATCTGAGAGGAATATCTTTTCCTTTTTTTGGCAAAAAAATGCTGACGTCAGTTTTTTTCGGGATTCAAGGCTACTTATCGCGGAAAAATGCGTGGCTACCCTCAGTTTTCTTTGTTGATTCCAATAGCCCTTGCCGTAAAACCTACTTTTTTCCACATGGTCCTAGTGTAGACTACGGGTAGTCCTTCTCTCGCTTAGTCCTTCGTGCGTGACGCTAAAGGAAACCGCTGGGAAAAATGGCCTCGCGAACTCTCGCCTCCAGGATTTCACGCAATTATTTTCTCCTCGCGTATTATTTACGGTCTCGCTCGTCAGACTAAGCGAAAGAGGGACTACTCGTATTCTAGTCCTAATCTGGCGAAAAGACCTTTATATTTAGTTGGTACCGTCCCCTGGAGTGACTCAACAAAATGGCAGTGGTCCGGAACGCTTTCCGCTCCACCAAAAATTCCGGTTTGATATTCCGGAATTTTCAGTTGAATAGAACAGAATTTTCCATAATTTTCGGAAAAGGGGACAACTTTCCATAGTTAACCTAAATTTCGAAAATTTCTACTCAGAATTGGCAACTGTCTTATTTGATTTTCCATCTGGAATTTCCAGATTTTTCCGGTTAAGGAGGCTGCTGGCTTTCCAGCACTTTTCCAACAGCTATACTTTCATCTCCCGTCCTCTGCAGCCAAGGGCGGGAGATGACTGACATTTCAGGCTATTTGACAGGTGAACACTACAGTGAAGCTCCGCCTCACAATCACCTCGTTAATATGGTCACCTCGTGATTACGGCCAGTGTTTTTTTATCCTAGCGAAACGCCCTTACATTTTCTTAGAAGAAAACCCCGTCAGTCCAGCCACCCCGTTAACATGGGCAACAGCCACATTCTGAAATCTCAACCTGTATTATCCTGTACAATTTTACTCCGTTAATAAGGCCACTCGAACCAGTTACGTTTATTTTTCCATTGTAATATGGCATAACGGAACATGCGCCCTCTATAGCGAAGCTCATTAACCTGTCTCTCTCATCAGGATCGTTTCCGTGTAGTTGGAAAAGAACCAGCGTGACTGCCCTTTGTACCATACTTGTAATGTGGATGATGTCAACAACTATAGGCCATTTCAGTAATTCCGGTGCCGTAGAAAAATCATTGAACGCCACGTGCATGATCATTTGTTCGAATATCTCGATGTTCACGGCCTTATTTATAAGAACCAGTCTGGATTCAGAAAGCAGTACAACACAGAAATGGCGCTTGCATATATAGTTGACAGTCTGCTATTTAATGTAGATAGAAACCGTGTCAATGGTATGGTTCTTGTAGATTACAAAAAGGCTTTTGATACGGTTGATCATGTGATTCTGCTCAGAATGCTTGAAGCCTATAAACTACAATCATGGACAAAAGTCTCGGGACAAAGTTGCACTTTTGGACACACGGCAGACGCGAATACAACTTCACCTGCCTACCCTCGCCTCCAACCCCCCATACAATGTTAAAAATTACTACCTGCAATTTCTTCTGATTTTTAACACTGTATTGGATGGGGAGGGGGAAGAGCAACGCGTTTTTAAAAGGAAAGCAGCGCTTTTTTCAAACTTCAGTAGTAAAACATAGATAGTTCATTAAATTACACAAGTGCCCCAAGGACTTTTGCCCACGATTGCAGATAGGAGCTGGTTCATGACCAGTCAAACTTAACCGAACGTACTCAATTGGTTTCGTTTAAAGGACAGATATCGACTTTTAGGACTGATTACAGCGGGTGTGCCCCAGGGTTCCATATTGGGTCCCCCAGTTCTTGTGATGTTCATCAATGATCTACCCCTACATATCCACACGCACATCGACATGCTTGCCGACTACACTACCCTACTAGCGTCTTATGGTTATGCTAAAGAACACTCTCAGCCGAGAGGTGGCCAACGTTGATGAATGGTCAACAATCTATCTGTTAATTGCTCAGAGATGAAGACAATACTAATCGATGGACCAGGCCTATGGAGAAGTGTAAATAAAGAAGATCGCAATCTTGAGATTCAGCTTAAAGGCAGTGAATTAGAAAGGGTTGAAAACATTGAGCTGATTGGCCTTGTACTTGACCAACAACTCAGTTTCTATGTCTATTTTGATTCTATGTAAGACGATAACAAAGCGTTTAGGCATATTTAACAGAATTATTTATAAGGTTTATTTACCGACAGCAGAACGCGTACTTTATTATAATGCTTTGATTAAGCCACTGATAAACTCTTGGTCTTCGGCCATCGTAGTTTAGCTTGGTGTTTGCAGCGTAACATGGACAAGCTGCTGCAGCCAAGACAATATAAACACAAAAGCGCTGTGCTCATATTATCCTTGATGCACAGCAACGCCATAGCATTATAGATCTATTTAACACTTGAGGATGGGTGCCATATTATACAGAATCCGATATAAAGGTGCCTAATTGCATACAAAAGGATCATGGGTACCAGCCCTGACTTAATTCTTTTGCTGTTAAAAACTGATTAAACTAATCGGAAGCAGGTTGTTGAAGGTTTCTAAAAAAATAGTGAAAAATAAGCAAAGTTCCCTCTCAGTTAGCATCTCATACTCATAGAAGTTCAGATCATAGCGACGAAGCATTAGTCAGGCAGTATCGCTGACAAACACACTTCCTTCACTTTCAAAATAAGCAGCGCAACATTCACCTCCCTAGACAGTATTGACAAAATTTAAATTGAGGACCCACCCTCTGTGCGGCTTTGGTTGGCATACGTAGACACGTGAGTTTACACGAGGGTTTACACTAGATAGTTAATGCAACTAATAAACCTGTGGCCCTCGATTAAGAATTCTAAAAGATTTATTATAAATATTTTAAAACCTAAATTAAACATCTAAAATTAAACCAATATAAGAACATGATTTAAAAACTAAGTTAAGAAGTAATTACTCGACATTAGCAGTACTGTGCTCAGTCTAAAAATAATTGTCTAAAGTAGTAATAGATGTCCAAGAGTAGCAATTAAATGTAGACATGATGATAGATTCGAATGTAGCCATAGCACTACTAGAAAAAAAGACCTGAAAAAATTTTCAGGCTTTGAACGGGATTCGAACCTTCGAACTTTGCGCTACCGATTCAATGCTCTCCCAACTAAACTATCAAAACCACATGAGAACGGTCGTGTACGGTGGGTTGGCCCTTTATGTTCAGTGGACGTAATACTCGGCTCAAGTATGTGAATTCCATAGTAATAGATGTCCAACAGTAGCAATTAAAAGTAAACAAAAAAATGGAATAAAAAAACCCTGTGCTTAAGCTGACTTAATCTAAAATGTTTGTTTATTTAACAAATTCGTTAAAATATTAACAGTTCATTTATGTAGTAACCGTCAAATTATCGACTGGATGCATTCAGCTAAATGAGAAGCCGGTTTCTTTGCCGAAAATTGGACTTACCGCCAGAACAGTTTTAAAACTGAAGCCGATGGATTTTGCAAACGCGCGACCGATGTCGCTGTTATCAAGTTTTTCATAAAATTTCTCACAGCAATGTTGATTGGATGAATTCAGTCAAATTCAAAGTTAGTCTCTTGGCCAAACACGGGACGTATCAAGCTCTACACGAAGGCATCAATGTCTCCGTTGTGATTTTACCGATCGCAAAATATAAGCTGCTTAATCAAGGTATTTAGCATTCAGTCGTTGTTGATGTCAAGTTCTTCGTAATTTTTTTTCGCCGCAAGAGAATGGAATGACCGTCAAATTGTCGATGGAAGTTGTAACGCCTTCTCAGTCGTTCAGTGTTGCGTTACGCATTCCGTCATCCCCTAGTTCTAATACGGGACTTAAAAAAAGGGGCTCCTCGTGCTAGGAGAACGTTTTCGCAACGTCCGTGTATTTTCAGTGTGTATTTGTAGCTTTGTCACCTGTTTACTCAAGCTTCACCCGAAGCCATCCCCGAGTACGTTCCATTACAGTCTTTGACAATCTTATCCGGACATTGTGGTAAGGAAATCCTCTCATACCTTACTTTGAACTTTAACCTGTTCAAGCTGTAATAATTCGTCCCAACACCGTGGAAAATAAACCGGTTTAGAACTGTTGGACGTGTGGATCGTACCAATGTTTCTCGCGCCCCGTTCTGCATAGAAAGGCGGCCGCTACAGTCAAAGACTAGTGAACACTCGAGAGAACCTCATAATCATCATGCAATCGGAAGAACAGAAAGGAGATAAACACGAAGACACCGGCATTGGGTTGACCTTCGCTTCAAAACAAGATGTCACCCAACCGGACAAGGAAACAAAAATTCCCAGATCAACATCAGAAGAACCTATCGCTTCGACAGGGACGAAGGTTAGTCCTTTTCCTATTGCTTCGTTCGAAGAACCTTCGTTTAATTCAAATGAAGTCAAAATTTTGCCTAAAGATACAGACAATCTCGAACACGATGGTAGTGAAACTAGATCCAGGACCCTCACGTCCAAAGGAAGAGAATATCAATATGATTTAAAGAAAAAAGCCGCGTTAGCTTGTGACCGCGAGTTACGAACAAAGTTAAGAAGTTTTGAAGGTTTTGTGCGTGATTGCAAAAGCCCTGATGAAATCAGAAGGGAAATTGCACAAACAGCTAGAGATGTAGACGAAGTCCAACAAGCTTTTGATGATTGGGTTGAATTGTCAGACGAGACTAGCGAATGTCAGCGTGCCTCGAATAAACAGTCATAAATATATGACGCCTGGAAAATTGCACACACTACTGCCGTGCAAGAAATTAAAAGGCTTGAAGAGAATAGTAAATCTATTTACTCATGAAAGTCAAGCCGATCGCGAGCCTCTACTAAATCAGGGTCCAGCAAAAGTTTGTCCAGAGAGACACTTATTGCCTGCCAGACCAAAAAGGCTGCTCTAAAAGAGAAACTCAAGTTCTCACCAGTCATCGCAGAACAAGAAAATGAGTTAGAGCAGTTAAGGATACAAAAAGAACTTGAAGAAATCGCAGCCCAAGAAGCTGTATACAAAAAAGCGATCGACGAAGAGAATCGACTAGATGACGAACAACAACCTTTGCTGCCCACTACTCTGCACGATCCTATTGGTGCCTTTCTGAACTACCACGAGGAAGCCGGGTTGACCTCCACACCAGAGGCTCCCATCTTAACATCTTCTACCCCAGTAACGCCAGCAACAAACAATGTATCGGTCACATCTTCGTCACCTTCAATTCACGTGCTACACCCTCAACCAGAGCCTCCAACCTCACACAGCGCACCGCCCCAAGCACCACCGGTACCGTCAGTTCAAGAACCCAGGAGAATCTTGTGTCCATTTTCACCTGTTTACACTACCACCAGCTTCAGCAGTGGAGGTCAGCGCCCCCCGATTATTCCAGCAATCACCACTGCACAGTCAGAGTACCATCCTTCTACACCAAGGGGCTTGTGTGGAAACCGTCCAGCCTTCTTTCCGCCACCTGTAACCCCGTTTCTTCCAGTATCGCAAAGCTACACAGCCCAACTTACGGATACCCTTGCGAAGATTACCCAGTTACAGCGACTACCACAGGCGACACCTGATGTTTTTGAAAGCAACGACTCGGACAAAACTAAATTCTTCTTGTGGGAAAATGCATTTGAAAGTCTAATTGATTCTGCACCAGTTACAGCTAGACAGAAGTTACATCTCTTGTACCAATACTTGGGAGGTAAAGCCAAAAGGGTCGTGGAACAATTACAATACCTAGTACAAGACCCCGAAAGTGCATACCAGGAAGCACGCAAAATCCTCAAGGAACGTTTTGGTAACCTGCCATTATCAGCACAGACTTTGAAAAGAAACTAACAACTTGGCCTAAGGTCGGACCAAACGATGCAACTGGTCTGGAAGAGTTCAGTGATTTCTTGCAACAAGTAAAAATCGCAAGCAAGCATATCGAAAGTCTCAAATTTCTCAGTTACCCTTCACAAATTCAAGTCCTAGTTGAAAAGCTACCTGGGTGGTTTAAAGCAACGTGGTCAAATAAAGTGTTAAAGCTTCAGAGAAAGAAAGGAAAAGATGCCTTCCCATCCTTTGAAGAGTTTGCTGAAGAAGTACGCTACCATGGAGAAAGGACAAACATCCCTCAAATTCTGCAAAGTCCAGGAACAACTGGCTCCACAACCCCTGACCGAGGCAAGCCTGCAGGTCGCCAATTTCGTCGTAGCCGAAATTCAAATGTTGCTTTGACATTCGCATCACCTTCAGGCAACGACAGTGAACTAAACCTTGTTGACAAAGAATCGCAAGTGGCAGCAATCCAAGCTCAGCAACCAAACCTGAGAACCACTCCACCAAGCAACTTGCCAACCCCTCAGCAACCAGGCCACACCACTCCACCTGACTCTGATACATACTACTTCTATCAAAAGATGAAGTCCCATGTAATGAATGGCTGTGAGCAGTTCCAAAGGCTTAGCTATGAAGAGCGTAAAGACTTCTTAACGAAGAACAGGATCTGTCTCAAGTGTGTCAGCTCTAACAGGCATATCTCCAAAGACTGCAACAGAGACAAGCTACAGTGCAAGATCTGCCGACAGAAACACGCCACTATACTTCATGATCCGACAAGACATGAAAAGAAAGACATTAGCCAAGCTAATTCTGCCTGTTCTCAAGTTTGTGGACAAAACCAGCCAGCACGCTCTTGTGCGCGAATAGTTCTTCTTGAAGTCTTCCACCAAGACAATTCCTCAGTGAAGGTACCAACCTATGCAGTACTGGATGACCAGTCGACAGATGTTTTCGTTACAGATACCCTTCTCGAACAGCTAGGAGTTAAGGGCCGAGATGTAAACCTTGAAATAAACACGATTACAGGAGTAAACAGTGTCCGCACTCAGAAAGTGAATGGATTACACATCCAGGACATTGACAATCTACACAAGCCTATTAAGGTTCCATTTGCTTACTCTCAAGATACAATTCCAGCCAGTCAAGAAGACATTGCAACACCAGAAGTAACCAGGTCTTGGCTCATCGCATACATCACCATCCTGGTACAGAGATTGGAATATTAATTGGTCGTAACATTCCATCTGCCTTCCAGCCGTTGAGTATCATCTATGACAGAGAAGATGAGCCTCGGGCTGAAGAGTATAAGTTCGGTTGGACAATTATCGGTCCTGTGTGTCTACACAAGAGAGAAGATAGTGTGAACTGTGCGACAGTTAATCGCATTACGATACAGCGAGAAGTCCCTCAGAACCACTTCAATGTGCCGACAAGCAACAGTTCCAAAGAAGATTCTGTGATCTCCTTTGCCACAAGGCACAACATTAAAGATGTTACCTCGCCCCAGCAAGTTAGAGAAATAATGCAATTGGACTACAGTGAACTTCACCACACCCGAAACATTCCTGGCACCGAAAAGAGCGAGTCCGTGGAAGACAGGCGTTTCTGTAACATTCTCACTACCAGCATCCACAAGAATCAAACGGGAAATTGGGAAATGCCCTTACCATTCAAAACAGATGATGTGACTTTGCCAAACAATCGTGAACAATGTCTGAAAAGGCTACTTGGCATCAAGAGGAAACTCCTTAAAAATGGCAAGACACTAAAACATTACACTGAGTTCATGCAGAAGATCTTTAACAAGAACCATGCCAGTCTCGTCCCACAAGAGGAACTGGAGACCAATGCTGGGAAGGTCTGGTACCTCCCACATTTTGACATCTACCACCCCAAGAAACCAGATCAAATTCGAATAGTCTTCGATTGCAGCGCTGTCTTCCAAGATCAGTCGCTCAACAGACATCTCATACAAGGACCAGACATGATGAATGGTCTCGTTGTTGTACTCTCAAGGTTTCGAAAAGAAGAAACAGCAGTAACATGCGACATCGAACAGATGTTTCACAGTTTTCATGTTAACCCAGAACACAGAAACTTTCTGAGATTTCTATGGTTTAAAGACAATGATCTGAATGGCCAAATTTGTGAATATCGGATGAATGCCCATCTCTTCGGAGCCATCTCTTCGCCAGGCGTCGCCAATTTTGGTCTAAGAGCCACAGCTGAGGCAGGTCGAGAGCAATTTGGCCAGGCAGCTGCACACTTTCTTCAACGAGACTTCTACGTTGATGATGGATTAAAGTCTTTTGTTACACCTGAAAGTGCCATCGATATCATCAGGAACACGAAAGCCATGTGTGCAGCCGCTAACTTACGCTTACACAAATTTGCTAGTAACAGTAAGACCGTACTGGAAGCCATGCCCGCTGAAGATCGTTCCAAAGACCTGAAGGATCTTGATCTTCGTCATGACATCTTACCTGTCCAGCGTTCACTGGGTACCTACTGGTGCATTGAATCTGATACGTTTGGATTCCGCATAGAACTTAAGGATAAACCTCTCACCCGCAGGGGAATTCTTTCAACCGTGAGTTCGGTGTACGATCCGTTAGGGATAGTGGCACCAGTCATCTTAGTGGGAAAACAGTTACTTCAAGAACTGTGCCATGATGGCATCGATTGGGATGATCCCGTACCAAGCCATGTCCACTCACAGTGGGAAAAATGGAGGTCAGAACTACCTCTCCTAGAGAAAATTATGATTCCAAGATGATGTCAGTGATGTAGGACTTGGCCAAGTAACTTACCTCCGACTTGTAAACAGCTCGAACCAAGTACACGTCAGTTTCCTAATGGGGAAGGCTCGAGTTGCACCACTGAAGCCAATGTCAACTCCACGGCGTGAACTTACTGCTGCAGTAATTTCGGTCAACGTGGTCTCCATGCTCAGCAGAGAGCTCAACTACAAAGATCCAGTAGAAGTATTTTACACGGACTCCTCCGTCGTTTTGGGTTACATACGTAACGAAGCGAAGCGTTTCCATACGTATGCTGGAAACCGTGTACATCACATCCATGAAAGATCAAAACCAGAACAGTGGCACTATGTTTCCAGCGCTAGCAACCCAGTTGACGTTGCCTCACGAGGCACAACCGCCAAACAACTTGCAGAACATGAACCGTGGTTCAAAGGCCCGAGTTTCTTGTGGGAGACAGATGTGATTGTGGTGAACTCGGATCCAGTCCCTGATCTGAGCCCTGAAGATGCGGAAGTAAAGAAAGTCAATACAGCTGTCCTCATCTCCAACCAAGTCAGGCCTGAAAACAAAGAAGAGAAAGCCTTTCCAGATGTTTTAGAGTTGGAACGCTTCACTCATTCATCGTCCCTCAGTCGCCTGAAAAGAAGCATTGTTCGCATCCAGAGAGTGATTGAAAGGAACCGTCCCAACAAACAGTACAATTCAAGGCCTGTTTCTGGTCCTCCAACCGTGGAAGAAATGCACGTAGCAGAAGAAGTAATTTTCAAGTCAGTACAGTTCTGGTACTTTGGCAAGGAGATTCAAGTACTCCAAAACCTTAGCGGCAAAGATCCCATGTTCCAGAACCGCCAGAATGCTCACACCAGAAATGAAAAGTCGAAGCAAACCAGTTCACTCTTTAGGCTTGACCCATTTCTTGACGAAAAAGGAATGCTCAGAGTAGGGGGCCGACTCCAGAAAGCTGCCTTAGCGTATGAAGTTAAACATCCCATTGTTGTGCCCAAGAAGAGTCACATAACTGAACTTCTGATCAGACAGTACCGCAGTCAAGAACAACGTCATCAAGGCTGCGGTATGACACACAATGCACTTAGACAAGCCGGTTATTGGATTATAAACGGACGTGCCTCTGTTTCACAGCAGCTCCGAAAGTGCATCATCTGTCGCAAGCTCCGTGCACCCGCCCAAGTCCAAAAAATGGCGAACCTTCCTGAAGAACGTGTTACTCCAGCTTCACCTTTCACATACTCCGGTATGGACATTTTCGGCCCTTGGTACATTAAAGAGGGCCGAAAAGAGCTAAAGCGCTGGGGACTAATCTTCACTTGCCTTAGTTCCCGGGCTATACATCTGGAAACCTTAAACTCAATGGAAACTGATGCATTCATTAATGCACTCAGACGATTCGTCAGCCGAAGAGGCAAAGTCCGTAAATTGAGATGCGATCAAGGATCAACTTCATAGGAGCGAAAAATGAGCTCAACGTTGCGCTGAAAGAAGTAAACGTCCTAACCCAAGATTGCGACCTCATCGAGTTCAAGATGAACGTGCCATGCGCATCCCATATGGGCGGCATATGGGAGCGACTTACTCGTACTGTGCGCTCAGTCCTGGCCGGTCTCCTAGATGACCACGCCCAGCAGCTTGATGACGAGACCCTTCGAACTCTGTTTACTGAAGCAGAAAACATCGTGAACAGCCGCCCGCTCACTGTGGACAATTTATCAGATCCAGAGGCACCTGAGCCAATCACCCCAAATCATCTGCTACTCTCAAGGCAAAAGTAGTATTGCCCCCTCCGGGCAATTTCTCGCGACCGGATCTCTACTCAAGACGGAGATGGAGAAGGGTTCAATACCTGTCAGATCAATTTTGGCGCCGCTGGCAACGAGAATACTGCTTGCTACAACAGAAACGTCAGAAATGGAATAATGTCAGTCCTAACAGCCAAGTTGGTGATATTGTCCTTATTCGCGATGATTCCTCCCCTAGAAACCAGTGGCCACTTGCCAAAGTGACGGAGGTCTATCCCAGTGAAGATGGGCTTGTACCCAAGGTCCTCCTCCTCGTCACCAAGTCTGGAACAAAGAAGTTCTTTGAAAGACCTATCCACAAGTTGGTCCTGATTTACCGTCCAAATGAAGGTGAAAGGGACGACTGATTCCGTGCGCGGATGAAGAAACCTTTATTACCCGAGTACGACCTCTTCGGGGAGCCTGAACTGTTCCTTCATATAGGAATGATTGACATTGATAGAACTTATTCTGTTTGATATTTGTTATTGTAACTTCATACATTCTTACAATGTATGAGGGGAGCCATGTAACGCCTTCTCAGTCGTTTAGTGTTGCGTTACGCATCCCGTCATCCCCTAGTTCTAATACGGGACTTAAAAAAGGGGCTCCTCGTGCTAGGAGAACGTTTTCGCAACGTCCGTGTATTTTCAGTTTGTATTTGTAGCTTTGTTACCTGTTTACTCAAGCTTCACCCGAAGCCATCCCCGAGTACGTTCCATTACAGTCTTTGACAATCTTATCCGGACATTGTGGTAAGGAAATCCCCTCATGCCTTACTTTGAACTTTAACCTGTTCAAGCTGTAATAATTCGTCCCAACACCGTGGAAAATAAATCGGTTTAGAACTGTTAGACGTGTGGATCGTACCAATGTTTCTCGCGCCCCGTTCTGCATAGAAAGGCGGCCGCTACAGGAGTAACTGAGCCCTGAAATGAAATTCAAAGCTACCTTTGTAGGCGAACAAACGACGTATTTAGCTCTAAACGAATGAGTAAATACCTACGTTGTGATTTTGCGGAATGAAAAATGAAATTAAATTCACGGCGCGGTTCATTTATTGTTGTGGTCGTCATTTCCAAGCTCTGTGCCAATTATTTTCACCAGCACAAATTCCAGAGACCGTCCAACTATCGATGGGAAAATTCAGCCAAATGCAGAGCTAACCTTTAAGCCGAACTTTGATGCACTGAACTCCAATATCGAATGTGTCAGTGCCTTCGCTTTGAGTTCGGCGGAAGGTACAAATTCCACTACCTACTGGACTCAGTAGGTGAGCTAAATGGAGACAAACTTTAACTGTCCTGCCCTTCCCTCGAATCAGTTTTCTGGAACTGCCAAAAGCTAGCAGACACGTGACCAGCCGCAACCAGGGTACTTTCTCGAGGGAGGAAGAGAGAGGACCCTGGGAACGAGGTTGCAAGCGGTGGGACTTACTTAGCTTTTGTCTGATGTAAACATTTTGTTTTGTTCCAACAAATTTACATGGCCGCTGGCCACGTGAGTGAAAACGCTCTAAAGGTATTAGTCCATGGGCCAGGGCAGGTTCTCGGTACCACTCGGGGGAAGAAAATGTGAGTGATATCTGATGAAAGGTTGTATGAAGGACTTTTCAAATTTACTTGATAACAATCGTGAAAGAGTAGCTTTCAGTATTTTTTGCGTACTTCTTTTTTTCAAAAATAGTGCTGCGACATGGAAACGAGGCTCACATTAAAACAGTTATTTTAAATGCGTTCTTTAATTATAATATTAATAAATTACTACATTGTACAGTGAACAACTTTTTTTAACATTTTAGGTTAATAACTAAAATTTATAAGTTGATTTGAAAAAGAAAAACTTAAATGAAACCATGCAGCCCAAACTCGAAAAGCATCATGGGTAACGTCTGAGATGACGGTCTCGCTGAACGGTAAATACTTCAAAAATCTTGCCAAATTTCGTAGTTTGGACGCTTTTTATCAAGTAGTATAGAGAAACAGGGAACACTTAATATTTTTATGTTCACTGAACAAAATACTTACAAACATTCAAGAGTGTGTTCGACTCAAGGAAACTTGACTGCTATGTACAGTTTCAATTGTTGTTTTATTCCTATAGACCAAACAAAACGACCTGCTTTTAAAACTTGTATTATTCATTGCTCATGTGATAAAAGTTGGCTAATTAAAATATTTATTGAAGACGACTACAATTAAAAGTCATGGGCCATTGCTTTATTCATTGGCAGAGAATACCAAGGAAGGAGAAATTCCCCAAGTCATATATCACAGGAAATGCCGTGGTCTTTTTAGCATGAAGCGCGATTAGTTAGAGAGCATTTTTCAAACAACGGCTGCGAAACAGATTTCGAAGTTTAATTTGGAAAGCGAAGGGCAAAGATCTCGTCGGCAAGAGCCAAGCACGAGCAGACCTTGCACGAAAATGTACACTTTTTGCGAAAATAAGTCTGCATGTACAAGAACACGCGATCCCTTTGACTCAGTAGGTTGACTTGTATTTAGATGCGTCAGAAAAGCTGCTATTGCTGCGGGTGATAGCACGCTTACTAGCCTTGCCTGTCGTGATTTGGTAGCAGCTGAAGCGTGTTACCATGGTCGGTTTTTTTTAGATTGTACCTGACCAGATAAAGCGAGTAAGTACACTGACTTGGAAAGCAGTGAACCGGACTCGGATGAAAAACCAATTTTTTTTTTGATATCGAGTCGCAAGCTTATGACAAACTGTTTGAGTTTATTTGATCAGATTTATTAAAGCCCAGGCTTATTTAGATGGTTGATCTGACAGAGAAGCAGGAATCTCCATGCGATCAATGGGCGCTACTGAAATATCCAAATCAACGAAAGAGACATTTCTGAAGAAAGTTAGAAAACAATTTCGGCGACTTGTTACAATTTGAAGATCTCCCGAACAATAATAAAGTTTTTGTTCTTTCAAAAAAATTTTCAAATGCTCAACTGGCCAGAGAGATAGTAACTTTACCTTAGCAATTCGACAACAGAGCTGACTCCATGTAAAGTCAAGGAAAATAGCAAGTTGGACTGTACATCTGTGATGTAGTTCTTTCAAACAATACTGAAATGGCATGGCCACCGAAGTCTTCTGAACTATGTGAGAATGCAATCAATCTCCCAGCAGAACTAGATGTTTTTCTATATACTCTTCTAACTAGCATTTCAGAAATCCAACGGAATATCCTCATCGCCACCGGTGCCTTGTTGGCAACTCTTTTAGCCAAGATATTATATACGGGATAACTGGAGGAAAACCTTCCAAGCAAATGCTATTACCATACGCAGCAAAAACTTTGCAAACCGCATTGTTGAGCTTATACAGATGTTAAGCCGATGTGGGCATAGGATTGCCTATACGCAAATTGAGGAAATAAACACAGCCGGCTTTGCCTACAAAAAATGGCTTTGACGCCTGATAATGATGTTCCTTTGCCGAAAAATATTCAGGCAACGCGTGCGTGGGATAACATTGATAGAATAGAAGAGACGCTTTATGGCGCAGAAACATCTCATCGAGTAAATTTTATTGCTGTCTAAGCCAGGCATTTTGCTCCCGGAACCTCCTTCGGCCCCCTGGAACTGAGCAAGCTAGGACAAGGAAAAGAAACATTGATCCTCCAGTAATCTCGCTTGTACCTCCATATAACGCTGGTGATCGCACGACACGAAGAAAACATGAAATTGATGATGTCCATGCTCGAAGGAAGCTGGATCAATCCCTTTAAGGGAGAAAGGCAAGACGTAGTTTGTCTATCTACCGGTAACCTCGCAACTCGTGAGATAGAGAACGATCTCCATGGTTCCGGCAGAGCCTTTCTGAGAGACGGCTTATAAGAAATTTTGTCATGACAGGCTTGAGTCTGACCAACGTAAGGTGAAATTTTGCGACAAAATTACGAACCTCAAAGCTTAAACAAGAAGATTAAAGGACAAATAGGGTCAAGCAAGGAAGTAATTATTAAAGCGGATCGTGCGCAGCTTGCTCCGGTCATTGCTGCTGAGAACAGAACGTTGAAGATGAATGATGTACTGAATCACCCTCTGGGACCTCGCCCTTGGGCCCTTGACACGGCTGATGGATTGCTGAGGAGAACCAGCAAATCATTACTTGCCAAGGAGCCTGCCAGAAGAATGTGACAGCAGCAGATATGATTCCTCAGCCGTGCGGGCGAAGTTTTGACGGAGTGGTAATGGTCCAGAAGATAAGAGGCGACCAGAAAACATTTGCTGAATTGGCTGACAGTAAGATGTCCATGGTTTTGCATGAAGGAACAGACAGCCAACGTATTGACGTGGTCTTCGACGTTTACAGAAAAAATTCGATCAAAAACCACAAGAGAGAGAAGAGAGGCTCAGAAAGCGGTCATAAAGTCAGAAACTTCAAGGCAGACTACAAGATACTTCAATGGCGGACATTCTTGGCCAATTCCAAGAATAAATCACTCCTGAGCAAATTTATTTTAGAAAAATGGCAAAATGAGAGGCACAGAGAGAGGTTCGCCGGAAAGACAATTTTCGTAACGACCGAGGATTACTGCTATGAACTCTCCTCAGTCGGAGTAACAGCAAGGGAAGAGCTCAGGTCGACGCACGAGGAAGCAGGTACCAGAGTGTTTCTCCATGCAGCACATGCAGAGCTGTAGTTATTACGTCTAAGGCTTTTTTTCATTATTACCGCATGCTTGTGGAGTCTGTAACGCCATTGGATTTTGTTGTAGGATATTCTGTGCCAAACAAGGCAAAGTTGACTCGAACCAGCTACCTCCCTGTGTAGATTGTTTCTGTTGTTTAAGGACGTACTCCTTGAGAGCAAACTACCAACTGCAAGCAGCTATTTGGAGAAGTTTACAGAGCTGCCCTCGAGTCCCTTCACCAGTTGGTCAAGGATGGGTCGAGGAGTACTGCAACTTATCCATCAAATGGATGAATGGGAAACCTTCCCCCGCAGTTCTTCTTGAGTTTGTCTCCTGTTTTTGTGCAAGATCATGCAAACTGTCCACGTGCCGACTTGCCTTACAAATGGCCTTAAATGCACCGATATGTGCCGCCTTCGTGACTGCAACAATAGGGAGCTTAAGCAACGACGGCGACGACGGCGACGACGCCGAGGACGACGCCTAGTAAAAAATTGATTTATATTTTACCAGCGAAATTCGCGATTGTCTAGATCTGTTTGGTGCGACGATGGCTCTAAAAACGTGCTCAAGCTAAATATGCAATGACAGCGTTCAATTCCAAATGGAAATACGAAAAATTAGCCGCCGTCGTCCACGTTCAGTGACGCAGAATTTGGTCATTTCACGTTGTTATTTTGTAGAGGACGGCAAAGAAATGTACAAAGATTTATAACGCACGTGCACAGCCATTGTTCTGGTCATTAAATCTTTTGTTTGGTAACGTTCTCGTTGCCGTTGGCGTCGTGCTTTGCTTAAGGTCTCTTATTGTTTTGCTCATTAAACCTTTTGTTTGGTGACGTTCTGGTTGCCTTTGACGTCGTGGTTTTCTTAAACTCCCTAATAGTGCTGAGGAGGAGGAGGAGGAGGAGATGCTTGATGAACAATGCTCTGATGACGAGGAGGATCAGGAAAATTAAGGCATTTTAAATATCAATAGAAATAATCCGTTAAGCTAGATCAAGAAGGTAGCGTTGAGGAAATTGTGAAACCATTACTCCTTCTCGTGAATTATGCTTTCTTTTTATGGTAATATTTCTCAATTTCTTATAAATTTTTGGGCTTCTTCAACACAAGCGAGCTTTTCAAAAGTTTTTTTCATTGCATAATGAGTGCTTTGAATCAAAAGGGAAAATTCTTTCAATTTTCAAACACTTTTGCCACATTCTGCTTTAGAATGATGGTGTTTTAACAGCCAAGATGGCGGATCCAAAATGGCGGATCCAAGATCGCCGACAGGTATTAATTGAGAACCACTGTCTTGGTAGCAATTGCATCTCACCAAATCATTAGTTGTGAATCACTTATTTTCTCCTGCTTTCGTTTGGCGAAAATTCTGCGAGATCAACGCATTAAAGAAATACTTAAAAGTTTTTTTGTTGAAATTTAAATATTTTTCACCGTTGCCATGGAAACAAAATCCTTAAAGCTCATGTAAGTTTTAAGTAAGTGGTTTAAAAACTCATCTGGCAGAAATTTCCATCATTACACATATAAAGTACCCTTTACGTATGGTTATTGAGCAGGGAAATACTACTTTTAAGCAGTCATTGCTTGTATCCTGATGATTCTGTAGAAATGAGTGACGCCACTTTGTCACGTGATAAATCCTATTAAGCTACTCATTTAGCATTGCTTTCATACATAATATGAAATTAAAGTAATTGCAGTTTTCAAATATATGGTAGCATTACTCCCCCTGAGTGGTACTGAAATGTTATTTTTTGGGGTCCTGGCACATGGACTATATGACATAAATGCCCAGCCGTTGGTAAACTAGCAACAGTAATTTTTATGGCATGATAGGTTACCATAAAAACACGATAACCTGTTTCTAAAAATACACTAAAGTTTAGCTTTTTAAAAGTGCTTATTACTCAAAAAGAGCTCGGTGACCGCCATCTTTATAATGGGAATTGTGATAAGAATATTAGATGCAACGTTTTGCAAAATTTAAAGATATTCTGTCTAGTGGCTTCATAGCCACTCTAAATTTTCGAAAAGTTAAGATGGCTCTGAATCTTCTCGATGGAATTTCATGAACTTTAGCGAGAAAATGCAAGACTAGAAAATAGCACTAAAAGTAACTCTCAAATACTTTATTTCTGTACATTGCAAAAAAAGAAGTGTATTTACATAGAAAAAAAATTGCTAGTAAAAAATAACGCAACTTACATTTGCACTGGAAAAAAAAAAAGTTCTCTTCTACCAATTGATAATATTTAGTATCAACACACACAGCGTTAACTAAAAACAATGACATAGCTTGACTCTCGAGAAATCAAATCAATAGTCTAAGTAGAGAGGGAACTTGGGAGAACACGTTTGCTTTGTCGAGAATCATTCTATTTCAACTAGGATACAATGTTAAAATCAACAATCATCAATGATTGTATTAAAACTATACTACCCATTTTCGTAACAGTCATGCAACTTAAAAACTCGTTCAATCCTTGATTTAATCACAGGTCTATCTGATTTTCAATTCTTTATAATTGTGACACTAAGACCTCTACTGATTGTGCGCTCAATACAATACCAGCACACTTTGTTGTCATGAAAATTCTCAAGTAGCTTTTACGATGAAAAACTACATTCTCCTGACCAAGTATTGGGAATGTATGAAGATAAGGAAAGGAGAAATCATCAAGTGAAACTGAACTTAAGTCTTTTAAATACTCTCTAGATCAAGAGTGGAATGAAAACAAATCAAGAGTCTCTAGCAGCTCTTTTGGAAACACAAAACCTCACGCCCATCTCTAAATTAGGGCAAAATTATTCTTCCCAAATTTAGCTAACTAGCTGTACTGAACTACCCACTGAGGCAACTGTTTCTTTTTTCCTTTTTTTTTTTTTTTTTTTGCAATGATGCACTCGTGAAATAATTGCTATGTTATGAGACCCCACTGAGAGGCTTATAAATCTTGGAGTTTAACCTAAAACGAATGCGTTAATTATCATATATATTGATATTATATATTTTTGTGTACCTTTCAAGTATATTATACAGTAATAAATGATTGAGACACTGCAACAAAACCCTGCACAATTACAAGATATTTTTTTTAGTACACGATTGCTCTCATACAAAATGTTAAATTTCTATCCCAATTATTTCAACTCTCTCATTCAAACAATGACAAAATGGTCTCCTTGCCTTGCAAGGTTTTTTAGGTCTATAGTGCCAATGGGCTGTCATTCAAAACAGGACCCAAACAATTAAAGACCTAAACCTCTGAACATGCCCTTTAGATGAAAAAACTATCTTTGCAAATACAGGGACGAATTCCCTTTAACTCCTCTTCTAACGATGTTAAGCATTGGAATTATTTTAAGGCCATTCACTCCAGTGGGAAAAACTGATACCAGCATAGAGTAAGACTAGACTTCTCTCCTAAAGGAACACAAAGAGATCAATGCTCCTTTTTTTTCCCAGCTGCAAAGGCTATGCGAGTAAAACCACCTCAAAAGTGAGAAAACAAACACTGAGAAAAGATTTTCATTACGACCAAAAGAAATAAATTTCTAACTTGACTTCTCTTATACATACATTTGCAGTACAACAAGATGCAATCGCAGGAAATTTCTGTTTTAACCTCAGTCCCAAACTAAGGGCAAGACAGGCCAGGGAACTTCTGGATTGTACCTATGCCACTTCCTTCCATTCACATTGTTACACACATCCACTTACATGTACTTTCTGTACTCAAAAAGGAGTCTGAATTGAATTTCTACAAGTTTTGTTAACACTGACTCTAAGTTGCAAAGATCAACGTGCCGAAATCAATCTCCACTATATCGGAAATAATGTACAATAAAAATAAAAGTGACTCACGACCATTGCCCTTAACTGAACAAAAAACAAACAAACAAACAAACAAACAAACCAAAATTCATGTTTAAGGCAATGTGTGTGTATGTGTGTGTGTGTGTGTGTGTGTGTGTGTGTGTGTGTACTGAACAATGTTAAGTTTCCTGCACTGCAAGCCCCTCATACATGATTTGTATAACTGATATCAATTACCATGGGTCCTATATGGCCTCCTTTATCTCCCTCATAAGTAGGCTCAATAACAAAGAGTCGGGAAAATGTTCCAGCACTCTTATGACATGGGACACTACCTGGCTGATATGTCATACTGTTTTAGTAAGTACACGTATGTCTGTATACGAACTTTACAAGGCAGTATTTATTTCTTGACATCTTGACACATTTTGATCAAATTTCAAGAACTGTAATCCTCTTCCGTCCTGTACTTCTCCCGTCAAAATACTGGTTCTCTTTTGTTCTGTAGAATTTTTAGATCCAATTGATAAAATTATGTACATTTGGTGACATTCGGCAATAAGATCTTATGCAAGTTACAACAAAAAAACTTCATATACATGTACTGTAATCAGCCAGGACAGTGTCCTTGTTAGAGAATGAATACCACACACAGACATGGACAACATAGAACCTTAATCAAAGGCAATTGTCCATTACAGATCTCACCTGGCATTTTTACATTACTTATTTTGGTCTGACCATTATTCATTCTTAAGTTTTCAATTTTTTTTTTTTTTACACAATATTTTATGTATGAAAAGCGCCATCTGGAATAACAGAAGGTGACAGAAGTTCTAACAAAAATTAATCTGTTTTAGGTGAGAGTGGACATTATCATCTATTTTGGCATAGACTTCAACCCACCTTGATAGGAAACTTTAGATCCTTGTAAGTAGTCTCAGTGTGAATGAAAACCAGTCAAACTTCAAAGAGAGATATAATATTGGCCCACCGGAAAAATGACAAATGTAATTGAAAACTAAGTGTTAAAATTCTATGACGCTAAATAACTATTGACTTAAATAACGTTGGTGAGTTTCCATCTTGGACTGTCTAGAAAACGTGCATTGCACCAAAAAGTAACGAGAAAATAATATGATGGCATCTAGATAAGTTTAATACCACTTTTATTTTGCTTCTTAATCTGAAAACAAAAGAGTTTCTATCTTTTCTGCAGAGTATTATTTGTTGTCAACTAGCTAGAAACTCCATAAAAACGTTCAAAGAAAAATCATTCAAAGAGCGAATGTAACAATCACAGACTGAAAACATTTCCCGCACAACACCTTTTTCTGTTGGTGTTAAAACAGTACTTAAACTTAACGTTCTACAGATTTGCAATGAGAAACTTCTTGGCAAAGCATTTGTTGTGTTGCTTCGCGAATGATTTCACTTGTTACGGTGATGACCATCTCATGTCCTTATTCATTTGTGTTAAAGAAGACAACAGCCTTTTTCGGAAATTGCGCTAAGGTTCGGTCTAAATATTCGCTGTTAAGGTAGCACACGTCTCTTCTCAATAATTCTCAACCTCACCGAATTCCCTTTTTCACTGACATCTAAAATATCATGCCAGAAGTTAAGACTTCTTAAGCTACGCCGACCAACATTCGTCACTGCTTGATCTTCTTGATGCTTTTCGTCTTTAAAAAATCGTTCGTTTTGGTTTTTAAAACAATATTAGCCTAGAATGAAGCATACGTTTACTCTTTGAATACTCGTCCTCACCAAATTAAATTCTTCTTAATTATTAAATTATTTTCTTTATTTGTGACTGAACTGTAAGAACGTTTGCTGACTGAACGCCGTGAAGCTTTAGCCAAACGTAGACCGGTTTACTTTGCTCGTACAAAACGGATTTCGGGGCATAACTATTCTGCCGATGGACTATTTTATTAAAAAAAAGGAAAATATTCGAAATTTCTTTTCCTTTAGCACTTCCTTTCAGCTGCCTTAGAAGTTAAAAGTTATTCAGGGGTATCAAAGGCTCTAATTTTACTTAGGTGAATTACTAACTCTCTGTTCAGTGTCGACTATTATATTGTGGTGGCCCTGAATAATAGGTTTTTACTGTTATCCGGTTGCTGTCTCCCTTTCGGAAAACCTTGAGTCTATTGCCTTGAAGACTGTCTTTTCCACCCAAAATAAAACTGTGTTCTAGTTAAAACTAAATTTGCTTTAAAATATAGAGGTTACTGTATTCACCGAGAATTGTTTACAAAATTTCCTTGGCTGACTGTGCACTTAAACATACTGATTTTGAAATGCTCTCATTATAGTATTGGGCATTTTTATTTTTTCTTGATGTTTTTTCGCCACTAAACAGGATATACGTACAATAACAATTATCAGTAAAAATTCAGTGTGTCTTTAACCTACCTTGCCAATAGGAAACTTCAGTTCCTGGTGAGTGGGTCTTACAAGCAGCTCAGCAATGGAAAACAGTCACCCTGCAAAGAGATCATTTGGTTAAGTATAAAAAATTGACAATTTTGCCTCCACTTATGCGATATTGAGGAGCGTGAAATTGACGCATTTTAATTTTAAGCAGGTGATGACAATATAAGTCTGCTCTAAACTACTGCTACCCGATTGCACAACCTCAAAACGTAACCCGGCTATTAAGCGTTCAGTTCAGTATTTTTGTTGTTCTAACCTGAGAATATTGAAATGTAGAAATCTTCAGTTCTTTTCGGCAAAATAGCCAGGTTTGAAGAAAATGAATAATTCTATAAACTCTTGATCTTCGACCATGTAGCTTGATTAAAAATATAAAACAAACAGCGGTGATAAACATTTTAAAAGCATGCATTTTATGAACTTGACGTTTCGTATGCCAGTCAACATATATTTTCAAAAGTATAACCGTTAAAATATTTTTGAAAGTTATTTTTACTGTATCAATGGCAGTCTGGAACCCAGACAGAAAACATCTGCAGTAGAAATTTAAGACGTTTCAAACGGAAACTGTCTGTAAAGTGACACAATGTAAAAGCTTTCCTAATAAAGTAAAAGCTTTTCACTGCTGACATTGGCAGTCAATGCTGGCTGCAACTCCTCAATAAACAAGGTCTCCTTAACGTTACAATGGTAGTCAGTCTTGCCGGACGCTAAAATGTCAAAATGGTCCCATTTGATATTGTGACCAGTTGTTTTAACGTGATCAGCAATAGCAGAAGAGTGATCATGTGTCAAGAGGGCCTTGAAATGTTCCGTTTTCCGGTCATGAAGTCTTCGCTTCGTTTTCCCAAAGTAAAGATCATTGCAGTCTCAGCAACTAGCTTTATAAATGACTTTGGATAATTGTGATCGGTTGAGACGGTCCTTGTATGGGAAGAAGGATTTGATGCGCCGGGGGTTTTGAAAAATAACTTTGACATTAACAAAAGAGTAGAAACGATTTACACAAGATTTTGGACGCGTAGTAATATGATCGCTATGGAGACCTATATAACGTAATAAAATAATAACATCTTTTTTGAGGACTGTTGCTACGGGTTTATTTAGCTTGTTCTTGTTCTTGTTCAGGACATCATTGATATTATAAGCGA